>NC_142811.1:16987581-17350081 GCF_049724085.1 Artemia sp. Qi Xiang Cuo
TCTGAAGCACAAACCTTGTCGGATATACACGAAATTGTTTTTTTCACTCTCACAGTCTAATTTCTATACTGTAGAGAGTAAATTGCAAGCACTTGTGTTCCTGGCACTAGGCTACTTTCCACACAGTCTCTGTACACGCTCAAGTTGAAATTGCTCTTTACAAAGTGTGTAGGCACCCCTTTTACACGCCTTTTTTTCATCCCCACTATGAGTTTCAACGCAATAAACTTTGGGACCCGGGAACACCCCCCTGGATATCAAATCACTCCCCGTCTCTGATTTTAACATAAATAGCTGGTTGGAGCTTGACGTTTTACCAGCTCGGAGTAGAGTGATGGATTCCAGTGGGTGAAATCCATCCGCGAGCTGATGTGTTCCCCATTTTCTAAATCACCCAATAAATCTTCAGTCCCATTTACCTTTAACAGCAGAGAATCTGTATCCCCATAGTAAACTTGAACCTTCCCCTCCCGTGGCCATTGCACCTTGCACACATTGTAAAAGAACGACAACATGAGCTTTTTTGAAATTTCTAATACTGAACTGCCGCCTGCTATATTCTTGTTCAGTACCACATTTCGCTTTTTCCTGTGTAGAAGAACCATGCTAGCCTCTATGCGCGTGAATGATGTAAAATTGGGGTCGGCACTTATACGTGCACACTCTAGAGGGTCAGTCACGACGTCACAGCGAGATCTGTTACGTACGCTTTCACACATTTTGCCAAACGCTGAATTTAGAATGAGCTTGTACAATTCCTTCTCCACCTTTGAGTTTGCCCTAGAGCGTTTATCGACAAAAGTATCGATAAACGTTTTCAAGTATGGTTTCTGATTGAACTGCAGGACCCTATGTATTTTGGTAATTTTGATACCATTGTTCACCATTCAGTGCAAACGCACATGGTGAACAACGGTAGTCTCCTTAGGGTCCAAATCAACAATCAGTTTCTGTTTAGATGGAGTCCAATCCATTCCCATATCCTCAGCCACTGACCGGGTGTAGAGGCTCAGTAAGTCTCTGGTCACGGTTTAATTGATACAGGGAAGGACAAAGTCTTTGACAGAGTCGTGTAGTGTTAGCGGGCTTTGCCCGTCGATTTCAAATAACCAAACTTTTGGCCCGTTTTACACGACGTTAGTATTGTCGTGGAACTAACACGGATTCTCAAGCCATTTATAGTTCCCACACGGCAAAGAGTAGTGGGACATTGCCGAGGGGTACAATGAGTTCATGTCCAAGAACACTGCATTTGACTTTACACCGTTCCTTTTCCGCTCGAATCGGTTGATAAGACGCGATCCCAGTGAAAAACACGCCCACCCCTCATTGAATGCTCTACAGAATGGTGTCTATCTAAATCTGTGATTTGGTCTAATTCCTCCCTACTAATTTTCAAAATTAAATCCATCACTGAATGGGATTTAGAAAAATAATATCCAATGTCTTGCCTGATCACTGAATAGATTTGGTCTGTATTCTTACAGACTTTATTCAACAGAGGAAAAACATCACTGGCCAAGTACAGTCTACAATAATCCCACCCATTTTTACAATTCCCCTTGGACCACACCGTCTTAGCAAACTCTTATTCCTCGGCTATGCATTCACTGTTGGTCAGTGAATTGTAAAAAGCTTCAATTGGAGGTAGTTTCACCTCACTTAAGCGAGCGCCAGAACAGTAATAATCATATGCGTGTACACCTTTCCTGGTCAACAGATCATACATTTCACTGTCTGGAAAGGGCTGTTTAAGCAAGGGAAAGCTATCAATATTGTCGCTTTTCTGCACTTGAATTTATTGACTCAATGTCTCGGGAAAAAAACTAAAAGAATCTAAAAATCTGATTTTATTCCAGCACGTACGTCCATTATCCTTTGCCTGCCCTTTCAGTTCGAGAAGCAACAACTTCTCGGCCGATTTGGGAATAATGTTATAGGTAAATGAACTATTTACCCATGGACTGTCTACTCCCCTTCCCTCCCTGTGCATACGTGCCAGTGCCGGTTAAAATAAATTTTAAGTCATAATTAGAGTTGTGGATAAAAACAGGGATAAAAAACTGTTGGCTAACATTTAAATTACACGATTGATGTGCAACCCCCTAAAATTACTACTCCCAGAGGATCTTTCCTGCCACAAGGGGTTATGGTCTCTGACTTCCCCCTCCCCCTCTTTTCCCTTTACTTCCTTGATCCTCCTCTAACCCCTCTCCCTAAAAACCTACACACATTTTTTTATCGTGTACCGTGTTACTTCACATCGCGGACCATACCGTAAGGTATAGCGTATTCCTAGCACGTGTCATATCGCAAGAAGACATGCCCCGCAGAGTAATCAGTGCCTAGACCAAACACTCCCCCTCATCCAACATTTCTACTATTTATAACAGCCACATAGTGTTAGAATTGTCTCTTTGTGCGTGAGCTTAAGACACTGCACTGACCTGGTATTTTTTGACACAGTTGGGATATAGGGGGTCATTCATCTCCACTCGATTCGCTTAGCGGTCTAATGATTCTTTGCAACACTGGAAGATGGTGCCTTGAAAATTTTTGGAACGTTTAATAACCCTATCCTTTGAAACTGTTTCCACTGTCTGATATCCATGCTGTCTACAATGCTTCATGTGACCCCATAGTTTTATATCAGTTCAAAATCTAGAGAGGCATGTCGGGCAGTAAAAACGGGCACTCTGTTTCTTACCCTCCCCCAGAACTCTACTAATGTCAGTGATAGGGTTAAAATGGCCAATTGCATTCGGTTGACTAGGTGGTGTATATAACAACCAAACCCAGTGTCTGACCAAATCAATTGACGGGCCCCTTACAGAGATAACCATCCCTTTCTTTTTAGAACCAACCTCATCTTCGACTTCTGTTTCGTAGTGAACCACAGCAACGCCGATATTTAAGTGGACATTAGCCCTCTCAAAATGTCTATCGATCGTAGCGCTAATAGGTATTTTCCTTCTAAGCATGAAAAATCTAAAACGGGAAAATCGGACCCGTCCTTCCCATGTACAGCTCAATTGTCTAAATTCGTCTTGGTAGCGTCACGTGCTAGAGGCTCGAATGCTGATATGAGTAAAGCATACTTGAAACACATTTGATCTGTTTAAAAACAGATCTTTTGGACACCTTGACAGCCTTCTAGATCTGGATTATAATTTAATTCTACTGCCCTCCCTCCCCCATGCCCCCCTCTTAAAATAAAATCTTTCTTAATTTTACAAAAATTTACGCTTAAATTTTAAATAAATAAAACTACAGACCCGCTCCCGTTTTCGTTATAGTTCTCGAGATGCGCTATAATTTGCCCTACCCACTCACTAAAAACACCCTCAAAATTGTCTAAATTCGGATAAAGTACGCGCATCTCGGAATGTATAAAATGATAATAAACTTCACTTTTCCCTTCATTCAAATAAAAAGCCTTTAAAACTATAGAAACCTTAATTGACTCCCTACCCCCCCATAACTGAATTTGAGTCTCGAGCACTGCACAAATTTTATATAAATAGTTATGCAGAATCTCTACATGGCTAAAAGCTTCCTTTTCCCCTATACGGGTACTACAGTGATCCCAAAAAGTCACAGTGAAAACAACCATCGTATTTAATATTCTGTACGACCATTGAACATTGGGGCACTATATACCCCTTCCCCCAAGTTGCTCAATAATATTTGGAATTTGCTCCACTTCAGTTGTTTGAAGTGGGTAATCAGTGGGGAGAGGGTTTCCAGTTAATGCCTCAAAAATATGTAGGGTATTTGGACTCAAGTCCACCTCAGGAACATTACCTTGCTCAACTGTGCTAGTTTCTACATTGAAATAATTACAAAGAAACTCATCAATATTAAAAGGTATTTCATCAGAGTTAATGGTACCATGCCAGTCACTGATGGCTGAATTGTCCTGAATGTTCATTGCCCCTTCTTCCTCTTCTTCACTCGATGGTGAGTAGGGGACCAATGTACCAACCTATAAATAAAAAATAGCTTATACTCAAAGTGTTCAAATCATCCCTACTGTTAAAATTTGGATTAATATTTACGTATTATTTAAAGTCAGCACTGAGTAGGGCTGTAGCAGTATGTACATACTAGCATTTGGTTAATTCAACTGAAAGTTCCAACTTAATACAATCTAAGATATGACATAGAAGGCGGCCATTTGTTCAAAAATAGTTTGCGGCGCACCCCTGCGGCGCATCCCTGCGGCACTTTCCTGGTCCGCAAAGCACCCTATGGCGCTTCTTTGACCCGCAGCGCATACCGCGGTGCACCCCCATAGCTCTTTCTTGTCCCCTTGACATAATGTCCTTCAAAAGTTGAAATATTTATTTCTAATTCCAAAAAGATTCAGTGAACTCATTATTGTGAGCCTTTGTGCGAGTGTCCCACGATTGAACTTCAAAATGTCGAGAACCGCTAACTTGATTTCCCCTCGCTAAAATCTTGGCAAGATTGAAATATTCACTGTAAATAAGGACACTGATATGTGACAGATGGAATAATCTCTCTCTTAAAACTATGTGAAAAAATAGCATTCCGTTTCAAAGGCGTTGAGAATTAGCATTAATTTACTGCACTTTTTAAGTGTGCAAAAAGATTTGAGGGTAAATCTGCCCCCCCCCCCTTTTCAGCACGGGCCTAAATTGTGGCTCGTATTGGTGGGCCTATAAAGGGTTTCACGCTTATATAGAATTCAAATTTCCCAAACATCTAAAGCAAATTTTGAAGGCAATTTTGTTATTTTCAGAAAAATACATAGAATTACGTAAAGCATTAAAATCCTAGACTTGGCAGCCTAATCATTAATGATACAAAACGTCAAGAAAGGGGGTGAAACAGATCTATTTATATGCTTGTGCGGAGCTTTAAGCCAAAGATTAAAACAAGATAATATTCAATTGTGAACGGAATAGCATTTTGAGTTTCAATGGTATCTAAAAATATATGAGATATCGAAGTGATAGCAAAGATTAGAAAAAAGAGTGGTTTCTTTGCTAAAAAAAAATACATTTAGATATCTCTGATGGAGGGCAGAGAAAATAGTGGTGGGGGTGAGAGGTTAATTTCTCACTGATACAAGTTTACACAGGGTTGAAAAATAGTGAAAAAGAAAAAACATTGGAAGAAATAGATAGGTAGGAAAAAATACTCACATTTGCATAATCCGTCTGGGCTTGGGTGCCCGAAGGTCCAGGTAGTGCATGCTGGTGGGTAACCTCCTGACATAGCGTTGATGGGTCAGCTATTAGAGGTCCAAGGAGGGCGTATGTGCAAGCGATGTCATTAATTTCTTGCGCAGGTTGGACTGCGACTTCTATAGGACCTGTGACTTGTGCAGTCGAGCCAAGGGCTGGAACAGATGGCTGCACTTGATGAGGTGGCATTGAGGCTCGATTAAGAGGGGCTTGCATAGATGCAGTATCGATCTCACTGGCTTGTATAGCGGGGTTCTCCAGCCTTGCGGCTCACGGTCTATTCGGTTTTTGACCGGAATGCATTGGGGTTGGCACTGATCGGGCGGTCTTGTCATCTCACGCTTTCTTGGATGGAGGAGTCGTGCATTCTTCGCTATTTGCGGTACCCATAGCTCTCTTTACAGCTGGAGGGGCAACAAATTCTTCATAATTGGCCTTAAAAAGAAGAGAAAAAATTAGTATCAAAATAATTTCCCCCTTTTTTTACAGAAAGAAAGTTATTAACCAGAATTTGTCTAGAAAAGCATTTATCTCATTTCAGTACAGCAAAAAGTAAAAATTTCGCGAGAAATATATTAGACCTAGAAATCAAACGTTTTTGTTAGACAATCAGTAGTCTATAGGCATAGGATAGGAATCATTGTTTCTATTTTTACCATTTAGAAAAATAATAAATTTTCCAGTCTATAGGCTTTAAATTAGATCGTTAACCCAGCGGCTTATATACCTATATTTTGAAAACAGTGGTTAAAATACTATTCAATTTACACATAATATAAGTTTCTTGCCACTCTTAGAGGCCTTTTTTTCTAGCCCTGCACAGTTTGTTTGCATTTTACACTGATGGTAGTAGAATTGAGATATTGCCCCCTCCCTTTTACATAATTTACTTACAACGAAGCTGTTAGAAGCGATGGCATTGCCCCTCCCCCCTTTTACATATTGTCCTAAATATATTGTTAGACCTTAATTTGAAAATAACCCGTTTCAATTCTTCAAAATATAGCATCGCGTATTATTGCAATTGCATCAAAGTGTTTTAATTTTGACGGAAGAACAGTTCCTTTTGACTTGACCGCCTCGTTCGTAAACACAAATGGAAAAGGGTGACAGCTAATTTTAACCTGGCGTAGAGCATTATATCAAAACCAGAGCGGGTTAATAACAACAGTGACGGAAGTCAATGGTCGCTTTTAGCTAGGATATAGAACACTTGAAATTTCATAAATTTAACGAACTGATATTTTTTTCTTTTTGCGAGAGTTTTGTTGTAAAACAGGGAGGGGGGGGGTTAGGTTTTGAGGGTAAAAGAATATATTTTACGTTTTTCACTGAGTATAAAGATTGTATAATGATGTTTGTATTGTATGGGGGGGGATTTACGTGAATATACTGAAGGGTGACCAAGGAAAATAATTTTATTTGAAAATAAAAAATGTACTTACATTGCAAATTGAAGTTGGCATGGCCTCTAATTTATCAAATTTTTCCATTGTTGTTTCAATTGTGTCACAATACTTTCTTATAATTGGATCACATTTCTTGCCCGTCATATAGGAAATATGAAGGTCAAATTGTTATGTAAGCACGCCCTCTGATTGGCTGAGAAGGAAACACGTGATCTAACGGTTTCCTGGAAACTCATAACATTTGCTGAGAGCAACAACATGAAGGAACTGTCATTGACCTGCTCCCATTAGACTCAATAATCCATGAAAGTGAGAAAGTTCCTGTTTTTCCATTCTCACTGACAAAAACCAAGAAAACAGACATAAATGTGACAAAGTTCCTGTTTTTTCATTCTCACTGACAAAAACCATAAATCATCCATAACCATCCATGAAAAACATCAAATAAAACGACCAACACACATAACCATCCAAGAAAACAGACATAAATGTGACAAAGTTCCTGTTTTTTCATTCTCACTGACAAAAACCATAAACCACGTGGTTCTATGCCCAAATAAGGTGTGGGTACCGGATCAATAGGGTCATATCTACTCACATACACCTTCTTTTTTTTGCAACATCTCACTTCAACATATCAAGAAAGTTTCGAATTAATGCTCTAAGTAGTTTTTAAGACATTGCTGATTGCTGATAAGTCCTTTTGACAGCATGCAGGCAAGTCGTTTGTTCTGATTTAGTTCAGCATCCTCTCAACATTCCTTGAAATTCTCATCTTAATACCCTTAGCTTTAGTCGTAGTATTAGCAGCATTAGTAACAGTAGAAGCAGTTGTTGCAGTAGTAGCAGTAGAATTAGTAGCAGTAGCATGCATATATAGCCTTTTGGTTAGTTCAACATCCCCCACAGCATGCCCAGTCGGTTTCATTTAACTCTCCAATAGATTCCAAAGATATTTCTGATACGCCCTTTTGACAACCCTGCGTGTACAGTGTTTTGATTTAATTCAGAGTCCCCCTCAACAGTCCCTAGTAATTTGCAAATATCATGTGAATATTGCCTTTTGGTTAGTTCATTCAACATCCCCAACAACATGCCCTGTAAGTTTCAACTTGATACTCCAACAGATTCCTAAGATAATGCTGATACGTCCTTTTGAAAGCCTTCGTGCACATAGGATTTTAATTTAGTTCAAATTCCCCTCAATATTCCCTATAACTTTCACCTTCATACTCTTAACCTTAGTAGCCTTAATACTCTTAGCTGTTTCTAAGATGTTGCTTATATGCCCTTTTGACAATCTGCATGCACATAGTGTGTTTTGATTTAATTCGACATCCCCCTCAACATTCCCAGGAAGTTTCATATTGATACCATTAGCCTCAGTAGCAGCAGTAATCATGGTACCAGTAATTGTAGCGGTAGTATCTAGTCCTAGCTATTACTATAACTACGACTATTACTACTAATGAGGCTAAGGGTAGTGAGGTGAAGATTTCAGGGAATGCTTAGGGAATGTTGAACTGAATGAAAACACAGTCTGTGCAATTTAGCTAGTCAAAAGGATATATCAGCAATGTCTCAGAAACTGTATATGCATACGCATATAGCATTTTTTGGCTATTTCAACATTCCCCCTCAAAGTACCCCGAAAGTTCCAACTTAGAACTCTAAGTAGTTCCTGGGACATTGCTGATACATTCTTTTGACAACCTACATTCACATAATGTGTTTTGATTTAGTTCAAAGTCCCCCTAAGCAGTCCCTGAAAGTTTCACCAACTACCCCTAGCCTCAGTAGTAGTAATAGTCGTAGTTATAGTAATAGCACCCCTAGTAGCAGTATGCACACAACATCTTTTTTGTAACATCTGTCCTCAACATAATCTGAAAGTTTCAATTTCATACCCAATGTAGTTACTGGGACATTGCTGAAATGTCCTTTTGACAACCTGCAGGCAGACAGTTTGTTTTGATAATGTTCAACATCCTCTCAACATTCCCTTAAATTCTCAACTTAATACCCTTAGCTTTAATCGTAGTATTAGTAGCATTAGCAACCGTAGTAAAAGAAGTAGCAGTAGTAGTAGTAGTAGTAGAAGTTGTAGTAATAGCATGAAAACATTGCCTTTTGGTTAGTTTAACATCCCCCACAACATGCCCTGTAAGCTTCAACTTAATACTCCAACCGATCCCTAAGACATTGCTTATACGCCCTTTTGGCAACCTATGTACTCTTAGTGTTTTGATTTAATTCAAATTCCCCCTCAATGATCCGTATAATTTTCACCTTCATACCCTTAGCAGCCTTAATACTCTAAGCTGTTCCTAAGATATTGCTTATATGCCGTTATAAAACCACAACTTGTTATGATTTGTCTTTCTGTTAAGTTTTTAGAACAGTACCACATTCCTTTCAGTGTTAACATGTTGAACCGTTAAAATAACTTTATATATTTGAAAACGCTTTTCACCGTAAAAAAAATCCAAACATTACAATAAGTTGGTTCTCAAAGATAACTACATCTTCAAGGGAAAGCTAAACCTCCTTCATTTGGCGCCACATGTTCTTAGCTTTTTCTTTTGCTGATTTCTCACCCTAGTTGTTTTTTAGATTTGGCAGCCAATACTACCAAAAAACTACACAACTGCATATGGAGTTCATTTTTATTGAAAACTAATTTCCCAATTTCTAGAGACATATATAGTTGTATAAATTTTCATTTAATCAATTTAAAAAGTTCAATTTCACTTTCAATGTCCTTGGTACTAGAAGTTCTTCGGAAAATTCTAAAAAAAAGAAAAAATAATAAAAATTTAATAAAATAAATAAATTGACGAAATAAAAAATTAAAATAACAAAATTTAATATAAAAAATAAAACAAAACAAAATAAATTAACAAAGAAAAATAATATGCAAGAGAATAAAATAAAAAATTAATAAAGGCAAACCTACAAATTTCCTGAAGGCTTGATCTGGTAAACTTGTGGCAGGAAGAAAGACGGGAAACATAACACTATCAGCTGGGATAGGTGTCGCTTGTTCTTTCACTGCCTCTTCTAGTTCACGTCGTACCTTAGCGTGATGTGTCCTACAAAAAAATCAACTAAATAAACCTCTTCAAATAAAACTCGAGAAAATGAACAATTCTTCACAGTAGATATTCGGTATAAACAGTTCTATGAAGTGGTTTTTATTGGTTGATATTGCCAGATAAGGCAGCCATTTAAACAGGGTTACCAAAAGAAGACAAAACGACTAAGTCAATCCATTTAACATCAATATTTCTGTTGTCAGAGCATTATCAATAATGTACATTTTGATCCATTTTTAGATAACATGCTAAAATAAGATGGGAGTACCGGGGGACAAAGCTTTGCTCGATGAAAACAAAAACAATTTTTTAAGAACTTTAATTTCAGTTTAGTTTATTAGGTAAATGTTATCGCATATTTATACCGAAAAATTATTCTATACTATCAAATATCAAACTAAATTCTTATACGAATTTTTAAATATTTAGCCCAGACACTCATCTTCAGAAAAATGTATTACAACTATTACAAGAATTCATGACGTTATTCAAATAAAACAAGTTGTAAAAATTCGACTATTGTAAAATATTCCAACAAAAAATTATACTACTAAAGGAGTCGAAACCGTGACCTTCAGATAGACAGTCCAACGCGCTATCCATTGAGCAAGGAAAAAAAATCTATGTAGATATAAAGGAAACGAGAAGTATTAAAGAAATTTGATTATATAAATAACGATCCTCCTGAGCCATTGCTGGCACATGGGGCAGCAAATCGGCGTTTGAGTTGCTTGATCTTTCTTTTACAGGGACAGGTAGTGAGCCTATCGCCCAACCTTGCTGCGGCGGGGATCGATCCCCAGGACCTGTATCCCCAAGCAGAGCATCAATCCATTGTGCTAACACAAGGTTTTTAACGTCAATAAACTCGACCACATAATCACTAAAACCGCAAAATTAAAAAAGATGCATAGTTCTTCAACTTTCTCGTCAAAAAATTACAACACATATTTTCATACGGGAAGATATCCATCAAAAATTTGTCAGAGCGAAAGAGAAAAAAGACAATCGTAGCGCAATGACTAAAATTACGTTGCATTATAAAACATGTTATTATTAGCTCTTATACAATGATGTAAAATGGGCACGAAAGAGTTCTGGTAGCGAATTGTTCGAGTACACACAGGTACAAATTTTAGCTTCTGTCTCGTAAGACTGTGAGATAGAATCTTCCGGGGGTACAATGTCACGGCAAGCGGTTAAAGAGTAGCATTTTGTCAAACACCGGGATAAGGTCACCCAACTGGGTCTCTAGACTTTGTAGTTCGAGGATCGCGAGGGGATTGTGGTTGAAAATGCCTCTATTACTCAGGATGATCATTTTTGCCCGTTTCTGGACTGACTTAAGTTCCAGCTTCAAATATATGGTTCTTAATACTGACAGGCCTTAGATAGGACACATTTATTCGAAGGCGGGGCGTGCATAGCAGAGGTATGCCCGAAGATGACTATGGGCGTTGCACCAGAAACGAAGTATTTTTGAAAGAGTTTGCAGAGGTGCGTTAACTTTGCAGAGGTGAGTTACACTATTAATGCGAGTACCCAAAACACTACAAAAAGGCGTTTTAATAATAATATAAACATTAAAAGAATTGGGTTTTTATGATGGTTCTAGACCTATAAAATTTAAGTTTAGAGTTATCTGTGGTAAAGCTTTCTAATTTAGTTAATTATGAATTTAGTAAAAATATACTAAGACGCAAATACAAAGTTTAGAAATACCACTTTTTATTAAGATAAGCAACATATCCTGCAAAGTTTCTGCTTAACGGGAAATTTAGAAATCACCACTTCCTAGCTATTGTGTCGGATGGGTTAAGGAAGGTGTGGTTGATGAAAATGTATAAAAGATACATTTTATGGGAAGGTGCAGACGGATACTAATTTTATGCTGGACTGATAGCTGGTTCTTCGTTTTTAGAAATACCTAGGAATCTTGTCGGATAATTGTAAGCCTCTAAGTATTTTCTTGTATGTTATTGTAGTTTTCCGAGACTTGTGGTCTACTTGGGATAGCCAGTCCCAGTAGAAAGTATATATCTGGTATTATTATATGTTAATTGAATAAAGTATTGTGTTATATCCAACCTCTCTACAATCTACCTTTAGCCCCTCGAACATACCCAGCTGGTACGCCTCATTAGTCCGGTCATAGCCTAAGGCACGCTACCAAAGTTTAATTACCTTAGGGCCATAGTTTATCTCCCCTATAAGGGAGAATAAAGGAATCTACCACTACACCACTTAAATACCAAAAAAAAAAATTACCACAACTGGTGGAAGTTGGAAAAACTGGGTCGAGATGACAAAATAAAAATTGTATATTGTAACAGAAATGGCTTTGTCAAAAGGGGAAAGTAAATGTACTTTGCGTTGAGCGGCGCTGGAATTAACAAAACTTAAAGCAGCTTTGCTCGAACTTTGGCTATTAGAAATAGATATGTGTCCTCTCAAAGATTTGGGTACAATAGAAAAAATTGAAAAAAGGCTCAATCAAGAATTGTAAAATAAAAAAATTACAGTATTTAGTTTTTAGCAAGTAGAAGTAAGTGTATAATTATTAGTTTTTTTAGTGTTAGTAATAAATGCAATGTAGTAGTGCCGCATATCACTAAATAATAAAGTATTTGTTCCACGAATTAAAAGATAATACGTAAAGAAAAAAAAATCTAGCTGGACCGATGAAACGTTGGTAGAAACAGAAGAGTTTTAGACATAATAGTAGAAAATAGGGTCCTAAGTCAGCCTTACTACAGGTAGAGGCTATAGACTTATTGTTCAAGTATAACACTGATACAATTTAGCAAAGGAAGCACATAATTTGTGGTCCGAACAATTATAGGTTAAAACATTTCCGAGTGTTTTTTTAGAAGTAGAGATGCTTCGAAAATATGGCATTTTACGACGTAATAAGCATTAGAATTACCTTTGTAAAAGCTAATCCGAATACTAGGTTAGTTTTGTAGTTTCACAAGCAAAGGGAAGGAA
The DNA here is from genome assembly GCF_049724085.1 of Artemia sp. Qi Xiang Cuo. Taxonomy (NCBI): domain Eukaryota; kingdom Metazoa; phylum Arthropoda; class Branchiopoda; order Anostraca; family Artemiidae; genus Artemia; species Artemia sp. Qi Xiang Cuo. Next base: position 17,000,287 of record NC_142811.1, read on the forward strand.
AAGATATATAAATTTGTAATGAAAGCACTTGAGGAAAAGGATGAAAAAAAAGAGAAAAGTAACCTTATAAGTAAGAAAACAAATGTGGAAGCTTAGTAAAAGTCGCCAAAGGAAGCGAAAAAAAAGAATTGTTACCCAGCTGGGATGGAAAGTCTGCATAAGGCAAGAAATTCGGTGAGAGAAACCGATAATCACAGAAAATGGAGGCACAGGGATAGGTCTTAAAAGGGCCTCCTTTCCCTACGCAGAGGAACTTCATTTGAATAATGGTGGTTGAAAAAGTTCAAATTCTGAAATAGCTGCACGAAATGAGTCAGAAGAAAGTTCAAATTGGAATTTTAAACCATGGCTGCTTTTGAGCCATGTAGATGTAAAACAAACCAGTGTATGAAAACTGTTATGCTCAAAACATGGTCTGACAGTAGAAATCAAATAGAATGAAGCCGATAGTCCCTTATATTCAAATTAGCCTACAAGAAGATTGTATCTGGCAACGAAATAGAAATAATATTACGGAAACAATTACACAGGACATTACAGTTTATATTACAATAATTAACGTTCAAATTCCTAACTGTACACGGTTTAAGGTAAACTTAATAAACATTATATATTTAGAATCAGCATTAAAAGGCCATTCTTCTGATATGTATATTAAAAAAAAAATTGGGGGTTGTTGAAAAAAAAACGAAGGTGGGCAGAATACGGAAATAGAGTCATTGGAAGCTAGCAAACTCGGAAGAGCTCAATCACTGCTGGCCTCTCGTTGTTAAGTACATGCAATGCATCTACTGACCTTGGACCTGAGATGACACCTCAAGTCGAATTTGAATTTTTTTTTTTTTTTTTTTTGACGGGAATTAAAAAGGATTATGCAGCAAGAGTTTACATTAAGCGCGCACTACATGTATAAGCTAGCTGTAATCTTGTTATAATTAATTATAGTCTAATATATTTTATTTTTTGGTTACAAAAGGTAGAAAGAAAAACAAATTAAAGACAATAATTAAGCGCTATAAAGATTTAACCGAAACTTAGAATAAGCTTAGAAAGCAAAAAAAAGTGCGAGGTAAAAGAAAGAAAAGCAATATAAAAATAAATTATAAGCTAAAAACTTACCAGGAGGTAAAAGCCCACGACAAAATGCAAAAAAAAAAATTAAAAAAAAACCTCATCGTCACAAGCAAACCACAGTAGTTCAAGGTAATAATTTTAACTCTAGCAATGTATTGGATCTGAGAAAACGAATTGGCACAGGAGATCCCTAGTTTAAACAATTGGCTTTCACCTGTGCCAACCCAAACACCCAAATCCCAAGCCGTTGAACCCTAACAGAAAGTAAACGTATCCACTTTTTCTTTGAAAATAAAATATAACATTACACAACAAAAAAACTTGCAGTAATGAACAGAAATTCATTCATACAACGTTCCCAGATTTAAGCTTGTCAATAAACCACAGATAGTGGAAATCGCATTCAAAGCTATGTAGCCTTGCAAAGAGAATTGTTGTCTCTCTTTGGCAAAGAAAATAAGATTGTAATTAAAACTAAAATAAAATCTGTAACCAGTATGTCGAAAATTTACAAGAACTACAGTCAAGCTAAAAAGACGAATTAAAATTGAAACAAACCAAAATATATTCAAAATTGCCATTTCCCAAGCAGGGATAGCTCTGTGCCACGGTTTGTTGATTAAATCACAAGGGGCTCTGCCCTTGGGGTCCCTGACACCTATACACTCGTTTTGTTGGGCGTTTTTTGCCTTGGCTTGCTTTGACTATTATTGTGATTTATGCAAATTTTCCCAGATTCCTGCATACTGCAACTATCAAAGTGCTGAGAGTGCTTATCAACCCATTTTTACTCTGCTTTTAAAGTTAGTGCTGTGCCTGATTTTTATTTATTTTGCTTTCTTAATTTATTATTGACTGAAGGCCCCCCCCCTCTTCTTGTAGCTTATTTGTTTTATTTATTTGACATTTTACTTCTTTTGTGATTTTATTTTGTTGTTTTACCTGATTATTTTTTAACCCATTGGGTTTTTTTTTGGGATGACTGACAGGAACAGTTAGGCTAATAGTCCTTTCAACCCTGACCCAAATAACTCTAGTGTTAGGATTTTGGCTTTAGGTGTTGAAGGTCCAAATGAAAACCACTAGGTTGTTGACATTGGGTATTAGAACAGTTATTGCTAAAAAACTTTTTGAACATCTTCATAATCATGAGTGCAGGGGCCATTATGGTTCAATGTTGGAAAGACTTGGACCAAATGGCCCCATTACAATAATAGCTACACACCAATGAGTAGCTACAGTCATACTTTCAATTTCAGATTTAGCTGTAAATGGCTGTAAAGTAAAGTTTGTGCTTGGTCCTAGTTCCGATCCTGCTTTACTCAGAAATAGAAAAGGAATTGTATTTATCTCATCTGAGGAGGTCACCCATCTGGATGACCTTGTCAAGGAGGTCCAAGTTGACAATAGAATAACACAAGTTGCATTGGCTCTTCAAAACCCAAGTCCATCTGTGATCCCCCTGGTTTGCACCTTCAATCAGGATGTTCAGTTCCGTCTGAAAGTCTCTGTTTGGGATGCAAGGAATACAGTTAAGCAGTTTATCCCCCAGGCTATATAGTGCTTCAATTGCGATTGTTTCGGCCACATGGCTTCAAATTGCCACAGGGGTAGAAGATGCCTACTATGTAGTGGACAACACACTCATAATGAATGCCCCAAATTAGAAAAAAATAAACAAGATCAGGTACTCAAGTGCCCTAACTGAAGTGGTAACCATGCTGCTAATACTAGGGAATGCCCAGTATTCATGGAGGTAAGAAAGCAATTGTAACCTATTCTTTCACTAATAATGTCCCCATAAGGACTGCTACCACGGACCTGAAGAATGGACTTCCAACACAACCCACCCACGTCCCTATGGCCCATAAAGACTCCTTCTCCCCTTTGACACCTAACCAACATCCAGTTGAGGACCTGAGCAAGAAATATATCACCATGTTTGACGGTGCTACAAAGCAGATCTTTTATCTGGCTGAGACAATAACATCACTTTGTAAACTAGTATCTCAGATGATGCCCGCTAATCTTCAAAAGGCAGTCCTTAGCCGCCTGTCCAACATTGCTGAAAACCTAAACAGAGTTGAATGAAGCCCTACAACCAGTAGCAACCTATCCCAAACCAGCAGCCCAAGGCCTTCTGAAAGAAAACGCAAAGGAAAGGAGGCTACACCGAGCCCAGAAGGTAGTAGTAATAAGTTACAGAGACCCAGGTTAGCCCCCTCACACACAAATGACTAGCTCACTTTCAGTGTTCCGATTAATTATCTGGGGATTAAACAAAGCCAAAAGAAAAGAACTCCAAAATACTTTAGTCAGGCATACTCCTGATATTTTTCTACTTCGAGAAACTTTCCTGAAACAGGAGAGTACTGTCTATGATTTCAAGGGGTACAATATTGCCCATTGGGACAGAGTCCATAAATCAGATGATGGCGTACTGTCAATTGTGAAACATTCCCTAGCTTTTAGAATACACGACTCCCGTTCACAAGGGAACGTGGAGGTTGGTATAATTGACATTAGACTACTGGGAAGCAATAAGTGGATTAGTATTGCTAACTGGTATGCCCCATAGACACATAAATTCTCCTTGAGACAATTTAAACTGATTATGAATTCTTTTGGCCCTGTGAAAATAATTAGTGGTGAATTTATTCTACTCCACAAATGTTGGGTCATTGTATCGACAGAACATCTAATTGCAACCCCTCTAAGCAATTACATGCTGGGACCCATAAATAAGTTGCCCCTTGTCAGCCCCAAAGGCCCTAAGACCCAAAGCCCAAGGCCCAAAAGACCTAAATACACGGCTTAACCCTCAGATAGGCAAGTACTCAACCATTGACCTCACTTTCACATCATCAGATATTATAAATAGTGTAGAAATTTAGAAACCCTGTGACTTCGATTCTGACCACAATGCTCTATCATTAACACTAGATATCAACTCAGTAAAGTCAAGGTACCAACCACTGAAATTCTGGAAATTCCAAGACAATAACTCGAACCTCTGGAAACACAACTTAGACCAAAAGGATTCAGACATTAAGACAAGTGATGAGTCATTGGGATCATGTTCTGATAAGATTACTTCAGTTATCGTAGCTTCCTCAGATAATATATTTGGTTGCATACAACGTCACCCAAAGAGACAAATTTGCACTCCTGGATGTAAAAGTAAACGCCAGAAATCCTACCTACATAAGTAAAAAGCAAAAAATAACTTGTCTAGATGCCTCTCAATTGAGAATAAAATAGTTTCCAAGCAAAAGACAGCAGAATTCAAAGAGACGCTAAAAACTAGACACAGGAGGGATGGAGAAGACTCACTGAAAAGAACTTTGGCCACAACACCCCCGTTTGAGTGTTGCGGAGAAATTTTCAGGTTTTTTCAGGTAAAAAAAGAAGAACACCCATCCCTGCAGAGATACAGATGGGAAGGACTACAGAATTTTCTGCTAATGGAAAGATAAATCTCTTTTTAGAAACGTTTCTAAAAATATATACACCATTACAGTTCACATCCCCTCAACTCGGTCTTAGAAACGGTACTGTTCCATTTTCTCATTTCAGCTTTCATGAAGTTAAAGACACGATTTGAAAGCTCCAGTCTGTTGCAACTAGCCCTGATGGAATTCACAATTTGATGCTGAAAAATTTTCCAGACAAATTTGTTGAGGTGCTGACGGAGTTATTCAACAGATCTGTCATAGAGTCATCAATACCATCTGAATGGAACAAGGCAACCGTGATCCCGCTTCTCAAAGCAGGAAAAGACCCTAAGCTGGTTGATTCATACTGCCCCATATCACTCGCCTCTTGTGTTGCAAAACTAATTGAGAGGGTAATAAAACAAAGAATTTTAACCCCATTATCAGATTACTCTCAAATTGAACAGCTCGGATGTCTCTCAGGAAGGAGCATCACAGATGCCTTAGTTAGACTAGAGCATCTGATCAAACAAAACTTCAAAAACGGAAAAGCGGCTCATGTGATCATTTTAGACATGGCATCCACATTTCATAGAGTAGATATGAGGCAACTAATCAGAAAGCCATCTGTAATGGGCTTACCAGACCTACTGGTAAATTGGATCCTCTAATTCTTGATGGGTAGGGAGGTTCAAGCCTCCTTGGGGGGGCTCCTTATCAGAGTTTAAGAGGAAAGCCTTTGACATTGGACTCCCTCAAGGGGCTGTTCTAAGTCCACTTCTCTTCTCAGTTTATTGTCATGATATAAGCCTGGAAAATATTCTTGGAGGAGAGATCTTTCTGTATCCTGATGATATTGATGTTGCAGTTGTGGGGAGACACCCAGTTTACAGACGGTCTGCCTCACAAAAAGCTGTAGATATGCCATCAATTTGGGCAATAAGTAATAATATGATTTTCTCAAGCCAAAAGTCAGTTAGTGTGTTTTAACAAAAAATACGAAGCCTGACTGCTTTCAAACCACTGGTGAAACTGAATGGAAACTGGGATTACCGTTGCAAAACTTGCACGCTTTCTGGGAGTTGTGGTTGACCAAAAACTGACATGGAATACCCATCTGCATGAGATGATTAGCAGTCTCAAACAAAGACAAAACTTCATTAATGCTCTCTGTCTTGGAAGATGAGGAGCCCCCACAGTCTTTGCTTCAACTATTGTCAAGTCAGTGGTGATGTCCAAGATAGACTATGGATCATTTATATATGTATCCGCCGAGAAATATCTCCTCATGAAACTTGACACCACCCTCCATGAAATCTTATGAAGAGCCCTTGGCTGCCTAAAATCAACTCCTATTGCAGCTATGTACTGTGAAATGGGGATCTAGTCTCTCCACTGCAGAAGAAAATATCCCCTGCAAAGATATTTTGCAAAAAAGATAAGACCCAAGAACCCCATTATATACAAAGGAATATTATCCCGAAACAGCCCTCATGTTTGTTACAAATGAATAGGGTTATTCTTTTTCCAGAGATTCTTTTGCTATCCAGTCATGGAGGAATTCATGGAGAATGGCACGCTTATTTTTAACGTGGATGATGGTTTTGATAGCACTTCCAGAGCACTTGGGGATCCGATTATTCCTAAGATCAGTACTGGAAAAAAGGATGAGTTCCCCCAAGCTGTTATGCAAATCCTATTCTTGGGAAAGATGGTAGAGTACCAGAACTAAATCCAAGTTTACACAGATGGCTCCAAAACAGAATCAAAATGCAACTGTGCAATTGTTATACCCTTCCAGGGCCTTTCTCTTTCCTACTGTTTACCCCCCTACCTAAGAATTTTCTCGGCACAACTTATGGCAGTCAAGCTTTTGCTTCAAACCATATCAAGCCAAGCAGAGATCAAACATCAGAAGTATATTGTCTTCACCGATTCACTGTCAGATTTGGTTCACCTGTTACACCAGGAACATCCAACAAGAAATGTCGCCATTGATATGGAAAATCTGGCTACATAACTTGCTAGAAAGGGCATATCCATCCTGTTGATAAGGATTCCCCCACAGTGTGGTATGAAAGGAAATGAATTAGCAGACCATGCTAAAAAACAAGCCTCCCATCTGGGTCTCATCAATCAAACCCCTATTACCGGTCCGGAATTCCTGTCTTAAATCAGTTCAAAAATTTTTGAGGAAGAAGAGGCTTGGCTCCATTCTTTCCATACCCAGCTCCTGGATCTGTATAATTACAAGCAGCCATCAAAAGAAATGTACCTCTCATCTCACATCTTTTCAACTTGTCTCTTTCGTCTTAGATGTGGCCATGCAAGGACTAAATCAATACTCTCCCATTGGAAAATGACCCCTTCCCCCAACTGCAACACATGTGAAGTGTATAAAAATATAAGTCAAATCATCTTCAACTGTAGAAAATATGAAAAGGAGAAGGAAATACTAAGGAAGTACTGTGAGATGGTATTTAAGGCATTCAAAATGTGTTCAGTTCTGGGAAATTATACGTCTCCTCCTTGGGCTAGAAAACTAAGCAAAAACCCTTTAGTTAGATTTTTTAAGACTAGGCTACTGGTTTGGTTCATTCCCTTTAATTTTTTTGTTTTGTTTTTTTTTTTTTTTGTTTTTACACCTGTATTAGCTTATTTTAGAGACTTCACACTCAGTATATTTTTTTCTTTTATCTATCAGTTCTACCAGCTTTTTTTTATAGTTGGTGTATGTGACAGAAATGATTTACATTTGCATTATTTATTGAATTGTGTCGTAAATGTATTTTAATTGTTTTATGACAAAGCAGAGCTGAATTACTTTGATTCTTGTTTTTCAACGCAGGCATTTGCTACAGGTGAATGACCCCCTATCAATAGCGCAATAAGTGATACCTGACATGGCTCAATGAATACTGACTAAAGTGACACCCAAGTAAGCTAGTGATTACAGAAGGCACAGAAAAAGCGAATGATACGAACACGTATGACCGATTGGTCGTACGCGTCAATCCCCAAACAACAACAACAACACCAGTATGTCGTAAAAATTGCATTTTTATGAAGAAATGAGAACTAGCAAATGCGGGGCAAGACTTAATTCAAAATGTTCTAAGAATCCTCTGAATAAAATACAGTACTTTTCTAACACAAACACTTTTGGACAGAGAAATTTAAATAATGTCAAAAAAATACAGGTTACGAAATTAGACCCCCCCCCTCACTTCTTAAAAATATGGAGATAATGAATTTTACCATAGAAGGGCAATCAGCATAAAAACTTGTTAAGGTTATTGAAAAAAACATGAAACATATAAATATAGGCTTAAAAAAAAGACATATTTTAATGAAAAAGCGGGAAAAGACTTGAAAAACCCTTAGGCTTCATTGAAATTAATAATAAAACAAAGTGAAGGGTTCAAGTTCAAAATATAGCCAGACAAAATTAAAGGAGAAGAAACAGAATGGAGTCAGTTAAACTCTATTATACGCACATATTGAACTGACCGAACGAGACTAGTATGAAAATTGTACTAAATAGGTACAAAATAAGTAGCATTAATACAACGGAACCACCGTAACAGTGGTTAACTCGGGTCGAGATTAATAGAAATATCGGAGAAAAGCTCCAAGTTGACAGGAAAAAATTTTGCTCTTTTATGTGGGAGTCGTTTTCCAAAAAAATGACTATCATGGCCGAGAAAATTTAAAGGAAGGTACATAATATCCTTAAGAACCAAAGTTGAAGTCGAAATCTAAGACAAGACCACTAAAAGTTGGGAAGTTAAAGTGAAAATAATCATTGTCACTGTTATATCTAAAAATAAATTACTCTGATCCATGAAGGCACGGTATTTTTCTGCAGAAGGGCCACTTTTGTGATAGAAGAATAGCCCAAGAGGATACTGTGGCAACAAATAAAAAAAAGTGTGGCAATACTATAAATAATTAATTATTGTGTGTGCAGGTTCATAATAGTCCTTTTAGCTGTAGCCCATGACAAGAGGACCTGGAAACGTTATAAGGAGCTACCAGAAGGCATCCCTGGTAAGAAACCTTCAGAGTAGAGGCAAGAGTCAATTGATAATGGCATAACAGGTATAAGTTGAACAGCTAAAATTTTTAACTTATCAGATTTAAGCTGGAAATGAAGCCTTATCCAAAAAGGACATTAAAGCTGAAAAAAAGAGATTACAGACAAATATGTTTTTTTGTAACTGTCTCAATCACCTGAAAATTCAAAAAAATTTAAATGCTCAAAAGTTTGAATAAACAAACAGGCATATAGTAAGCTAATGACAAGTAATGGCACAAGGAATTCGAAACAGAACCAAAGTTGTAAAACAAAGATAAGAAAATGTATATAGTCGTATATGGAAAAGTTATATAGTTGTATTAATGTAATTATGAAAATAGATACCGTTACGAATGTATTTTGAAAACTTTTATAAATATGGAATTGTTATCATAAAAAAAAATAAATATAGAAATTTAAATAGCAAAGTCATGTTATATGAACTATTGCCAAGCCCTTATATAGAGGCTAATCACAGTTCTCAATTATAGTGCATAAATCTATTAGTTAGGGTTGATTTTTTTTATATATATATATATTTTAAATTGCAGTTAAGACTTATCAGATAAAAGTCTTGACGGGCTTATTTAAAAGTTGTAAAAAGAACAAATATTGCAGTGATTAAATAAATTATTAGGGTACATAATTATTATTTGTTTTTAACAATTAAGTTATGTATCAATATAACTCTGTTAATATATATATATATATATATATATATATATATATATATATATATATATATATATATATATATATATATATATATATATATATATATATATATATATATATATAACCTAAACTATCCATGTAAATATAGTGAATTAATATGTTGAGTATTTGTGTTTTTTATTTTTATATCATTCAAGAAGTATTCTACATTAATCCTTCACAAATAATTAACAAACCACTAATTGGAATTAATTCCAATGCTAGTCTATACAGTGGGTTTTATTTTTTTTTAAATACTTTAAGTTTCAAACAGTAGTTATATAACATTCCTAGTTTTGCGACTTAAAAAAAATACTTGTGTCAGTTTATTACACAATGCTTGTATATATATATATATATATATATATATATATATATATATATATATATATATATATATATATATATATATATATATATATATATATATATATATATATATATATATATATATATATATATATATATATATATATATATATATATATATATATATATATATATATATATATATATATATATATAATATAAATAATATATATATATATATATATAGTATATATATTTAGTTGGAAACAATTTTTATGATTAATAATTATATATTATGAGTAAAAAGAGGAGAAAGTAATTAAAAGTAATCAACTATTCGTTAAAAAAAGAAAAAAGAATGCAGTGATATATATACTATAATGTTTGAGTGATTTCTATATGTGTACTATATACTTATAACAAATTATGCTTTATGTGTAAGTGTAAGTGTGATCATTGTAAGTGTCTTAAGTATCCTATTATGTATTATTGCAGTTTTCTAAGACTTGTGGTCTACTTGGGACAGCCAGTCCCAGTAGAAAGTATATGTCTGATATTATTACATTTTTGTTCAATAAAAGTATTGTATTAGAGCCAACCTCTCTATAATTTACTCCTAGTCCCTCAAAAATACCCAGCTGGTACGCCTCATTAGTTTAGTCATAGCCTAAGGTATGCTACCAATGTTTAATTACCATAGGGCCAAAGTTTATCTCCCCTATAAAGGGAGAATAAAGGCATCTACCACTACATCCACTTAAATACCATAAGAACCACGTAACCACATATCCACCAGAATTCACGAGCCTGAGAATACTTAACCACTTTTATAAAAAGGGGGGAAATACCCCTAAAAGGGATGTGATCTTAATGAGAGCCTTACCATTAAATTCAGGATCTCAGAGAATCCTATAGCAGAAGTCTTAAGTCATTATTTACAAAATACGAAGTTTGTTTTTGGAATTTTGTCCTCTTTTGGCCAAAGATGACTACAGAGCTATCGAATAAAGACTTTTTCAACATCCAATCGATCTATAATTGTCGAAAAACTGTGTATTCGGCTTCCCAATTTCAATCAAATTAATGCCGCACGGTGGCACATTCGTTCTCAAAGATGCACGTAGACTATAGTGCTCTTAGTTTTTTTTTTTTTTTTTTTTACACCCTTATATTAGCTCGTTTTAGAGTCTTCACACTCAGTATATTTTTTCCTTTTTTATCTATGTTCTATCAGCTTTTTTTTATAGTTGGCGGATGTGACAAGAATGATGCATTTTTGCATTATTTACTCGTATTTAATTTTCTCGCAAATGTATTTTAATTGTTTTATAAAAAATCAGTGCTCAATTACCCTGATCCTTGTGTTTCAACGGAGGCATTTGCTATACGTGAATAACCCCCTACCAATAGCACAATAAGTGGTACCTGATCTGGCTCAATGAATACTGACTAAAGTGACACCCAAGCAAGCTAGTGATTACAGAAGGCACAGAATAAGCGAGTGATACGAACGCATATGACCGATTGGTCGTACGCGTCAAACCCCAAACAGCAACAACAACACCAGTAAGTCGTAAAAATTACATTTTTAGGAAGAAATAAGAACTAGCAAATGCGGGGCAAAACTTAATTAAAAGTGTGCTAAACATCAGCTAAAAAATACAGTATTTTTCAAACACAAAGACTTTTAGACAGAGAAATTTAAATAATGTTAAAAAAAATACAGGTTTGCGAAAATAAAAACCCCCCCCCCTCTTAAAAGTAAGAAGATAATGAATTTGACCATAGAAGGGCAATCGGCATAAAAACTTGTTAAGGTTATCGAAAAAAAACATGAAACATATAAATATAGGCTTAAAAAAAGACCTATTTTACTGAAAAAGCGGAAAATGACTTGAAAAAACCCTTATGGTTAATTTAAGTTAATAATAAAAAAGAGAAGGGTTCAAGTTCAAAATATAGCCAGAGAAAATTAAAGGAGAAGAAACACAATGGAGTCAGTTAAACTCTGTTATACGCACATATTGAACTGACCAAACGAGACTAGTATGAAAATTGTACTAAATAGGTACAAAATAAGTAGCAGTAATACTACGGAACCACCGTTACAGTGGTTGACTCGGGCCGAGATTAATGGAAATATTGGAGAAATGCTCCAAATAGACAGGGGAAAAAATTTTGCTCTTTTATGTGGGAGTCGTTTTCGAAAAAAATGACTAGCATGGCAGTGAAAATTAAAAGTAAGGTACATAATAGCCTCAAGAACCTAAGTTGAAGTAGAAACTACAGACTAGACCACAAAAAGTTGAGAGCCAAAGTGAAAATAGTCATTGTCACTTGTGTATCAAAAAAAAGATTACTGTGATCCATGAAGGCACGGTATTTTTCGGCAGAAGGGCCACTTTGTTTGATAAAAGAATAGCCCAAGAGCAAATTGTGGCCACAAATAAAAAACAAGTTAGGCAATACTAGAAATAATTCATTATTGTGTTCTCAGGTTCAGAATAGTCCTTTCAGCTGTAGCTCATGACAAGAGGACCTGGAAACGTTATTAAGAGCTACCAAAAGGCAGCCCTGGTAAGCAAACCTTCAGAGTGCAGGCAAGAGTCAATTGATAATGGCTAACAGGTATAAGGTGAACAGTTAAAATTTTTAACTTATCACATCTAAGCTGTAAATGAAGCCTTATCCCAAAAGGACATTAAAGCTGAAAAAAAAGAGATTACAGACGAATACGTTTTTTTTTGTAACTGTCTCAATCACCTGAAAATTCAAAAAAACTTAAATGCTCAAAAGTTTGAATAAACAAACAGGCATATAGTAAGCTAATGACAGTTAATGACACAAGGGGTTCGAAATAGAACCAAAGTTGTAAAACAAGGATAAGAAAATGTATATAGTCGTATATGGAAAAGTTATATAGTTGTATTAATGTAATTGTGAAAATATATACAGTTATAAATGTATTTTGAAAACTTTTATAAATATGGAATTGTTATCGTAAAAACAAAAAAAATTTAATATAGAAATGTAAATAGCAAAGTCATGTTATATGAACTATTGCCAAGCCCTTATATAGAGGCTAATCATAGTTCTCAATTATAGTGTATAAATCTATTAGTGAGGGTTGATTTTTTTTATATATTTTAAATTGCAGTTAAGACTTATCAGATAAAAGTCTTGACGGCCTTATTTAACAGTTGTAAAAAGAACAAATTTTGCAGTGATTAAATAAATTATTAGGGTACATAATTATTATTTGTTTTTAACAATTAAGTTATGTATCAACATAACTTCTGTGAATACATATATATATAACCTAAACTATCCATGTAAATATAGTGATTAATATGTTGAGTATTTGTGTTTTTTATTTTTTATATCATTCAAGAAGTATTCTACATTAATACTTTATAAGCAATTAATAAAACACTAATTGGAATTAATTCCAATGCTAGTCTATACCGTATTTTATTTTTTTTAAATGCTTCAAGTTTTAACCAGTATTTAAATATCCTATCTAGTTTTGCGACTTAAAAAAAAAATACTTGTGTAAGTTATTACACAATGCTTGTGTATATATATATATATATATATATATATATATATATATATATATATATATATATATATATATATATATATATATATATATATAAATATATATATATATATATATATATATATATATATATATATATATATATATATATATATATATATGTATATATACTATGTTTTTATTTTCTTTAAGTTTTAACTAGTGACTTAATGTTATATATAAATGTTTGACTTCGAGTCAACGTATTAAATATTTTATTGTGAAAATATCTGTTAAGTGATCAATAATTATATATTAAGAGTAAAAAGAGGAGAAAGTAATTAAAAGTAATTAACTTTCGTTTAAAAAAAAAAGAATGCAATGATATAAAAATTTTGAGTGTTTCTTTATACTATATATAGGTAACAAATTATGCTTTATGTGTATTCTAATGTGAATATTTATTTTAGATACAGCCTTAGTTTTTTTTTGGAAACCAAATTTTTCGTAACATCCTTTCGGATCCATTTTTTACAATGATTTTTTGACGCATTTTTGGAAAGTAGCAAATTTTGAAACCACTTCAATGTATCCTGATCGTAAAGTGTTGGGCACGTAAAGTGTTGCCTCTCACGACGAAAAGATATCCAAAAAGTAAAAATGAACCTACCAAAAACCAAATCTTATGAATTTTCTTTTTGGATAGGATTCGAAATGATAGAATTCGACGGAAAGGAAATAAATGAAAGGAAAAAAATCCGAAGAAGGGTGAAGCTACTGAGTTAAAGAAGCGGTATTCTATGACTATGTCCCTTTTTCTAATTATCCAAAATGAGGTTTTATCGTTATTATTTTAGCTAGTGAGCTTTATCATTTTACTTTTAAGCCTTTTTCTTTCCTTTTCATTTTAGTTTTCTAGTTTCAGTACTGTTTGTTATAAAGCATATGTGACCACACCAAAGTTAGAATATAAAAATAGCAAATATAACAGCTCAAGATTGAGAAATTCAAGTAAAGGCCTGACCCACAAGGCAGCAATAAAATATTAGACAAAATCACTAGGAATCAGCACATTCTCAGTAGGGGTCTCCCCCAGATCACTCAGCGCGTTTCTACATGGTGGATAGTGGAATGCCCCACAGATATACAGGGTACCTCGACTGAATAAGAGGCGCAGCCCCAAGAGAAGACCTAGCCCCTGGGGGTCAATAAATTTAAAACAGGGCACCCTCACCCGAGGGCCATAAAAACAGGTGGAGGAGGAAGAAGGTCTCTTTGATGCAGACTGAGCTGAGACCATCAGCGTGTGGACTAGTCCGGTCAGCTGCAAACCTTCTCCCAGCAATGTGTTTAATTACATAGTGCTGCAGGATACCACCATAGGAGGATCCTCTTCAGGAGGACAACTATAAAAGGACGAAAGACACACATGAGGGTGTCAAGGGTCCCAGCTACAACCAGAGAGGATTGGCTTGCCGTTGCTTCGAAAGTCAGCCAAGAAACTTTCCCCCTTTATAAATTATGATTGGACAATTAAGGAGATCACGAACTAGGGCAACCGTGTCGGGGGGAACCGGCGAACAAGTTGCCGCGTTCAGCGAAACTGACAAAAAGTTATCTCATTCGGGGAAACCTACGGATAAGTTACGACATTCGGGGCAACCGATGTATTGACAGCCAACAGCGTTGGAAACACATTTAGACAACATTTGACCGATCCATCTCAAAACGGACGCTAGACCAGTTTTGTGTACAAGACTTACAACCAGAATCGGAACATTAAACCTTTGGACATTTGCAAAGCCAGGAAAGAAAGACATGCTCCTCCGAGAAGCAAACTAATACAAGTGGGATGTCATTAGTCTTTCAGAGACGCATCTACCAGGTAACAGCGAATAACAGATAGGGGACGCAACCCTCTTACTCTCTGGCAGACAAGATGGAATACACAGGCAAGGAGCTGGCTATTGGCTGACGAAAACAGCAAGAAAACTTCTAGAGTCAGTGGAGTCTGCCTCAGGAAGATTGATGATGATAGGACTCAGAAGCATGTTCAGAAACCTCCCTAGTGCAGGTTCATGCTCCTGATTCGTCAAGGTTGGATGAGGAGTCTGAAGATTTTTACTCTCGACTTCAGAGTCTTGTCAACACCATTCCAAAGAAAGACTTCGTTATAGTCCCTGGAGACTTCAATGCCATCTCGGGAAACGACAATAGTGGAAATGAAGATATTATGGGTAAATTCGGAAATGGACAGATCAAAAGCAGAGGAGAGGGACTCATTGAATTTGTTCGAGACAATGACCTCTTTTTAACAAACACAATATTCAAGCACCGGCGAAAGTGGAAAGTCCCTTGGTGGTCCCCTGGTGGAAGGACTGCCAACATGATAGATTACATAATGGTATCTAACCGGTGGAAATCTTCATTCACAGACACAGTGACTCTCTCTGGTGGAGATTTCGATAATGATCACAGCCTCCTTATGTTATTAATTCGTAAGGTAAAAGACCGTTTTCAAATCGAAGCAAAAAGTCCCAAGATTCCGTGGGGACGCTCTGAATGACCAGAAGACAAAACAAGAGTATAGAGAGCAGCTAAACGAAAGACTATTGAATATCTTCCAAGAAACACCTGACCTATTTAGGACACCCCATATTGATCAGCTTCTGTTGCAAAGTAGCAGGGCCGTATATGAGACAGCCGAGCTCATTCTCGGCCGTAAATCTGCCAGAGACAAGCCATGGACTACTCAAGATATCGTTGACATGAGCAACGAGAAACGAACTCTCAGAATTACGCAAGATCAAGAAAGCGAGGATAGATTCAAGCAACTCAAGCGCCAAATCGAGAGGAAAACTCGCCGGGAATTTAATCCAATATCGTTGGAAGTAGCATTTCCAGGAAAAGCTAAATCTCACAGTAAATCCAGACCCTGAAGTTCTTCAGAATTTTCCAGCACAAATAAATGAGGAACAACCCCCCTCCCCTACCCTTATGGTCAGAGGTAGAAGCGGCTCTGAAATCTTTTAAATCCAATAAAGCACCCGGGATAGGCGGTATACAAGCAGAATTGCTCAAATATAAACTGACATCGTCATCGACCTGTCCCATCACAGAGTAACAGCTGTGTAGGAAACAAAATACTACCCCGAGTTCTGGCCAACATCTGTCATTGTCCCCTTCCACAAGAAGGGACATCTGTCATTGTTCCCTTCCTTACAAAGCCGCTAAAATCCAGAATAGATCCACTATAGACCAAATATGTGTCATTAAACAAATCATGGAACGATATTTGGAATTCGGTAAAGAATTGTTCATCGACATTAAGCAAGGCCTTCGACCTGATCTGGCGAGATGATGTCTGACATATCTTGGCTTACTAAGGACTTCTCTTTGACGTTATCCATATTAGAAGGAGAATGTAGAAGAAGACGACAAGTATGGTGCAGACTAGTGAAGAACTTACTGAAGAGATTTCCACCTTTACAGGTGTTCTCCAAGAACGCCCCCTCTCATCCACTCTTTTCTGCCTATTCCTAAATAGCGTGCAGGCAATTGTCCCTAATAACACGGGAATAGTCTTTGGAGGATAATTTTTTTACCTACTTTCATATGTTGATGAAATTAATCGTCTGAATGGAAAAATAGAGAAGCTCCAATCCAGTGCAAAAATACTATCGACGGCGCAGCTTATAATTGATATTTGGTCCTGAATTTTCTTGGTATTTTCTTACGTTTTTGAGTATGGAGAATCTTTTGGGTTTATTTTAAAATAGATTGGACCAAACCGGCTTCTAAAAAGATATTTGTGTTTGATAGAAAATATCTTTTTCCTTAATTTTGAGAATTCTTTTAATTGTATAGAACGAGAGCGCGTAAATATTTTTATCAGAGGAACATATTGTAAACTTCGTTACGAACGAGGGCTGCATATATTAGATACAATTTAATTACCACAAACAACAAAATACGAAACAATGATAATATAAAACCATGCGTTATTTATTTAACGTTATTTATTAATTATTTATTTAATTGTATTACAAAAGTAAAATACATTTTACGCTTAAAACAGTTTTCAGACTGAGAACAACATTAGACACTACATAATTATTGTCAACAATCATAATAATTAGTAATGTCCTTAGAAATATACTAAAAACGATAATCCAATTAAAAAATAAATTGATATAAGATCACAAAATATAAACAGTTTTTAGACTGAGAACAACACAATGCCATAATTATTGTCAATTATCAAAATGATTGTCAACTCGTTAGAAATATATCAAAAAATGTAATCCAATCAAAAATAGCATTGATGTTATATCACAAAATATAACAGATATTTGTCTACGGGCCGCATAATATACTCTGTTGGGTCGCATTTGGTCCGCATGCCGTAGTTTGCCCAAGAGTGGGTGTTTATACTATAAAACAAAGTCAATCAAGTCCTTTGACGCTAAACACTACAAGTTATTTCTTTCTTTTTTGTAATTTTCTGTAATGTTTTCATATGTGACCATGAGAAGAATTTTTCAATCATAATTTGACATCCCAAGAAAACTTTCCTATTTTTTACAATTCAAGGTGTGTACATGACGACTATTGTTTATAGTCCCATAGAAAACAAAAAGAGTACAGTATTTCAAATTATTTTTTATTTTTTGGGGGGAATACTACCCCTTACCCAATAACCCACCCAACTTTTAGTTCAATGTTCATAAATACAATCACTCTTACGAACAAACTCAAGAAACTTTTGAAATACGTTTTCAATTCTACTCCGTTGGATGTTCTCTAATCTACCCACTATCCAACGCATCATTTTTCGTTTATTTTACTATCTTTTCTCTCATTCCCCTTTCTTCGTAGTTCCTTTTTTTTACTCTGTTTTCCCTCTTTTTGGTCATCAATATTTATTATGATACTTGGCCATCGAGAGAGATTTAATTATGATCAGGGTTGGTTTTAAGCTTTCCTCTCTCCTGAAAAGATCTATTTTTTATATACTTTAATTATTTATTTTAATTTTGTATAATAATAATAATAATAATTTATTTATTACCCACTATAAAAAAGAAGTGGAGTACATAAAAAAAAAGCCAACTCGCACACTTAACAATTATTTACATAAAACGACGTAAATTAAGGTGCGCGTAAGACCTGCAGATAACGACAGCTTTCCCGCAAGCACAGTCACTTTTGAGTATAATAGTATTTTAATTATGGCTTCATGGTAATTGATCTATAATATTCGGTTAAACCTTTTAATGTCCTATTCGACAAGAAAAACTTAGAGTACCTTATGAATTGGTCATTCTCTGCATTTAAATAGTCTGCATCTCGCTTTTTAATTTCAATCAGCTGCTCCACTAGATTTTGATTTTCTTCCTAAAAAAATGATTAAAATTAACATTTTTAATCTTAAAGAACCAACATCAATAAAATAAAACATTTGCTCCATAAGCCCGTCTTAGTCTATTAATCATAACGGTAATTTTCAAAGATTATTCTTTGGTTTGTTTGAAATTACGAAGTTTTTAGGGTAGTAACACATTTTCGTCAGTGTTGCCACGTTGAAACATGAAAATAAATATGAAAAACTAATTAGTGAAATTTTTCAAGGTTTTTTGTTCGTAAAAATCCAAACATGAACAGTCTACTGATTCCCAAAGACAACTATACCTTAAAGGTAAAGCTACACATTCTCTAGCTATTTGGTGCTATGTGTTTTAGATATGATGGAGTCGTACGGTATACATTTGTGTACATTTGTTTGCCATATGTCTTAGATATGGTGCCACGTGTTTTAGATATGATGGTGCCATATACATGTGCGTAAATTTCTTAGCCATGTGTTTTAAATATGGTGCCATGTGTTTAAATATGATTGTGCGACGTACAATTGTGTAAATGGGTGTACATTTGTTTGCCATGTGTTCTAGTTACTATTTGGTGCCATGTGTTTTAGTTTCTATTTGGTGTTATGTGTTTTAGATATGATGGTGCCATGTACATTTACGTATATTTGTTTGCCATGTGACCCCAGGTGGTGGATAGGGGGAACGTCTTACAGAAATGTAGGATGCCTCCATGAAGATGGGAGGCACGAACCAAGAGGGAAGCCAGTTTCTGGGGGTTTTGAAATGTAACTGGAACACCTTCACCCGGGGGACATAAATACAGGTGGAGAAGGAGAATGGCCCTCTGATGTGCACTAGGCAGGGCCCACCGCCGTGTGGAAACGTCCCGCCAGTCACAATCCATTCCCCCAGCAATGGGTATATTGTTGGTGATTCAGGATGCCATAAGGGCGCATTATACGTAGGAGATATAATCGGCCCCTGCTAGGGACAGAGAGGAGTGGCTTACCGCTGCCCTGAAGTCAGCCAAAAAATCCCTTTTTTCGCTTTTATGATGATTATGAGCAAACAAATGAATGTGAGAACCAATGCTACCACGTTTGGGGAAACCGACGATGACCATGCGTTTAGATCTACCACGTCCGGGACCGCCGACGATACGATAATCGCAAATCGCGCGAATACCTCAACTTTGACAACTCCACCCTTGGAGGCAATTATATCACCTAAATCGACTTTATCAATTGGTGCCCTCAACATCAGAACACTTGCAAAACAAGGAAAAAAGGAACTCCTCCTGAGAGGGATAAACCGTTACAACTGGTACGTAGTCGGCCTATCCGAAACCCACCTCCCGGTCACCGGCGAAGAAAAACTTAATGACGCTACTCTTATACTGTCAGGATGCCCTCGTGGGAAACACCGGCAGGGAGTTGGCTTCCTACTCTCCAGTAAGGCTAGAAGATCACTAATCGAAGCAACGCCCATATCTGAACGTCTGATCATGATCCGCCTGAAAGACTCACCAGTGAATCTCACAATCATCCAAGTATATGTACCGGAATCTAGCAGAGATGATGAAGAATCTGAAAACTCCTATCTCCAACTTCAGTGTCTAGTGGACTCCGTGCCAAAAACGATATGGCGTTTGTCATCGGGGACTTCAACGCCATTGTCGGTGACGACTATCTGACAACAAGAACGTGATGGTTAAATTTGGCCATGGCCAGCTGAACAAAAGAGGTGAGCACCTAATCGAATTTTGCCGAGATAGTGATCTTGTTATCACTAACACATTCTTCAAACACAGAGCCCGACGTAAAATGACCTGGACCTCCCCAGATCGAAGGACTAAGAATCTAATAGATTATATCCTCATATCTAGACGCTGGACATCTTCCATCACAAAAAAAGTCACTCTGGTTGGCGGCAACTTCAATAGCAACCACTTGCTTGTTATGACTTCATTTAAACTACGTCTAAAAGCGGCCGCGAAACTCTCCAAAAAGCCTCCCCCCCCCCCAGATTCAGAGTAGACCTCTTAAAAGACCAAACTATCCGACAAAACTACACCGCTACTCTATCCGAAAAAAATTCTGAACTCCTCTCTACATCCCCGCTAACTCTATCAAAGGATAACATCGATAATCTTGTGAAAAGTAGCTCGCAGGTTATACGCAATGCCACCCAGTCAACCCTGGGAGTCCAAAAGGCTAAGCAAAAACCTTGGATCACGGATGAGATAATCTCATTATCCGAAGAAAAACGCAACCACACTAACAAACTAGATAGAGAAAATCGGGATATGTACAAACGATTGAAACGTGTGGTAGAGAAAGCCACACGCCGTGCTCACAACTCCTATATAAGGGAACAATGTGAGCAATGCGAAATGGCATTCAAGAAAGGTGACACTCACTTCATGCACAGACAAGTACAAGAACTAACCAAAAAAGGGGACTGAAAGCCATTACCCTCCTCGATGAAGATGGTAACCAGGTCCAAACTACAGACGGGATCTGAACCAGATGGAAAGAAAACTTTGAGAGCAAATTAAATTGAACGATCCTCCCAGACCCATCGGTCCTTAACAGCCTCCCCGTGGTCGCCACAGACTCAAGCGCACCCCCAGTTTGTCCTGAGATAGAATCGGCTATCAGGTGTTTAAGGACAAACAAAGCTGCAAGCCCAAATGAAATCCGACCGGAGTTACTAAAAGTCAATTGCGATCCCCTTGTTGACCTATACCTAAAAATTGCTACTGCTGCTTGGGAAGAAGGTCACTTCCCCTCCTCCTGGTGTGAAGCCACGATAGTTCCACTCCATAAGAAAGGCTCGAAAGCGATTTCTGATAACCACCGGACTATAAGCCTTACGAGCCACGCCATTAAAATACTCACTAGAGTAATGCTGGAGCGTATAAGAGCTCTAGCGTCAACTGTTATTCCAGAATATCAGACCGGTTTCCGCCCAAACAGGTCAACGATCAGATATTTACGGTTCGTCAGATTATGGAAAAATACCTTGAGCTTGGATGTAGCATTTTCCACCTTTTCATTGATTTTAAGCAGGCTTTCGACCTCATATGGAGAGAAGGTCTGTGGCACATTCTTCTCTACTTTGGTATACCACAAAACTTAGCATCATTGATCAGATATATGTACTCAAAGTTCAGAAGCCACGTCATGACGGGGAGAGGGCCTTTCCGATAGCTTTGAAACATCGACTGCTGTGCTGCAGGGTTGCTTACTTTCACCGGAACTGTTTAACCTGTTCCTTACCGCTGTCCTATCACTCCTTGACAACTCGTAAGGTGTCCTCATCAGGGGAATATTGATTGATAAATTAGCTTATGCAGACGACATAGACCAAATAAATGAGAACTTGGGGATCTTCAGTCCCAGGCCGACAACATCCAGTCAACTACCAGCCGCTTTGGAATGACCATCAATTCCTCAAAGACGAAAGCCATGCTCTGTTCACGAGAGCCAGAAAACAAAGAAAGCTTAAGCCTCCAACTCGGTGGTGACAACAACAAAGAGTGGGTCAAAGATTTCACCTACCTTGGTAGCCTTATAACGTCCGATAACAACTACTCGAAAGACATTACGAGACGCCTGGCGCTTGCCAAAACTTGCTTTAAAGCCTTGATGCCGATCTGGAGGAATAAGAATTTGTCAACGGTGCTAAAAACAAGACTCTTCAACACACTAATTATCCCCATTGCCATTTGCGCTTGTGAATCATGGACCCCCAAAACAGATGACCAACGTCACATAGCCGCATTTGAAAAAAAGTCACTTCGCCGTATTGCGGGCATTATGTACCTGGACAGGATCTCTAATATTAATCTGTTTTAAAGCCTCAAGATCAATCACATTATAATTGACAAAATAAAACTACGACAACTTAGGTAGCTCGGCCACATCCAGCGTATGGAAAATTCTCTTCTTCCGAAAATAGTCTTCCATGGTCGCGTGCATGGTTCTCGCCCTAGAGGTCGGCCCCAGAAGAGATGGAAAGACAACTTCTCTACACTCAACCTGACACAACTTCCACCCCTGACTGAAGATAGATGCTCATACAGACGCCACATCAATAACATAGTGAATGAAGTGGCCCCAAAACAACCTTCGAGGATGGATGGGACTTAAGTCAAGTAAGTCAAGTTTTACTGATATTTGGTGCCATGTGTTTTAGATATGATAGTGTCATGTACATTTGTGTACATGGGTGTACATTTGTTTGCCATGTGTTTTCGCTGCTATTTGGTGCCATGTGTTTTAGTTGCTATTTGGTGCCATGTGTTGTAGTTGGTATTTGGTTCCATGTGTTTTAGATAAGATGGTGTCATATACATTTGCGTACATTTGTTTGCCATGTATTTTAGATATGATGGTGCCATATCAGGCCTCCCGCTAGATTTATTGTGAAAAATATGAACTTTATGAACTTTTGATTGCGCTTTTTATGAACCAATTATGAACCTAAATTTACGATATGTCCACCTCAGAAACTGTCCGTGGACACAAAAAGTGGTAATTGGTGTTTTCATCACAGGTGCACATATTCTTCTTTTTTTTTCATGAGTACAGTTAAATGCGTTTAATTTGTATAAAAGTACAAAATACAATAGTACAAAATAGTCCGCTCTACTTGTTCCTTTTAGCAAAATACGACGAAATTAAGGATGACTTTCGTTTGTTTACCCTGCTCTGTATCAGCTCAACCTCTCTGGCTGCCTCATCTTCTTCGCGCATCTTCCAGCTCAAAGCCACGATCATACTTTGTGCGAGGCTTATTTCTACAAAGTCATTGGCATCTATGGTTTTTTTCAGCTTCTCATTAGCTTCTTGAAGAAGTCTTTCTGCTACTTGTCTCTTCTCCTTTTCAACTGACTTCTTCTCAATCAAATCTTTTTCCAGGTGTTCAATGGCCTTCTTCTCAGATAACATCCTCTTTTTTTTCTCTTCTTCTTCTTCTATTTCACAGCAGGCGGGCTTTTCAGTAATACAATTTAGCCCTTTTCCTTTTGCTTCACTTTGTGGGCTACAGAGATACTGGCTTGATTGCCTCTTATTTATTAGATATTTTCAGATATCTTTCAGTAGATCTTTCGACTCTAGGAGTTCAAATATAAGAGGATAGATGTCGATTTCGATGCTCTCTGTGCAGGTATAGTTGGCTAGGCTCTTGGCTGATAGTGAGATTTTGTGGTTTTTGAAGCATTATAACAGTTTACAAAGCAAGGTATGTTGTGCAGACGTCAGCATATTACATTCAAATAGGCAGTGGTCAATTGTTTTATTATTCATAATACAATACCTGCAAAGAAGGGACAGGGGAACTGAACCACTTGAATTAGGAAACTGATACAAGAATGCAAGAAAGTTTAGTACATTTGTTCCAGAACGAATTCTATGATAAATTTTAGAAAAATACTTATTGGTAAAGGGGGAAAGGATAGGATTATTCTTATTAAACATAATATCTGATAGTCTCCATTGGTAAATATCTCTAATGGGGATTGGTCTCCCACTGTACCATGAGTAAGATGTGATGTATTTGAAATACCAAAAATAAAGTTCCTTTCTAAAGATAATTCCGATTTCTTATAATTAAGCCAAATCTAGTCGCAAAAATGAAAAGTCCTTAATCAGCAAAAAGAGAAATTCCATTTCTAGCTTCAGTCAGACAACGGCGCTAGTCGTTCGAATTTCGCTAAGATAATTGTAGCAAAAAAAAATGCAATGTATAACATTTATAAGAAAGTTTAAAAGGCAAAAAACTGTGTGAACTCCTGAATCATTCCCCACTCCCAAACGCAGTTCTTTCGTCCTGCGCTCTAGGGACTGCCTGCCATTGGCTCACGTGCCAATACTTAAAGGTTTAACATAAACTTCAGCGAGATTGCTTATTTTTTTTTTTTGTGTCATAATTATTTTTGCTATAAACAGATTTTTTAATTTATTATATATCCGAGAAAAAAAAAAGCTTTTTAATTTAATTATTTTTTATAAATTTATTTTTATTGAGTCAAGCTCTGTTTTAAAAATTAGTTCCAATTAGAAACAAAGACATTAATGTCTTTAGATCCTTGGCGAAAAAATTTAATTTAATTAGTTTATAGCTATGACGTATACAATAACAGAGAGATCACCGTTCTATAGTTCTGTGACAAAAATGTTCTTTAATTTCATTGGTTTATCTATGACATATCTTGAGCTCTAATTTCTGTGACATATTTTCGCAAGTGTGTTTTTTAATTTTAATGTTAAGTTAGATCTAAAAGAGTTCGTACCACAAATAATCTCGGTCACCATTATTGTCCTTGAAGTGACCCATTGCTGTACAATTAAGCATGTAAGTTAAATAAATCTATTATCCTTCTTATCTCTGTTTATTCCATTTTATATGTCTGTATTTACCATATATAGCTAATTAGTTTGCCATATCGTGTGCCAAGAAAAACTTATATTGATACAAATGGCGCGAGTCGGAAATTTGAAGAAAATTGCGACCTAATTAGGCTATTAAAACTATTTGCTTTAAATTTAATTATTGGAAAGATACAGACATATAAATAAATTGATTAGGCCTATATCCGCTCGGCTACGATAGTAAACCCATTATATCTCATATGAGATAATAGCCTCCCCAAAATATTTTAATTAAAATAATAAATTTGTTTTAAGTTGATATAAACGCAAAAAAAAAAAAATATTGAAATATTGTATATTGTAACAGAAATGGCTTTGTCAAAGGAGGAAGGTAAATGGACTTCGCTTTTAGCTGCTCTCGAATTAGCAAAAATTCGTGCAGCTTTTCTTTAACTTTGGAATTTATAAATAATTTTTTATCCCCAAAAATTTTTGTTTAAAAAATAAAAAATTGATAAACGGAAAAATTAATATTTTAAAACTTAGAAAAAAAAAAAAAAAAAAAAAAAATAGTATTCAGTTTTTAAACATTATACGACCTGTGTAATAATTTAAATTTTTTTTTTTTTTTAAAAAATTAACTTTTTTATTTCCGTAAATTAAAAAATAATAAATTATTTTTAACGTGAATTTAAAGAATTAAATAAAAGATAATACGGAAAGAAAAACAAAATCTAGCTGGACCGATGAAACGTTGGTAGAAACAGAAGAATTTTAGGCATAATAGTGGGTCTGCAAATGGGGTCTGTTATATTCCACCCCTGTTTCTTTTCCTTTCAGATAAATGACCTATTTTCGTTTCTTTAATTACATTTGTGACCCTTTTGGAAGAATACAAGTAAGGTATTTTCTACAAACTGTGTAGTATTTTCCGTAACCCAGGCAGGGTAGGAATAGAGCTACAAGGCACCGTCATTATTATATTGACAGGGAGGGTTATTACCTCCAAGGAGAGAGTAGAAATTTTCTAGCCGTAACCCAAGGCGGGTACATTTGGCTTTAGAAAGTGGCCATTTGACCACTCGATCGCGTTACCATACCCTGGGACAGGGTATACTGTAAATAGGGTAGTACCAAACCCGATATATGCAGAACCGTTGGGGTAAGAGTGGGAATCTCACTAACATTAGGGCCGACAAGGGGTTTTCCCCTTTGAGTAAGTGGCATAGCAATCTTTTTGCGTCATTCGAGTAAGTGGCATAACAATCTCTTTGCGTCATTCGAGTAAGTGGCATAGCAATCTTTTGCGTCATTTTTGCCTTTAAAATTAGTGACCCTGCACATACACCCCAATAAGTGGTGCCAGCGGTAGCTAGCACTACGAACATTGGCGGCAGCGGCATAAGCACACATGCTAGAAAGCTTAGCAAAAGTCGCCGAAGGAAGCAAAAAAAGAAGAGTTGTGACCCAGCTGTGACTGGAACTCTGCATAAGGCGAGAAATTCGGCGAAAGAAACCATTAATCACAGAAAATTGAGGCATAGGGATAGGTCTTAAAAGGGTCTCCTTTACCTACACAGATGACCTTCACGTGAATAATGGTGTTAGAAAAAATTCAAATTCTGAAGTAGCTCCGCACAATGAGTGAACAAGAAAATTTGAATTTTAAACCATGGCTGCTTTAGAGCCATGTAGATGTAAAACAAGCCAGTGTTCATGCTTGTTTACAAAGAATTATAAAAAATATATGAATGTATTTTTTTTGGGTCGAGTGTCATTTGTATTGCTGGGGTCGACTCCCCCTCGCACACGTTAGGTCCCCTAGTGGATAAACATCCGTGTTATTTGTGCTTATTAATTTTATGGGTTATTTGTAATGATGGCAAATATAAGACTTAACTTAATGCTTTTTTTATAAACAGATACCATTCAACAAAATTAAGAAAGGGCGTCAAAAGTCTGCCCATTGTTCTTAAAAACTGCTTATTTGAAAATGTCAATTTTCTTTTTATGGTGTTCTATTTATTTAAGAGCGAGAGAGAATGAGCATATGTAGGTTTTATTTTTGTAGCTAGACTTAAGACATGCCTTAGTACTTCAGTTTAATTAAATCTACGTTCAATGTTTTGTTACAACAAGCATCCTTGATTGCTATACTTCGCGCACCTTAGACTAAATTAGTCTTTGTTACTAAGGAATTGATTAAGTTTTAGATGTCTTACTTTTGTTAGTGTTATTTCTATGCCCTTTCAAAGGATAATAGAAGGGGTGGAACAGAAAATAACTAAAGGTAGGAAGTTTGTTGTCTACTAAAAACGACAACAGGCGTTGGACAAAGTCTTGTGGGAAGCCCGGGGATGAAATCAAGGCCCATGATTGTCTTTTGTATTTTTTTTGTGTGTAAACGATCGTAGGAAGGGATATTTATCAGTCCTTCAAGTGCAAGAAATTAGTATTTTTATGCCAATCAGGGCCAATAAAAACAATACTTAAAGGTTTAATAGAAACTTCTGTGAGCTAGCTAAGTTTTCGTTTTTTGGATCAGAATGCTTTGAACGAGAAACAGAGAGTTTACTTTATTATAGCTCCGAGAAAAAAAAAAAGCTTTTTAATTTAATTATATTATATAAATGAAGTATGCTGTCCTACAGCTGTGTTAAACATTACTTCCAAAGAGAAACAGAGACATTAATGTCTTTAGCTCCTTGACGAAAAAATTTAATTTCATTAGTTTATACCTATGACGTAATTCAATAACAGAGAGATCACTGTTCTATAGTTTGGTGACAAAAATGTTCTTTAATTTTATTGGTTTATCTATGACATATCTTGTGCTCTAATTTCTGTGACATATTTCCGCAAGTCAGTCACGTTATACCTTACCTATGCTGACTCAGGTCCCCTCGAATTTTCTATGAAAATTCGACCCAGGTCCAAACAAAAATTGATGTCATCAAAAACAAAACAAAAATTTTTTACTTATCGTTTAATTTCTACCAATAAGAAGACTGCAAGGTGATGACGGTGATATCTTTACTAATGGTTTTATACATGGATTAAGTTGAGGCGAAATCTCCTCTCTACAGCGAGAATAAGAATTTTCTAAGATGTAGAATCACTGCTGAAATTGCCTTCCATGTTAAGATTGAAAAAAAAAAATTTTAATCAAAAATAAATCAAAAACGCCTAAATTGACTTAAAAATTAGATAATCTGACACTATTCATATCTAGAACTTTATCTGAATCGTGTTTTGCTCTATTTTTAGGTTTTTAGTGT
Organism: Artemia sp. Qi Xiang Cuo; assembly: GCF_049724085.1. Taxonomy (NCBI): domain Eukaryota; kingdom Metazoa; phylum Arthropoda; class Branchiopoda; order Anostraca; family Artemiidae; genus Artemia; species Artemia sp. Qi Xiang Cuo. Next base: position 17,028,464 of record NC_142811.1, read on the forward strand.
TTAATCTTCCTTTTTACTTGCCGTTTTGTTCGTTTTTCTTGCTTAAAATATCAGTCAATTTCTTATTTAACTATTCTAATAATCAATTCGTACTCAATTTTTTACTTTAATTATTTATTAAAATATAATTTCTCAATAAGTTATTAATTAAAATTTAATTATCTCAATAAACTATTTAGAACCTGATAATTTATTTAAGTTAGACTAAGGTTTATGTTTAACTCGAAAAGACTGTGCTTCATTTAGTGAAAAGCGTTTATTTTTGTCAATTTTTTTCCCTGTTTCCCCCTTTTTTAGTTCATGCGAAATCTATCTAAGCAACATGTACATTAAATTATCCAATTCTGATATAGTGAATACTAAAGAAATTTCCTCTTGAAACCTATATTTCTTCACCACCAGTATACCCGTACAAATTTCAGCCAGTTTTCTGTATACTTTGATAGAGCTAATTTTTTTTTATTAGCTGAAGTAAACACGACTAATTCGAAGCGTCGGTTATTTTTAAAATAATTTTATTTTTTAAAATATTAAAATCATTTGGATATACCATTTTATCTGGCATATTTTTAAAATCAAAAAAAAAAAACTACCAGTACAGACGCGTCTAATTATATAAAATATTTTATCTTAGTGCAGATTATAATTATTTTAGGCCTACACAGTGCTCATCCATGTGTTTCTTACTCGAGTAATATGTGTGCTAATAGACAACTATTGGTAACTATAACCAAACAACCTATTGGTACGTTTATATGTAGAATTTCACGGCGGATCTGAAATTATATCTCAATAATAATATGTAACAATTTAAAACCATTTAATCAGTTAAGATATATGGATTGAAACCCTGTGTATGTCCAATGGCGACTAAGTAAAACCCACAAGGAATTCCCTATTAATGTGAACGTATTTCTCGCTTAACGGATTATAATAAGATTTTAATATCATATTTATTCATTTAGTGCTGAAGGATTTGCTCAGACAATAGCCTTCTAAAAAGATATTGATGTCAGTTCTTCATTATGCTTATATTCTTTGCCAAGCATTAACTGGAATCTACGAAGGCAAGCATGGAAATCCTGCATCTAATGATCTTATTCGAAAAACGAATATGAGGCACCAATGTTGACTTGCAGTTACGGAAAAATACTGAGACTAAGAACCTCTGCATTTCAGCCGTTAAACCCGGAACCACATGAGAACGTCTAAGCCAAGAAATAGGGAAGACATCAGAAAACTAGTGGGTATAGAGGTCTCCACTAGTCCTTGTTATGTCTTATTCCCTCATTGTAGTATCGTTTGCGTAAAACCGTGTGGTTATGACGCTGCAACATGCGTTTCTTAAACAGCACGGAAGTGCGTGAACAATGCTGGCATGAAAAATATTGTAAAAGTAGACCTCAAACTTAATAATGTAGGGTAAATTATGTTTATTTAATATCGATATTTTCGTTATCAAAACAAATTTGAAGAAATTTCTGTTTTAGATTTTCATTGTGAGTGCTAATATTAGTGTATTTATTTAATTCTGTCCCATAGCTAAGAAATTATAACCCAATTAATGCGTGAATTATTGTATGTATATTTACTTCAAAGAACATTTGATTCTGCCGCGTTGTTTTTATTACAGGAAAGTAAATGGACACTTTGGTCATCGAGTATTACAATAAGCTGCCCAGTACAGATACGACCCAGTAACATCTATTTTATCATATCTCAACCAACGAAGAGTACTCACCATAACTCCAGGCAACTTTCATCCCAGCTTCGTCTACGAAAACAACAGTTACCTTCGACCGTCGTTTCTTCGACTAAGAACCATATTATATATCAGGTAACACTATATTTGAACCTCAGTATCAAGTGCTTTAACGAACTATATAATCACATAAATGCTGAGAACCACATCGATCAGAACAAGATAAACGCTATTTAACGATATTTGAAGTTAAGAGATACTTAAAGACATTTGAAGATATTTGAAACTGAAGTGAGAGACAATTTGAAGTTTAATTCTTATAACTCCATCAATCAGAACAAGATAAACGATATTTAACAATATTTGAAGTTGAAAAATACTTAAAGACATTTGAAGATATTTGAAGACGAAATTAAAGACAATTTGAAGTTTAATTCTGAGAACTCTATCGATCAGCACACGATAAACGATATTTGAAGTTAAATGACACTTAAGGACATTTGAAGATATTTGAAGCAGAAGTTAAAGACAATTTGAAGTTTAACTCTGAGAACCCCATCAAGCAGTACAAGATAAACGATATTTAACAATATTTGAAGTTAGATGATAGTTGAAGAGGTTCGAAGTTGAATTTAAAGACAATATATTAAGAGAGTCACTATAATATGACGACAACCAGTTTCAAAAGGCACAAATGAAAAATTTTACGCGAGAATACATTCTCTATGTGCCTCAAAAAATCCTAAAAATGATATGCTGAGAAGAAAAACACCAACACCTGTAGTGGGAAGAATCATTTCCCAGTTGACTATTAGAACGATATTCAACGGTCATTTCTCAGTTGGCTATTAGGGAAAACTTACCGTGTGAACACAACTATACTAGAACAGGTCCACGAAGAAACCAAAACGTAAATGCTTCATAATTTTCGCAGCGGCAAAAGGAGTGAATGATGATAACTTACAATAAAAGGTTGCAGTACACTAAGGCCACGAAAGGTGACGAATAGATGTGAAGCTGCATGTGTTACTTCCTAACAGCTTAGACAATGCAAAAATCTAAATAGTGAAAGTGTTTTAATGTCATCTGTGAATATGTTGAACCAAATATTGTATGTTATAAATCATTTATGTGTGTACCACAATTAGAATTATGTTTAATATTATTATGTTATTAATTTAAAGTTGTGTATATATTTTTTAGTACGGAATATAAACAGAAAAATAAAAAAAAAAAGAGAACCAACGTAAAAGTAGAATAGTCCCAACCGTATTGGAAAAGTAAAAGTAATCAGTGTTAGATATAGAAAAAGAAAAAAAAAAAATCTTCAGTATAGTAGCTAACCTAGAACCAAAAATAATCTTAGTCCGGTAGATGAATCTTAGATAGGGATGTAGAATAAAATAAGAAAAATAATTGAAAAATTTTAAAACTCCTAATGGGCAGTAACTAATGACGGGGCGTCATTATTTCATGGGAAGGGTGATATGTACCATGAGTAAGATGCGATGTATTTAAAATACCAAAATAAAGTTCCTTTCTAAAGATAATTCCGATTTCCTATAATTAAGCTAAATCTAGTTGCAAAAATGAAAAGTCCTTAATCAGCAAAAAGAGAAATTGCATTTCTAGCTTCAGTCAGACAACAGCGCTAGTCGTTCGAATTTCGCTAAGATAATTGTAGCAAAAAAAAATGCAATGCATAACATTTATAAGGAAGTTTAAAAGGCAAAAAAGGCAAAAAACCGTGTGAACGCCTGAATCAGCTGAAATATCTTAAAGAGATTATTGGACGAGGATTCGCGTCCTTGGGGCACGTGAGCCAATGGCAGGCAGTCCCTATAGCGCAGGACGAAAGAACTGCGTTTGGGAGTGGGGTAAATGTGTTTTTAATTTTAATGTTAAGTTGGATCTAAAAGAGTTCGTACCGCAGATAATCTCGGTCACCATTTATTGTCTTTGAAGTGACCCATTGCTGTACAATTAAGCATGTAAGTCAAATAAATCTATTGTCTTTTTATAAGTGTTCGTTTCTCTTGTATGTCTGAGTCTAGTCCGATAATAGGTAACTAGTTCGCCAGTCTCCATGGTAAATGCTCCCAAAGGAATCTGATCTCCAGATAGCTCAAGAAAGAAGAAGCCACATTTGTATGTCTACATATTCAATTTTCTCTCATTAATTGAGACCAGCGCTATAGGCGCTATAATGATAAGTGGCGCTATAGGAGAAATCTCCATCGCCACGAGCAAATCTTTTCTATTACTACAAACAATCATTCAATGGTACACCACTTGGCTGGTCAATATTTATAGTATTTTTTACTATTTCATCAACCTGATGATTACCACTTATACCAGAGTGGCTATGAATATACTGAAGATAAGTTCTTATTCCACTTGAAGAAAGATTATCTATATCACTAAGACAATGATAAGTGTCAATGTGCAACTTATACTGAGGGGCTGAGGCCAGCAACTCAAGGCTTAATAAAGAGTCGGAATAGACTTTAATATTTTTTGAATTAGCAATCAAAGGTTGGTTTTCAGTAAGGTGTTCTAATGCCATGATTATGGCATTTAACTCAGCAGACATTATAGATACATTATTATACAATCTCTCACCCATTGCAATTTTCAGGTGAGGAAGGAAAACACCACTTGCAACCTTCTCATTCATTTTTGATACATCACAAAATATTTGGAAATGGTTTTTATAGGTAATTTTATTAAATTCAGCAATTTTTTTCTAGAAAAAAGAAATGGGGGTTAGATATTTGTTCCACTTTGAAAAATCAGTATTTATTATAGGGATTGACAAATTCCATGGAGGAGATTGGAGGAAAGTAGGTGCAATAGACTTTGCCGGTACAGGGAACTTCTTCTGAATATTGGCATACTTATCTGCAATGCCTCTATACATGGCTGGATTTCTTAACCAATTATGTAGGGTGTGTGAGCTATTTGATTCAATTTTTGTAAGATGTTTTGTGAAGAGAAAGCTACGTCTCTCCCTTATTGCAGTTAATCCACTCTCCATAAGCAGAAACTTGGTGCTTGTGGGTTTCCTAAGACCAAATATGAGACGTATTATATCATTTTGTATTGTTTCAATTTTTTGCATCTGGGTCTTGGCACATGCACCATAGACGATGAGCCCATAGTCAATATGGGGTCTTATATGTGATTTATAAAACTGGAGTAACGTTTTTTCCTTACAACCCCAGGGTGTGGAAAGAAGTTTTTTTAGTATATTTGTTTTTCTATAGCATTTTTTTATTGTGTTTGAAATGTGGAGGTGGAAATTAAGTTTTTGGTCGAGCATGAGACCTAGGTAATTAATATGATTATCTTATGGAATAGTTGTTCCATTTAGAGTTAGTCTTCCTCTTCTTCTCTTGCCTTCTTCTCTTCTTCTTCTTTCCTTTTGGACTCCTCTTCAGCCTGTCTAGATCCCTCAGCTTCCAGGTACAGTTTATAGCTCTGGCAGTCATTTCACCCCAAACAGCTCTCTGGTAATAGGGACTATCTCGGGCCTGTTCTCAAACTTCTTTAGAGCGTCAGAGACTATCAGTCTAGCATTGAGCATTTTGACTTTCATCGATTTCAATGGACAATTCTTCTTGGCTTGGTATGTTTTGATGAGCGTCTTTGGGCTGAAAAACATCTTCCTAGCTAATTTATCTATTCTTCTCTTCTCTTTCTTTCCTTTTGGACTCCTCTTCAGCCTGTCTAGATCACTCAGTTTCCAGGCGCAATTTATAGCTCTGGCAAGCATTTCGCTGCAAATTCAACAACTGTCGGTTAATAGGGACAATCTCGGGCTTGTTCTGGAACTTCTTTAGAGCTTCAGATACTCTCAGTATAGCATTGAGCATTTTGACTTTCATCGGTTTCTAATGGACAATTCTTCTGGGCTTGGTATGTTTTGATGGGCGTCTTTGGGCTGAAAAACTTCTTCCTAGCTAATTTATCTATTATGGGTTGCCTCCCCGTAGTAGCATAATATTTGTAGGCATGAATATATAATGAGTCGGAGGTAATAGACTTGAGACTGTCTGTGCAGGACTTCGACTCTTGTTGATAGAAGAGCATCGCCAAGTGTTGAAAACCATGTTGTGACCAAGATGGGCCCAGGATTGCACAAAGCCCCCATTCATGGAGGTCCCAGGGACTTCTTGCTGTCCGGTTCTAAGCCGGCTTAAGCACTTCGGTATAGACTTAAGATATGTGATCCCCGTCCTGCACCGGGATCATTGCTTTTCCTGAGGCGAAAATAATTTCGATGATTTAAAGAACATGAAAATTGGAACTTGGAATGTTACGACACTAAAAAAAGACTATCGTATTGACATTTTGACTGACGAATTCAGACGATTCAAACTGGATTTATTAGGAGTTTCAGAAACTCATATCCCAGGGGTAGGAAGCCTGAAATTAGGTGATATAGAGTTTGTTTACTCAGGTAGGAAGGATGGGGTGTATAGACAGGGAGTAGGGCTCATGATGAATAAGGATGCTGCTAAGTCTTGTTTAGGCTAGTAAGATATTAATAATAGAATACTAATTGCTCATTTTATGACTAAAAAGTTCAGGGTATCAGTTATAGTAGTATACGCCCCTGTTGAACCGACTGACCGAGATACTAATAACTCAAATGAATTTTACTTACAGTTACAGGAGCAAATAGACAAGGTCCCAGGTAGAAATATGATGTTATTACTGGGAGATTTTAACGCCCAGGTTGGTGGAAATAGGGATAGATGGTATCCCAGCCTAGATAAATTTGGTGTGGGAACAGAAAACAGTAAGGGATACAGACTTTTGCAATTTTGCAGGTATAACAATCTAGTTATAACCAATACGGTGTTTGGTCATAAAATGGCTCATAAGTTAACATGGTATTCACGTGATGGTAAGACAGCAAACTCTATTAATTATGTTATAGTAAACAGAAGACTGGCAGGATCGATACAAGATATTAGGGTATTTAGAAATGCTGTTATTGATGTTAAAAGTAAAAATAATTTTAGAAAAACAATTTGTGAAGTTGCTGAAGGAGTCTTAGGGAAGAAATCTAGAACTGCAGCTCAGAGTATTAGTGAAAAAGCTCTTTGTTTAGTAGAAAGGAAAAAGGACTTGCACAACAATTACATGAGATATAGATCATAAGAAAACAAAAGAAATATAAAGAAAGTGGAGAACGCATTAAAATATGAACTAAGGAGGTGTGAAGTAGAGGCCATGGATAAAATTGCCGAGGATCTGGAAGATGCGGCTAGACGGCATAATAGTAAAATATTGTACTGGCACGTTAACAAATTGAGAGGGAGTAGTCAATCCGTACTTGTCCCAGTTAAAGATAGATATGGGGTCGCAATTAGCGATAAGGAAAAAACTAAAGAGAGATGGGCCGAACATTTTGAGAACTTGCTTAACCGAGATAGAGTTGCAGGAAAAAATATTGAGGAAAATGAAAAAGTTTGTGATACCTTGGATGTGAAGGAAGATTTGTTTTGTGAGGAGGAATTAGCAACAGTACTAAAAGGATTAAAGAATAATAAGGCTCCAGGTGCTGTTAGCGTGGTAAAAGAGTTTCTTAAATATGGTGGCTCTGAGGTTAGAAATAAGTTATTGAAGATTATGAATATGATTTTTGAAAAAGGGGAAGTACCTAACGATTTTAGGAAAAACTTAATTAAGCCACTTTATAAGAAAGGTGATAGAAGTGAGTGTGGTAATTATCGAGGCATTAGTCTGGTTAGTAATATTATACTTTTTAGACTGAGAGATGCCGTAGACAACGTTTTAAGAGAAGAGCAGTGCGGTTTTAGAAAAGGTAGAGGATGTGTCGACCAAATTTTTGCTCTTAGGCTAATAATTGAGAAGTGCCTGAGTTTTCGAACACCTTTGGTCCTGAGTTCTATAGATTATGAACCAGTGTTCGATTTTGTTGATAGAAGAGCTTTAGTAAAAGTTTTTTCCTTGTATGGTATACCGGACAAATACATCAAAGTGATTAATGATATGTATGAGAATAACACTGCTGCGGTTAAGGTAGAAAATGAGGTTAGCAGCTGGTTTTGTATTAAATCAGGAGTTAAGCAGGGTTGTGTTCTATCTCCCTTTATATGGGTTATTTTGACCGACTTTGCCTTAAGGAGCACACGAAAGGCAATGGGAAACCACGGATTCAAATGGGGAGGAAAAAGTCTCCTGGACTTAGATTGTGATGAGGATTTAAGCATCCTAGATTAAATAGTAAGCAAAATGAATGAAGTTTTAGAGGTTTTGCGAGTTCAGGGTGCTAGAATTGGTTGGAAAATTAATGTTAGGAAGACTAAGTCACTAAGGCTAGGAATGAGTGAAGATGAAAAGTTGACGTTGGGTAACGAAAAGATAGATCACGCGGGCAGCTTCACTAACCTTAGTAGTATTATTAGTAATGACGGTGGGAGCAGTGAAGATATCAAAAATAGAACAGACAAGGCTCGAGGTGTTTTCTTACATTTAAAAAAAGTTTGGAAGAATGCGAAAATAAGTGTAGAAACCAAGATTAGAATATTAGAAGCCACAGTGATGACAGTGGTCAAATATGGCTCTGAAGCGTGGACGCTCCGAAAAGTGGATGAAGATTTGCTTGATGTTTTCCAGAGAAATTGCTTAAGGATTGTTCTAGGTACCCGGCTAACTGACCGTATTTCAAACAATAGGCTATACGAAAAATGTGGTTCAATACTGCTCTCTAGGGCTATAATGAAAGAAAGTTTGAGGTGGCTAGGGCATGTTATACGGATGAAGGGTGACAGATTGCCGATGATTGTTCTTTTTGGCCAATCATCTAGGGCTAAACAGAAAGCAGGTCGTCCCCGTCTGGGATGGGAGGACGTCATAAAGAAAGATTTAAAGTAAATGGGAACTTCGTGGGCGGGTGTAAAAAGGGAGGCTTTGAATAGAATGGGGTGGAGGAGGAGCGTGCGTAGCTGTGTTGGCCTCAGGCGGCTTGGTGCTGCGGTGAGTTGTTAGTAGTAGTAGTAGTAGTTTTTCCTCGGTCATGATCCGTCCTGAGCGGGAAAAATCACGTTCAACGTCAGCGTTCCCATGCGACATGCAGAGAGCCGCTTTTATTATCTTTGAAACAAGGGGATATTTTGTCTGTCCTTGATGGTTTTTCAGACTAAAAACCGAGTTCCATAAATGCATGTCCCAATGTCAGCCAGGCCTCGGTCGCTGCGCACAGTTCTAACTTCGGAATCAAATAACCTCCGAACTTTCTTGTTGATATTAGGTCCGTCACTTCCCAGCATCAAGACTTGACGGAGATCAAGGTTAGTATCCTTTAGAGCTTGTAGTAGGTGCTGGTGTAAATCTTCCGCTTTTGCGTGTCCTATGAAAAAGGACTGTAGGTGGCGTACAGAGACTCTTTTTTCGGTCTCCAACCAGTATCTAATCATGATATTCAACTCCTTAGCACCTTTGGCATTTGTAGTCTCATCGTAAAGCAACGCCAAGTAAGAAGATCCAATGTCGCGTAGAAGGTCCTTGCAAAAAGCATTAGTGTGAATCCATGTAAAAAACAAAAGGAAAAGAAAGAAAAAGAATAATCAATCAACTTATGATCTTCTGCCAAGAAGTTATGTTACAGCTCATAAGCTTAAATCAACTATTTAGGAATATTACTACTAGAAAACTCTATGAAGGTAGCAAAGACAAAAAAGATAGCTTAGTACAAGAAGATATAGGGGGGGCAATATAGGAACCAAGTTAGATGTAACAATGTCTTTTTGAACAGAAGAAAATGTATGTTCACAAAACTTGCAGTGTTACAGTTTGAATCGTTTTAAATAAAACTATTGCACACACATTTGCTTCGCTTGTCCTTTATAAGGAAGAAGACATCAACCGCGTGTGCTTTCCAGCTGATGACAAGAAAAATATGAACTTTATGAACCTTTTTTCTAAATTATGTACCATTTATGAACCTAGGTTAAAAATATGAACTTTTTTCATAATTATGAACCCAGTGGGAGGCCTGTGCCATATACATTTGCGTACATTTGTTTGCCATGTGTTTTAGATATGATAGTGCCATATACATTTGTATAAATTTGTTTGCCACGTGTTTTAGACATGGTGCCATGTGTTTCACGTCAAAATCAATACAGACATATACTGAGATTGTAAATAGCATTGTTTTTTTCCAGTTATCTTTACTTTCGACTATCAAGAAATAATGATGAATAATCTAATATAATAAAGAGTGTATATATCGATGAATAAAAATATAAATAGAAGTTATGATATCATATCAGACATTCGTACAAAACCATTCTATAGAGATGGTAGACAGTTTTGTTTTTTAACTTACCTTTTTTACTTTTTTCGACCGCCAACTACTAATTTTTTAGCGTTTAGTCGTTTGTTTTAATTTATAAATTATTAGATAATTTTTATTTGTTTATCATATTGTTTTTCGTTTCTATATCTGGATATTTTTTTTTGCATCAAGTGTTTTTTTTCTTTTTAAATGCGTAATTATTGATTTTTTAAATTATTTATGTAAAAAAGACAATAGCTTACAAATCTCTGGTGGCTGATTTTTTATATAACACTTTTTTATCTGTAATTTGTTAAATGTGCATCTTTTTTTCGCCACCTATAGAAACGGGAGATAGCTTTATTCTTTTTGTTCTCTTTATTTTTTTTATCTACTTTATTTTTACTACTTTCTATGTTTAAGTCTGTATGAGGCAATTATTTGTCAACCTTTTGTTCATATTGCAAGATAGCCACTACCACATCTTTGTTAGTTAAAAATTATCTTTGCTAGCAGAAATGTAATCATAATTTACTTACATCCGAACTAAATAAATTTTGAAACATGGCATTGCTGCTATTGCTGCTATGTTCTGTTTTTATCAAATTAAATTCAATAATGAAATAATAACTAAAATAAAATATTAAACAAAACTGAATGACTAAAAAAATCAAAATCTATTTGTGTCGAAATGTGTTTTAGCTTATTTTCTTCTGATTTTTCGCTCACTTATCTTTTTTTCGACTCGCTGCCCGCAACTACCAAAAACTGCACAAATGCCAACAGGGGTATTTTTCATTGAAAACTCAATCACTGAGTCATTGAAAGCGTGACAATGAGTCATAAGCCTTTGAAAACTGGAGCAATGAAAACTAATTTCCCAATTTTCTTTAGTTCTTTAATATATAGTAGTGCAACTCTCTACTTAACCAATTGAAAGAATTACATTACCTTTTCACTGTCCTTGGGATTCGGGAGCGTAACTCCAGCATTTTATGGGGTGGGGGGGGTCCACATCCGGAGAATCAAGGGGCATGGGTTATCTAATATTTTTTTCTTCAAATTATTGGGGGGGGGGCAACTACACCCACTTTCCCCCCCCCCCCAAACGATACCACTGTTGGTATTTCAAGAATGTATAAGTAAGGGAAAATGCAAAGACTATATGACACATTGGCATAGGCAGTAAACTTGTAGAGCCTAGACCATTAATGCCATCTAACGTCTCAAAACAAATCAACCGTTACTTTTTAGGGCCGTTTAGCTTAGCATTGGGTTGGGACTCTTTTTTTCAGTAACTAAATTACCCAAGTCTCTTCTTAGGGAATTAATACCACCTTAGTCCCTTTTAGCTCAGCATTGGTAAAGACATTTTAATAAGATTCGAAACTCTTTTTCTCTTGGTAACAAAAGTTTCCCAAATGGGCAACTAAATTACCATGACGAGCGAATATTTCTCTAGTGTGAACGTCTATTTGAACCAAAAGTATGTACAAAAATCATCAAAAAGAAGGAAAGTTGAATGAATATGAGAAAAAATCTGAAGACAATCTCAGACACTGGATAAATTAAAAATTAAAATAAAAGCAACAGGCTAAAAGGACTGGCGGCAACTGTGCTGCGCTTCCTGTGATGCCGTTATACTGGCAATTATTACCAATATGGTCATTCCTCTCTAAATAGTTTTATTTTTATTTGAATAATTATTTTTCTGTTAATAATTCAGGCAAAACGGAGCCCTTGTACCCTCAATATTTGAAGACTTCTCTTAACCTCCACACATTTACTAAATTGCTGACGGACACTGTGCTGCCGTTGTTGACATTCTGTTATACTTGCAATTATTACCAGTCTCATCCCTAAATAGTTTTATTCTTATTCGAATTAAATTATCTTTTCCTATTAATCATTCAGGCAAAACATGCCACAGCCCTTGTACCTTCAATACTCAAAGACTTCCTTTAACTTCCAAATATCTACTGAAATAACTGACGGCAACTGTGCTGTCGTTGCTGTGATGGCGTTATACTGGCAACTATTACCAGTATACTCACTCATGCCTAAATAGTTTTATATATTCAAATTAAATTACCTTTTCCTATTAATCATTCAGGCAAAACATGCCACAGCCCTTGTACCTTCAATGCTAAAAAACTTCTCTCAACCTCTAAATATTTACTGAAATAACTGACGGCAACTGTGCTGCCGTTGCTGTGATGCCGTTATACTGGCAATTATTACCAGTATACTCACTCATCCCTAAATATTTTCACTCTTATCCGAATAATATTATTTTTTCTATTAATCATTCAGGCAAAACGTGCCACAGCCCTTGTACCTTCAATACTCAAAGACTTCTCTTAACTTCCAAATATCTACTGAGATAACTGATGGCAACTGTGTTGCCGTTGCTGTGATGGCGTTATACTGGCAACTATTACCAGTATATTCACTCATCCCTAAATAGTTTTATATATTCAAATTAAATTATTCTTTTTCTATTAATCATTCAGGCAAAACGTGCAACAGCCCTTGTACCTTCAATACTCAAAGAATTCCCTTAACCTCTACATATTTACTGAAATAACTGCTGGTAACTGTGCTGCCGTTGCTATGATGCCGTTATACTGGCAATTATTACCACTATACTCACTCGTCCCTAAATATTTTTATTATTATTCGAATAATATTATTTTTTTTCTATTAACCATTCAGGCAAAACGTGCCACAGCCCTTGTACTTTTAAAACTCAAAGACTTCTCTTAACCTCCAAATATCTACTGAAATAATTGACGGCAACTGTGCTGCCGTTGCTGTGATGCCGTTATACTGGCAATTATTACCAGTATACTCACTCATCCCTAAATAATTTTACTCTTATTCGAATAATATTATTTTTTCTATTAATCATTCAAGCAAAACGTGCCACAGCCCTTATACCTTCAATACTCAAAGACTCCTCTTAACCTCCAAATACCTACTGAAAGAACTGACGGCAACTATGCGGTCGTTGCTGTGATGCCGTTATACTGGCAATTATTACCAGTATACTCACTCATCCCTAAATAGTTTTATTCTTATATATATATATATATATATATATATATATATATATATATATATATATATATATATATATATATATATATATATATATATATATATATATATATATATATATATATATATATATATATATATATATATATATATATATATATATATATATATATATATATATATTAAAAAAAATCGAATTAAAAACCCCGCTTCTTCAACTGGACGTAACGAGAAACCTTGCCCCCCCCCCCAACAAAATTAGAAAAAAGATTTTATAGCCCATGCCCCTTGACTCTCTGCATGTGGAACTTTTTGCCCCCTCAATAAAAATGCTGGAGCTACGCCCCTGCAATCCATATATGAGGGGTTGCCCCCCTCCTAAACACCTCGCTCTTCACGCTAAAAATTAGTGATTGGCTGAAATTTACAATACCAAGTATATATTTAGGTGTGCTAAAAATGAAATGCTCACAGTGACAAGTTGCTCCCGTACGACATTTAGCTCTTAAGTTCAATGCTCTTTAGTTTAAAAACATTTTAGATCACTATTCTGTCAAAAAGATCCTTTTTAAAAATAAAATCCCTGATTTTATATCGATTTTATATTGGTGTTTTTTTCTGTAAAAGAAAGTTATAATGATAGAAGATCTTGGATTTTTAACAAAGTTACTCAAAGCCGGCGTAAGATATGTAGTTCTATAGGTCGATACACTTTAGCTCAAAGACATTCTCTAAAAATCATATTTCTCAATTTCTCATAAAAGTTTTGTAAAGTGACGTTGCTCAAAGCTCCTGTAAGATGTTTTAGCTCGATAAAAAAATATTTAAAAGTTTGACAAATTATAACAATTAAATTATATTAAAAATTAAATTAAAATCTTAAGTAAAAATTAAGTTAAATTAAACAACTCATTTTCTTGTACAAATAAGGGAAAGCTCTGAAAATGACGCTTATCGATTTGCCATTGATTTGCTAAAAACGAAGTTGCTCAAAGCTCACACAAACGACTAGCCAAAAAGGTTGTGCTCACTTACCAAGTTGAAGAGGCCTCTCAATTTTTTTGCCATTTATGCTTTTCAGTTAACAGTTGTATTCACAAGCTGTATACAGTCCTATGCAGAAGCATCATTTTTTACGTTTACAAAACTTTTGATTCACGAAGTTGCGCAACTTTACATTCGTAAGTAACTTTTCAAGTTACAAAAGTTACGCAATTGTTAAATATTATTTATTAGTCTAATCCTTCGACAAAAACCTGTTCGCAAAAAGCTTCTAAACTTTAATTCCAATTTCCAACGTTCGAATTCCGATTTCCAAATTTTGATTTCCGATAGGAATAAAATGAGAGATGAAAACAAGAAAAATTGAATAAAAAGATAAAACGCAAAATGCGTACTATCGTTAACATGACATAAATTTTGGAACTTGGACTTTTAAGCCAAAGAATAAAAACAAAAAAAAAATAACGTATTACAATAAAGTATAACATAATAGGAGGAATAATAAATCGCAGGCGCTCCAAAAGACGTACGAGGATTTATTAGATGTTTCCCAGTGAAATTATCTACAGATTGGTTCGGGTGCCCGTATTTTGTGGTATTTTAAATTAGGAAATCGAAAAAAAGAACCTCTGGCCTCTACATTTCTGTGACTTCGCGATCTGTCTCACGCTGAATATTGACTTTTTTTTTTTTTTTTTATTAAACAAACGTTTTGCCTTTAAATAGTGCTATTGGATACCCCTCTTTTGCTCGACTTTCTCTTGCTCGACACCCCAAGCTATTTTGTTTGTTAAGAGGTGCCCGTATTCGAAACAGATTGTTTCGACCGACCGTATTTAAAACAGTAAGCTGTACGAAAATATAATCAGGGAGACCTAGTCTTGGCTCAAAAATGGGCCGTCTCCATGAAAAGCTTACAAAAATAGCTCTTAATAGGACTTTCAATGTGAACTCCAATTTTCGCAACGAAATTAAAAAATACGAAGAAAATATCTTTCTAATATCAACTTTTGTCCAATTTGCAAGATACTTACTGCAACCTCTTTATTATTTATTAAATATTATCTTTGCTAGCAGTAATCATAAATTACTTACATCCAAATTGATGAAATTTTAAAATGTGACATTATGGTTGTCAAGTTCTATTTTACCAAATAATAATAGATATAAAAAATGAAAAAATAAAAATACTTTTCAAAATGACTAAAATATAAAAAATAATTTTTTCTCGGGAATCTATGTTTACAAGTGAAAACGAGGGGGACAAAATGAATTGGTGTTTACATAACATAGATCCCAAATTAGTCTAAGTTATAAATACGTAAATGAATAAGTCCGTGAGCAAAGGAAACGAGTTAAGAAAATCAAGTTCTGCAAAGCCCAAAACATTTCACTCCCCTCGTGCTCACTTACATTTATAGATTCTCGAGAAAAAATTATTTTCCATTTTTAGTACATTTTGAAAATATACCTATGAAAAAGAATATGTTTATTATTTTCAAATTTTTAGCCTTCCGATTCTATTACCATGAATAATTTTTATTTATCAACTAATTTGTATTTATTAATTATTTGATGTATTTTCATTTATTATTATTTATATATTATTTTTATTTATTTTGTCAATTTATTTTTTTATTTATTTTTATATTTGTGAGCAAACATTTGCTCACATCTCATTTCTAACTACTCAGTTTCCCCCCTCGACAATTGAAAAGACCTCTCAGTTTCCAATTGAAAATAATTTGATTTCGAATTCCCTTTTTATGGCTCATCTAGACCCAGCATAGACAAAGACAAACATATAAACAAACACAAATTCCAATAAACAAATGAAGAAAAATAGAGCCTGAAACAAGAGAGAATAAACCAAAATTATTATCGATAATCTTTAGTCTCAAGGCTGTTAATTCAACATTTTGCATTTCCTTTATTGCATCCTCGTTGCAAGGTATCTTTCCTGTAAGATAGTCTATTTTAAAAAATCGCCTAATTTAAGATTCGAACCTAAGCTACCATGGTTACAGGCAAGTAAACAGGCACAGACGGTGGGATACCGCTGGAAGAGTTTAAGGCAATACCTAAGAGTGTATATCAGAAGCTTTGAGAATTTGAAAAAAGTGCTGACACAAGTACATTAAATTCAAGGGAAATTACTGTGAAAGGTATAAAATAACGGTGAAAAATAAAAGTTATGAATCAATAAATACTTCTTGAAAAAAACAACAACTCACCTTTTAATTTGAATAAATTTTGTATTGAAAAATATGGTTACCTGCAGTTTTCGTAAAAGCTTTTCCATAGACCCATAAGCTAAATGCAAAGCATTATATTCATCACGAATCAATTCGTTTGAAGCAGTAAGCTCCTCCACTTTGCTTTTGGTGTCCGACAAGTCTCTCACAGCTCTGACGTAAAGCTGTTGAAGTTCAGAAAATCTACAAATATTCACATATATAAATAAACACTCCACAAAAAATTCCCGACATTTCCTTAACATAAAAAGGTTCACAATTAAACAAATGAATATACAATAAAGAATTATTCAATCCTGAATTTACTATGTGGCCTTGCCTTAGACCTCACATTGTCTTGTGCCTTCAGTGGCATTTGGGGCATCCAAGATGAGTCACAAGTCATCTTCCATTGTATCAGCATTCATTTTAAGTTTTACTCGTTTTAGAATTCAACTATATCAGTAATCGTTAGCTTTATGTTTCATATGCTTATTCATTTTAATTTCTGTTCGTTTGCGGCTCGTTTTATTCTTTGAAAGCAATTTTTAGTTGTTTTAACTTTTAATTATCATAGAGCTTTATTTCTACTCATTTTTAGTTTAATATGACTCTTATCTGTTCTTTGAAAAGCTTCTTTTTCGTAAAGTTTTTTTTTTAATGTAATTTCTGTTCGTTTTTGATACCAAAGTTTTATTATTGGTTAATATAACCCATATTTCTCCAGTTTTTCAGATCTTCGGCTTAAGAATTAACATATCCGATTCTAATTTAAATCCTTAAGTTGCATAAATGGATCTCAGTGTTGTCTTTGACTGTATTCAATATAATTATTGTATAAATTTCATTCAACTTGAAATAAAAGTTTGGAACGGTTCTTGAGCTAAGGTTTTGATTCAACAGTAATTTACAGACAATATCCTCAAAAGAATCCTCCAGGGAGAATGTTCAAAATATTACATATGAATGAAAATAGGATTGGTTCAGTCACAAACAGTACCTTGGCCACAAAATAGAAAATAGTAATATAACCACATTAAGGGAAAAACTGAAAAAATTAGAAATGCAGAGGTCCCAAATGCAAAGAAATAAGTTCAGTAGTTTCTGGGACTGGCGGGATATTACCAAAAAATTATACCAAATTTTGCAACGATAGCTAAACCTTTAACGGATCTAACAAAATATGGTGTCCTAGACCCCGTGAGATGGATGGAAATTGAACAAAATGCATTTGATATACTTAATAACGCACTTTGTAGCGAAAGAATACCGAGAAACCCAGATTTTTCATTGCCATTTATGCTCCAAACAGACAGCTCAGATAACGGACTTGGGGCAGTGTTATCCCAAAAATTTGATTACGGGGAACATCTAATCATACTTATATCAAGAAAATTGTCAAAAGCAGAATTGAATTATAGCACAGTTGAAAAAGAATGTCCTGCAGTTCTATTGGTAAAGACCCTTACCAATACCCCGAGTTACATCTGTTGTTGGCAGACACGCAATACGGTCTTTCGCAGAAAACGGTCTAGATTAGACTGTCTAATAGCGCAGTATCGAGAGTGGTTGAGCTCCTTTCTCAGGGACACGATATTCACCTCCTCTCCTTTGACATCGCAAAAGCCTTTGATCGTGTATGGCACAAGGGACTTCTTTGTAAACTGAAAGCCTATGGAGTTGATGGTCGACTGTTTGAGGTGCTTGCTGACTTTATTCGTTGTCCTCGACGGCTTCATATCAAAAGAACACCTAGGCTTATCCGGAGTATCCCAAGGGAGTATTCTTAAGCCAACTTTTTCTTGGTCTTAATAAACGACCTAGGGGACAACCTTGTAAAAAAAAAAACCTCACCACTTTACTGATAAAACGACAACAAAAACATCAATTGCAAAGGACGAAGATCCCAGCAAACCCCGCAAGGAGCTTCAGGCTGACCTGGAGGGATTTGAGGCATAGGCAGATGCATGGCTTTTCAGTTTTAAAGCATAAAAGCGAAAGAGTTCCTAATTTCTAAGGCCCGTAATATGAGCGGTTATCCTGATTTCGTCTTCAAAGGAGAGGCAATAACACGAGTTGATACACTACGCCTACTTGGAATAAACTTCTCTTGGGATCTCTCATGGGCTGAGCATCTCAGTAAAATTGGATTCTCTTGCTCCAAGAAGCTAGGAGTTATCCTAAGATGTAAAAGTCTCCTCCCTGATGAGTCTATTCTGCCACTATTCATTTCATGTATCAGACCTGTCATGGAATATGTATGTCCTCTCTCCGCTGGTGCACCAAAAAGCTGCATCGCTCCATTCTAACGGATTCAAAATCGAACAGTTCGTGCAACAACCTCTGACAACACGAAAGCTAAAACCTCACAGTTGATCCAGGAATGCTTCGACGTGGCGTCCATGTCAGTTTTCTACAAGTACATGTATAACCCTCCATTAGAGGAGCTATCGAAGCTCGTTCCTAGCAGAGCAAAGCCCTCGCGATCAAGTCGCCGAATTACAGCTCGCCAGGTCTACCTTGAGCAGGGTACTCCCCGCCAAAAATATCTGAAAACTAGTTTCGCCAGGGGATCGGTCGCCACATGGAATAGCTTGCTGGCAGAGGTAATCCCAGAATATCCTTCCCTTGACGCGTTCAAGAGAAGGTATAACAAATACCTCAGTATTGGAAAATGAGGTGATTACCAGGACTAGCGGCATATCATCACCTGTGATGGAGCCATTAATCCTGTCATAAAATTACAATAACAAGTATTTTGCGTATGGACAGAAATTTAAAATAATGACGGATCACAACCCATTAAGATGGTTAAAAATAATGAAAGCAAATAATCGAAAACTGGCACGGTGGGCCCTGTCCCGAAAAGAATACGACTTCGAAATAAAATCAAGACCGGGGACAGATAACGGGAATGCTGATGGCATGTCCCGATAGTGAAAAAAAGGCAGAGGGAACAAAGAGGTCCAGGACCCGTTGGGAATAAAGAAAGATGATCAAACGATAGAATTGGATGGATTAAAACGGCTTATGGAAAAGTTGAGATATATTGAATTTCGGGTTGGATTGGAAAAGCTTGGGAAGGAATCTGGGATTAGTCCTATCAGCTCTAAGGGGAATTTGGTCTCTTTTGGGGGGAGGAGAGCCTCCGGAGGGGGCAGCAATGAGTTATGGACGGCTCCCTCAAAAGACAACTGGTGGGCCAGTTGTGACCCTGTTACCGAGATTTTTCCTCTCTAATCTTGAGTCCTTGGGAGATACTCTCTCCCAGTCATTTCATATTTCATCCCAAACTTTACCCAGTAGCCACATTTGCTGTTCTTACTCTTCAGGGGAATCGATAATTATTTCCTCCAAACCTTATTCCTTGAGCTACGTATCCAAATTTCAACTTCAGTTGGCATCAATGTGCATTATTCATTCAATTATTCCAGTGGATTGGACCCAGAAAAAACTGATTCATGGTTCGCTCAGATTTTTACCAGATTTCCCTGTACCTCTATCGTTTTCGCGGGCCCTTGCATTTTCGGCCATGGATGATTTTAAATTATACCAAGGGGTAATTCGTGTTCCAATTCAGATTTTCATTTGTTTTCATCGTTGGAGATTAAAAGGCTAGTTCAACCAATCCTTTTTTGTCATCTAACATCGACACATCAGAAGACAATTCTTGCTTCTTCTAAATTTAAATTTTGTGAGAGCAAGAATATTACTGTAAATCGTGCAAATCCCTGAGTAAGGTTGACTCAAACCTATAAGATTATTTTCCCTTTTGGGATGTTCCCATTATGCTAGTGGATTTGGAGTTTGAATTCACTCTGGCCAAGCCAGAAGATTGCTTGATTAAACTGGCACGATTATTTCTGCTAATCTTGTGTACTTCAATTTGTCAAAATCTCAGACGTCATAACGATGCCCATACAATCTAGACCCTGGTTATTCAGCAGCAGAAAAATGTGGACGATGACAGATCCGGAGCTAAGCAGCGGAAGCAGCAGCACAAACATTGGTCAGAGACGGAAGAAACAGGGACAATGGAAATTGTAAAGTTGACGTTTAGTGTTTTGTGTTTGTAAGGGTGGACAACCGTGGCGCGTGGGTGGTCATTTATCTTACGGGGGAGGTGTCGGGCTGATCCCCTTTTTCTTTTCAGATAAATGACCCGTTTCCTTTTTGATTAGATTTCCTTATAGTATAATTTAGAATTAAAATTTTACAAGAAGTGAAATTTTATTGTAAAATTTGCAATTTGTAGGCCCTGCTTGTTAACGTACACTGTTCAGTGCTACGCAGAAAAGTCTTTTGGGCCAACTTCACAAAGGTTGGATTTGAATCCATTTGAATGCATTAGTGAGGCTCGGCCCTCACTCAAAAATAAGTCTTTTTGTTCTGCTTATCGACTTTTAATAGTAAGATAATGTTAATTATGCAGCTTTTCAAGCAGTTTGATGTTGCGCTGGCTAAATTCAAGAACTACCCCCTATGGCCCGTGAGAGTTATGCAAATAGAAAGGATTCGAGCGGAAAGCCCACTTATCTGTCCTTTTGTTACGGGTAGTCACGATGAATTTAGGCTAATATATGCGAATCTTCAGGAATACAACCCTAAAACGACAGATTTGTCCGCGCCTGCTGTTAAAAAAGCATTTGTGGAACTTGCTAATACCCTTGAAATTTACCAAACTCTTTCTAAGACTTATTTAGCCGTGAAAGCAAGTGATAAATTAGGGTCTAATCTAGTCCCTAATCCGTGCATAATCTAGTCCCGGAAACTTTTAATGAATTTTACCGTTTCAGAAGTTCTATCCATGAGCATCATACAAGAGGATGTGAAAACTTGGTTTTAGATATTGAAAATAGTGTGAAATCTGTTTTTTTAAGTATCTTGGCCCTTCTGCATGGAATTCGCTTCCTGTGAGTGTTAGGGCGGCTGAGCGCCTCCCACAGTTTAAAAAAATATTAAAAGAGAATTTCTTGGGAAATTAGTCTTTTTAGTTTTTTTTTTGGGGGGGGGGGTGAGTGTTTTATAGGGCTGTACGGAGGAGCGGGTTGAAGGGGTGGGGTGAATGGATTTATATCTGTGTAGTGATTTATATCTGTAATAATTTATATTATTATGTTTATAAAAGTACTAATAAAAGTCAAATTGGGTAAATTCTATTTCTGTACGTCTGATCTCGGTCATTAAAAGATAACGTTATTAAAAAAGCCAGCTGATTTAAATTTCTAATTGATCGGATTGGTCCTTGGCATTCTTGGACCCACCCAAATGCAACTTTCTTCTTCCAAATATAGTGATTTTGTAGTTAGTGCATTTTTAGTCTAGACAGACTGAGAGTAGATTGGTTTGGTATAGGAAAGGAGTCCTATACTAAGCGAGCAATATTTCCTAGAGGAAAGGTGGAGTTCTAAGAAGATTTACATTAGTGGCGTCAGGGAGTGACCCCGGGCAGCACATTCGGTTTACGAAAAGTGAGAGCACAATAGTCCACGAGAGATAGTAGACCCCTTGGCTACAATACTGTTCTCTAACGTAAGCCAGCACTGGCATCGATTTGACCCTGACACCTGTTGGGCTGGCACCACCAGATTACTCTGGTGGCGTTATAGATTGCTAAATTGTGGTGGAGGAACAGACTACACCCTCCCCACACCACTAGATCACTCGCTTTTATTACCGATGTCAACTCCAATATCAACTAACTGAATTCTAAACGGGAACTAACTTAAAAAGCACATATACGGAAGAGGTAAGATCACCTCTATCACAATCACGGGACGCTGTGGTTGTGAAAGAGGTAAATGGCATCCCTAAAATCGAATTTGATTTACCCATAAATAATATTTCAATGGCAGGAATTGGCTAACCATGAAAAGACTAAAATATAACTTCAGTACAGGCCAATTGATTCCCTCTTGCAAAATTATTACACTGAAAACAGGCTAGCCTCTACAAGAGTTTAAAGGGTAAATAAAATTATTTTATAGAAAAATCTATGCATGAGAGAAAAGACACATTTATCTGATAGAAAAGGGGGGCAAGGCCCCAGCAATCACTCACACGAAAAAGCCATTGGCTTTTTCTTAGTCAGGACCTATTCACCTAACAAAGAGCAAACTACTCTTTAAAGATGTCGCTCTTTACTAGAAATGGCACTGGAAAATAGACACGTCATTCTAACGGTGGAATTTCATTTCGATCTGCCGTCATTTTTGAGGGTTAATATGGAAATGACACCAAAAATTTAGCTTTTATAAAGAATCGCGTTTTTAATTTAACGCTCTCACCAAAAAATTCTTGAAGCATGTACAACAAGAACTAACTTTCATATAGTTAACCCTTCTAAATCCGTAATAGTCTCAGTGACTTTCCTTAAATTCCCTCCCCTTTTTCTTGCTCCTATTCCTCCTGAAACCTCTGTCACATCTCTTAAACTCCTTGGTGTTACAATTTCTTCCAATTTGAAATGGGATGCCCATATAAATAATATCCTACGACAAGCAAACTCCTCGCTTTCCCTCCTTGAACTTTTAAATAAATTCAGTTGCCCCCATTCACATTTACTACAAGTATACATTTCTTTTGTGCGTCCCATATTAGAGTACGCTTGTCCTGTGGGGCACCCTGGCCTCTCTAATGAAGCAACACAAAAAATTGAAGATGTCCAAAAGAGAGCTCTAATAATTATTTTTAAAGAGGGCAAGATACCATATTTACATTTGTTAAATATTTCAAAACTAGAGCCCTCGAGAGAAGAAGAAATAATTTGTGCCTCCGTTCTGGTAAGTTGGCACTTTTGAACCCCCGTACTGCGAAACTTTTCCCTGAATACCATGTACCTGATAGAAATCACCCTCCATGAACTGTGTCCCAGCCTATCCCCACCTTATCTCCCATTCTTTGTACTACCTTGCGGTATAAGAAATCTTTTATCCCTTTTTTACTGATATAATAAATAGTTGTTAATTTGTAAGTAAATTTTATCTTATCTCTTACATGATAAAAGAAACAGCTCGTTTTTTTTTTTTTTTAACATTCGTTAATGTATATATTATTTATTTTTTCAAATTTGTAATTTTTTATCTTTTTAAATAGTTGCCATTTTGCTGTTTTTAATATAAGTGACAAAGGAATAATATAACATTCCGATATTTTTTTTTTGCATTCGTCACCAGTCTTTTTGTTGTGGTGCTTTTGTTAAGATTTTCTTGTTTATTTGTTTTTTTTATGGACTTCGAAATTCGAATTTGGCCCTTCATGGCTTGTGATAGTAATTTCTCGAAATAAATATCTATCTATCTATCTGTCTATCATATGAGCCCTTAAACAGCTCTCAACGATGTACCAGTGCCCTGCTAGCGGCAGGGATAAAAAGGACATATCAGTTCTACCCAAGTAAAATGAAATTGTCTTCAAATTTCAAGATGGGGGGCTGAAAACCTCCGGTCAAGTTTTCGACCGGATAAGTGATTAAAAAAATGTTCGTGAAAAAAAAACTGAAATTTTAATTTTCATTTCGATCCAACGCCGTTTTCGAGGGGTTTTGAAGCTCTTTTTGAAATTCTTATAAATTAATATTCGTCACTTCAACTACTTTACGACTTTAACATTGTTTTTCCTTTAGGTTCAGAATACTTACAGTAACTATTACTAGATCAGAATCAAATTTTGACTCTTTTTAATCTTTTTAAAAAAGGTTTTACTATGGGATGCGGTTCGCTCTTTACTAGATTACAGCTATTCCGGCAACCATGATTAAATGATATTTTTGTCTATATATCTCCTATATGCCTGTACATCTCCTAAACAAACAAGTTCTAAGACTAGACAGGCTAAAGACGAAATACGAGAATGGAAAAATTCAAAGAAGGAAAATCTTCAGTCAATGAAATGGAAATGACGGAAGAAACTGCAAATATTTCAGCAAGGACCTTCGCCAAGCCATTTGCAGCGCTGAACAGAATATAAACGAACTAACCTTCTGAAAAAATCAGCAGCTTTTGGATTACAAGGAAAAAACGAAAAGACAAGCTACCATTTATCGCATGTATAGACATAGCACTAGCGCAGACTTAATAAAAGGCGAAGTGGTATATTCATGTACTACATTTCCCCCAGCTGTTTGCATATAACGGACGGTAGTGGAAACAAGGGAGAGGGCATGCTCAATTAGAAACTAATATTTCTAGCGTGCTTTTTAAAGGCCGAAAGAGACTGGAGGGTATCAAATATTTAGAGTTCTAAATATGATAAGGCGATGAGTTTCATAGTATACCATACGATGTAGCCATACTTTATAGTCTGAACAGTGCATTGATTAAACCCATACCTTAGAAAATAAAATAATGGAATTTTTTTAATTAAAACAGCAATTGTCTTACGATTGAAATAATCACTGCAAATGAAACTGCACGAGTTCTAAAAAGTAAAAATTACATTATCATAAACAAAAAGTTTTTAAAGGCAACAGAAAAAATTAGATTGAGCTCCAAATGCCCTGTTATAAGCCCACCTAGCCCTCTGTATTTTTACAAACTGACTGTTTTAATATTTTCATTCAAACAAACAAAAATACCCCCTTCCTTTGATTTTTGATGTATACCCTTTTTGTACCTTCATTTAAAAAAAAAAGGTAAAAAAAATCTTCTTCCCTCCCGACACTTTCAGGAACTGGTGCCGCTCATCAGGCTTGTTTATGAGTCTGTTTATGTTCCCAATTTGAGGTTCTTCCCACCTGAGTGTTCAAACTTCCAACAATAGGAAGTATATAGTAACTAGCGATTACTTTTAGCAGTTAGTGTCCTCAATATCTAATAGAAACTACCTTAATGTTTAGTTTTTTTAGAAGCTTTTTTTCAGATATTAAAAATGTAACTTTTATAAAAGGATTCCATCACTGACGGCATTGGCATCGTTTGACTCTTGGTATTCCGCTATTCTTGACAATTGAATACTTACCAACTGTACGGTTGATAAGTCCAGACAGCCAAAAATATTCCTCCTAAAAAGGTATTTCCTCACAAAGTGAAAAATATAGCTCGCATGACAGACTCACTGACAGGTTCCCAATTAAAGATGGGTGTCCCGAGAATTCCAGAGCACAATAGGTGATAGACTTCATAATCCATATTCACAAGTTCTGGAATGCACGTTTCCAGTAGTGCTGTAATGTAAATGTGGCAGTTCTCAAGTAATTCTAAGACTCTTTACTCGCATAGCCCTTGTATCGAAGTTCAACGATCTTACGTTCCAAAAACTGATTCCAACAGAATCTTTTGAGGTCAAAATCTTGTCCGGTGACATACTGTAATTGGCATGAATAAGTAAGTCGAATTTCAATTTCTTATCTCATTATGATTTGTTTGTTGGCCAACATCAAATATCCCCAAATAGTTGGGTCCTCGGGACCTACGGAATTGCGATGACACAACACAATGGGCCATTCCCATGGAAATGAAGCAAGAATCTTGTGGTCATCCTTCGAAACGTTAGGGACCATGCCCAAAATCATCCGACGTGGAGATCTACTGCTGCTACCTTACACATCAGGCACGGGAGGGAAAATAGTTTTAAGACTAGAACCGCAATGTAACCGATACCTTGCAGCCCCTACCAGGTTTTGGATCTGTACAGAGTTGCTCACCAACAGAGCTGAACATTCAAATGAAGCAGCGCCTAGGGTGTATACTATCAAATGAGTATCCACGGACTCGACGAGACACTTGCTTGGTCGAAGTACTAAGCGTCATTACTGTATCTATACTGCAGGATACGCTTCAAAGCCAAACCTACGGTTGCACCTACACGTCCATATTTAATATCACATGGAAGAATTCCTACAAAAATCATCCACGATCATTTCGGTCAATGTTGTGCATGTGATTCGTCAACCTCTTCCAAATGGTTTTGTTGTATTATTCAAGGAGAATGTACAGGGCTTTCCATAGAAACTACCCAAAAAGGTACCAAATTTCAGCTTTAGTTGCCAACAGGGAAAAAAGCTAATTTTGTCTTTTTCTTAAATTTTAGGCCAATAAGTTTGGCAATCATTTCTTTTTTTTTACTATAAGTACAACGTTGAAGTCTATTAATTGCCAAGTGCGGAATTCAGCCTACTATGTACAAAGATTTTTTTTTTTTTTTTTTGACGTAGGTATATTTGAAGAAGGAATGCAGTTTTTTCAAAACAAAAGAACACATTCAACAATACGGGAGCAACAGAAAGGGTTTCTAAAGCTCGTGAAACGTCCAGGAGCAAAACTTGGAGGGCCCTTGCGCATATATGTATGGCTATGATTGAATGCGTCAATTGGGGAAGAAAACTAGGTATTTTTAATGGTGTACGTGTAACTGAGCCCATTTAACTGAATCCCAAATGACTAGATTTATTTAACTTAACCCTCGTTCAGGCGAGCCCATGTTTAATTCAACCCCAATTAAATTCTACTCCCACTCAACTCAGCCCCGTTCAGCTCAGTCCCCATTTAATTCAACCCCCATTCAACTCAACCCCATTTAGTTCAACCACATGCAACTCAATCCTTATTCTCCTCAACTTCGCTTAACTCAAAACCATTTCTGTCAAACCCTAATCAACTCAATCTCCATTTAACTCAACCCCCAGTTGACTCCATCTTCATTCAGCTCATCCCCGTGCAGTTCAATCCTCAGGCAACTCAATTCTCATGCAACTCAGCCCTCTTTTAACCCAACCCTATTTGCCTCGACCCCTATTCAACCCAATGTTTCAACTATGACATTTGAGCCTGTAAAGGCTCTCGGCATTGAAAGTTTTGTTAATTTCAAATATATAAGACAGAATGGTAAACTGTTGTTGTTTACAAGGCGAGGAATAGTTTTGCGTTAAAGCGGCATAAAATAAAGAATACTTACACAAGAATTAACCAATAACTAAAGATCATCTCATTCCAGTCAAATTTTAATATCACCCCCAAAAAAACAGGCTGAATTACGTTTTCTGTGTATATTGTGGATTTAAGGAGGATTGACCTGAATGGGGTTGATTTCAAAAAGGGTCAAATCAGGTAGGGTTGCTTTAAACGAGGGTTGAGTTGCATAAGAGTTGAGTTAAATGAGAGTTGAATTACATGGGCATTTGAGTTGACTGGGTTGGGCTAAACGGGAGTTGATTTGCATGAGGGTTGTATTTCATGGGGGATTTGAATGGGAATTGAGTTAAACAGGGGTTGTGTTTAACGAGGGTTGTGTTAAACGGGGTTGAGTTAAACGGGGGGTTGAGTTGCACGGGGGTTTAGTTGCACGAGGGTTCAGTTAAATGGATTCTATTACACATAATTCAGTGAAACGAGCGTTCAGTTTCACGGTAACCTTTATTAATAGCTGACCTGTTCTCTTTTGTCACCACTTCTTTTTCTTTTTCGATAAGCTTCGCATTGAGATCCAGAACCTGTTGAGAATGTTCACCTTTTTTTCTATGCAAATCAGTCACCTCCTCTTGTAAAGTATATAACTTTTGTTCCAATGCCTAAAACATAATAATTTATCATTATTTTTTTTTGCCTATGATATATTAAAATTCGACGTGAGCAATCGAGAACACGACCAACGAGGGCCCCTGACAAGTCAGAGGACATATACGATTACTGGGCCCCTTTTCTGGCTCCTATAGGAGTAGGGGTCCTTGGAAAGATCCCTTTTCAGCAATTCGATCGAGATTATCAGTAGTAAGAGCAATCCCACTGATCCAACGGTCGTATCTGGAATTTGGGAGGACAGGGGGCAACACAATTTGGAGGAGACGGATTTCAGCCATAAAATGCAGTTTTAGCCATTAAATAGCCAGAAAAGTTCATATTTTTGAAAAGTTTGTCATATGATATGGAGGGGGTATTCCCCCTCCATCAGGCACAACCATTTATTCATCATTTTGCCGAAACTTCAGCAATATTGAAGTGCTTTAAACAAACTTTGAGTAGCTTTACTAAAACATTTTGCAGTGTTTATAGGGTGAAAAAATGAGGGAATAAATATTGAGGAAAACAATGAAAGAAAAAGGTTAAAATAAATGTAAATATTCAAGTTAAACTTTAAAGAAAGAAGGAAAAAATCTATCCATACATATTTTAAATAATAATTTAAGATTATAATAATATTAATATAATATTAAATAAATTAAATAAAAATTAATCAAATAATTAAATATTTAATAATTTAATAATTAATTTCATAATTAAATAATTAAATAAAAATAATTAAAAATTATTTTAAGATTACTTTATTTTATTTTTATTTTACTTCAATTATAAAAATTATAATAAATTTTAAGACCATCTGCAGTTTTTTTTTTTTTTTAATTTATTCTGTATCAGCATCAAAGCAACTGTTTGTTAGGATTTTACTGTTGGCATTTTTGATTTTATGATTTTTTATTTTATTTTTGATTTTTATTGTTTTGATTCTACTGGGTAACACTTTACTGCCACCAGTAATTGTAATTTTTACCCTTATTTCACTCATATTAAGAACCTCGAAGATTTTTTTCTATTGAGTTTCATAATTTACATGATCTTGACATGGACCTCTAGACACCCCAACACTGGGTTACTACATTACTGGGTTACTGCTCAACACTGGGTTACTACATTACGAATTATGAGATGCAACGAAGGAATTATAGCTCATGCAGAGGCAGCTAGATTCCATTCAAGTTCTATAAAAGATTACCTTTAAATATTTAAATATTAAATACTTAAATTTAAATATTAATATTTATTTAATATTAAATTCGGCTAATTCTAAAATATTTGTACAAAATTATTTTATATTTAAATAATGAAGTATTAATAATTAAACATTAAAAAAAAACTTTTAATGGATTATGTCTTTGTTGCTTGTTTCAGCTGACCCACTGTATTCAGTTACAAGAAGTGTTAATTTCTAAACAACAAAAAAAAGCATAAACAATTATAAATTATCATTTTTAATTAAGAGCTATATATTTTTTTTCATTTTCATTGTGCAGTTTTTTCTTATTCTCATTTTTGCGAGAATAAGAAAATCTCAAAAACCAAAAAAAATCTCTTATTGGGAAACTCTGCAGCGCACAGGTTAGGCCAGGTTGACTTGTTGACCTTTATTTAGAAAAAAAAAATCTTCAGCAAGATTGCCTTTCTACAATGGAAAAGTTAAAAGCATAGGAAATTTGGAATGCCCATCTGAACCATGTGAACTGAGTTTTCTTTATTTTTGGCAGAAAATGTCATTTACAGCTAGTCTTAGGATGCATTTAGGCGACAATTATCTACAGTGTGGGAGAGGGGTCTCAGAATTAACCCCAAAGCAGAGACAATATACAAGAAAGAATTTCCTATCCTGATATTGGTCCAAAGAACCCACACCTTCCAACCAGAAAAAGTAGGGCCTAAGAATTTACTTATTCCCCCCCCCCCAATCATATACAAACGCTTTGAGACCGTTCAAGCAATGGCCATGTTTGTACCAGCATTTACTAAAACAACTGATTACCTGAACCATTTTGCTAGACTTTCCATCTGGAGGCCCTGTAGATCGTGTTTGTAGATCTAAATTTTCTTGTCGCAATCTTTCATTCTGAACTGTTAACTGGAGGTTTTCAGTTTTTAAACTTGCACTGATGTCAGACAGCCTGCCATCTGAAAATTAAAATAGATTATTTTAGGTCAGTTTAGCTAATTATTATTATTATAGGCTAATTACATTAACCTATTATTGTAGGTTATTGTAGGTTATTTTATAGGTTGTCTAATTATTATTATAGCTTAATTTAGCTCACATATTCAGAGGTAAGCATATTTCCAAGCACGGAAGAGGAGCTAAAAGCAAACTGGATCCTAACATTGTCTGAGTCTTACATTCCTCCAAAGTAATGGTGGCGACGAGGTAGGACAAATATGCGCTTCAGTCCCCCTCCTCTGAAATATCAAGAATATGTAAACAGTAAAAAATCTTGTTACATTCAGACAAAATATCATTACAAAGGTTAGTGTTGCCTCCAATTACATCATTTTCAGCTTATAAAAAAAAAATTCAAACCAAACTTGGTCTTATTGCAACAATTTTCTCAACACATATCAAAACATATTTCTTTTTTATATCTTCACTAATAATTCGTAAAAATGGAGAATTTCCTTCTGAACTCCTCTTTTTATTATTTTTCTAGAAACATCTGAATAAATAGCCCCATTTTCAGGCAACAGGTTCAAAGCGTTTTCTAAGAGGGTACAACACAAATCATTTTCAGGTCCTCCATGTTCAACCTAGCAAAACTTTAAATGAATTAGATTGGTTAATCTAATATGAATCAGCAGGTAAACCAGTATAGATGTCAGAAGGGTGCGTTTTAATCTGCGGGTTCAAAGCCTGTTGGACATAGGTTCCTCAAAATTTGAAGGCCCCAAAATACCATGGTTGAACATAGGTTTTGAGAGACCAGAAAACGAAAACCCCAAAAAATAATATGCACAACCTGTGTCCAACAACATGTTGGAAGCAAGGTGGCGGGAGAACGGAGCTCATTTAAAATGACCCTTACAGGGCGCTTCTAAGATGCAAGGGATGGTGAATTGAGCTACTAAATTAAAGGTGCTACTTTAATAAATTTAAGGTAGCGACTAGCTTCAAAATACAGCAGAAGGCTCAGTTGATTGAACAGTTTTTGGTAACAGCATATATTATAAGGAGCAACTTGTCCTAATAGTAACTAAAACTTCAAAAAGGAGTTTTTGTAGCAATTAACAGCACCAAAAAGAATCTACTTTTTATAGTAATTTTAAATAATTAAAATTCACCAAGTTTAAAAACTGTCATTAATGATAACAGGTTTCTGAAATGTGCTGGTGATACAAATAGTAAATGCAGAGTTTTGTATCAGCACTGATTTTCCAGCAGTTACAAGCCTGAAAAAATATACATGATTTTTGATAAAAGGGGGAAAACACCCCATAAATGTGAGTGATCTTGATGAAAATTGCGTCATCAAACTCAGCATTTCAGAGAGCCAACATTTTAGTTGGAGTGAAATGAAGTCAAGCCAACATTTTAGTTATTCACTATTCAAACCAGATACATTTTAGCGGACCCCATTTATGAACTGTGAACCCCTTTTTTTTGTCATGCCAACATAAACCCCTGTCAAGGTGGTGTAATGTATGGGGTAGGATTGTCAAAAACACAAAAAAAAACATAAAACTAGCAATCTATAAGTATCTCTCTTTTTGCTCTTGCACATCTCCTTCTGAAGAACAGCCATTCTTAGCTTTTATGCCCTTTTAAAATACCATATTTGTTTTTCTGACAATGCACAACATCCCCAACCCTACTGGCCCCATATATAGGCCTAACGTGTTTCTGTCCAAGCTGAATATTGTAACATGTCACAGGTTCATTGTTAAAATGGGTTTTTGCATGCAAAACTGGGAAACTGAATTGAATTTATTGAAAAAAAAAACAAAAAATATATAACTATTTCATAAAATTTAATGTTTTACATACAACATAAAAACAACACCTCAACTCAGTCTCCCCTGTAAGGCTCTATGGCCAGGAAAAAACAGGGGAGAAAAAAAAAGTTCATCCCTCATTTTTTTTTTTAAATAACACACTCACAACACAAACCCAAATAATCCCTCCCCTTAAAAAAAAAAAAAAAAAAAAAAAAATTCAAGCTAGGCAGGTACATGATTAAACCTTTACAAATAAACAACATACCCAATCTGGATACATTAATTCCTTGAAAAACTGGGTAAATCTTAATTATTGGCAAGAAATTTTGTAACATACTTTTTAAAGATCCCAAACAAGTGGCAGCCCTGTGCAGACTCTGGTAGAGTGTTCCAAATCATGTTACAAGCTATCAGAGGATTAAAGTCAGATCGTATTGACAGAGTATAAGGCATCTCTAAATTATTGGAAATGCAGAAATAATAAGTTGCTCAGAAATAAAAGATATATTTCTACATAGGACATTAGTAAGCTAGAAATGTAACCTCAAAAAAACTGAAAGAAGCACAAGACAGAAAATAAAGAGATCTCAAGTCAAGTAATGGTTTAAGTAGGGAACAATTAGTATCCTGTATAAGAGTCTTTTCTTTGTCACATAGTTTTGAAAGTGGCTTCAGTGACAAGGGAACAGTTGAAATCTAAGTAATGGAACAGTATGAAACACAAGGCAGAAATAGGCTGTAGAATATGATTCTAAGAATTGACCCTGGAATAGAGTGTTTCAGTTTTTTAAGTATCCCAAGGCTTCTGGAGACTTTCAATTTAATAAGGTCAATATAATTCTTGAAGTAAAGATTCTCATTAAGCAAGATGCCTAGGAATTAAATGCATTGATCCTTAGGTCTATTAAGGAAACCTCTTGATACATGCATTTCACTTAAACCAGAACAAACTCTTGAAACTCTTGAGGAAATAAGAAAACATGACTTTCCACAATTTAATACAAGATAACTAATATCAAACCATTGAGTAGCTCTTTCAAAAAGAGTGATCATGTTTGAACAGATATTGGACCCAGTTCTACCAGCTGTGCCAAAAGTAGCCTACTGTCATCTGCAAAAGCTATAAGTGCATCAGAAGCTTTTTAGAAACTTTTTTAAATATTTCTATATCACTAAGAGATAGAGGGCTACAAACATCAGAATTGACTTTAGAAGGACAATTTATGTCATGGGAAGATGTTTTTGAAATCTCCCTTCGCCCCAACCACAAAATTTTCCCAAATTATACTTTAGAAGTTTTTTTAAATATTTCTAGAGCGCCAAGACATAGAGCGCTACAAACAACAGAATCAACTTTAGGGGACATATTATGTTATGGGAAGATGTTTTTGAAATCCCCCTTCCCCCCAAACTCAAAATTTTCCAAAATTCTACTTTAGAAGAATTTTTAAATATTTCTAAAGCGCTATGGCATAGAGCGCTACAAACATGAGAATGGACTTTAGAGGACAAGTTATGTCATGGGAAGATGTTTTTGAAATCCCCCTTCCCCCCAAACTCAAAATTTTCCAAAATTTTACTTTAGAAGCTTTTAAAATATTTCTAAAGGACTTATACATAGAGGGCTAAAAGCATCAGAATCGACTTCAGATGACATGTTATATCACGGGAAGATGTTTTTAAAATCCCCCTTCCTTCCAGACTAAAAAATTCTTAAAATTCTACTCTAAAATCTTTTTAAATATTTCCAAAGCACTAACAGATAGTGCGCTAAAAACATCAGAATCGACTTTAGAGGCCTCAAAATTTTTTTAAATCCCTCTTCACCCCAAACTCAAAATTTTCCAAAATTCTACTTTAGAAGCTTTTTTTAATATTTCTAAAGCGCTAAGACAAAGAGCGCTACAAACATCAGAATCGACTTTAGAGGACAAGTTATGTCATGGGAAGATGTTTTTGAAATCCCCCTTTGCCCTAAACTCAAAATTTTACTTTAGAAGCTTTTTTAATATTTCTAAACCACTAATAGATAGAGCGCTACAAACATCAGAATCAACTTTAGAGGACTAATTATGTATTGGGAAGATGTTCTTAAAATCCCCCTTCCCCCCAAACTCAAAATTTTCCAAAATTCTACTTTAGAAGCTTTTTTAAATATTTCTAAAGCGCTAAGACATAGAGCGCTACAAACATCAGAATCGACTTTAGAGGACAATTTATGTCACGGGAAGATGTTTTTGAAAGCCCCCTTTGCCCCATACTCAAAATTTTCCAAAATTCTACTTTAGAGGCTTTTTTAAATATTTCTAAATTGCTAAGACATAGAGCACTAAAAACATCAGAATCAACTTTAGAGGACAAGTTATGTCATGGGGAAATGTTTTTGAAATCCCCCTTCCCCCCAAATTCAAAATTTTCTAAAATTCTACTCTAGAAGCTTTTTAAATATTTCCAAAGCACTAACAGATCGCGCGCTAAAAAAAATCAGAATCGACTTTAGAGGCCAAATTAATTCTACAATAATTCCCCCTTCCCCCCAAACTCAAAATTTTTTTTAAATCCCCCTTCCAAAATTTTACTTTAGAAGCTTTTAAAATATTTCTAAAGCACTAATAGATAGAGTGCTAAAAGCATCAGAATCGACTTCAGAGGACATGTTATATCACGGGAAGAGGTTTTTGAAATCCCCCTTCCCCCCAAACTCAAAATTTTCTAAAATTCTACTCGAGAAGCTTTTCAAATCAAGGAGTCACACTTGTGCCTCTATAACGAGGCGACCCACCACAATGTTAAGCGATTTCAGGTCCTAGAGGTCGCAGAGAGACGGCGGCAATCGTATTTTGTAGCCCAAACTCAATCTTAGAAACTTGCAAAATTTCATCCTCCTCCGACTTTATCTTCATGGGGTAAACTGGGCCGGAAGTTTCGACCCTCCCACCACAGCCCCCTTTAACGTTGCCCGATTGGGCTAAAATTTAGAAGGTAAGCTTTCCTAGGGCCCGGGAGCTTATCATCGAAACTTCAGCTTAATCCAATCACTGCTTCCCTGTTTTCAAAAAACCAAATATAGCCAATTAAACTACATTTGTTTTTTTTTATTATCCACGCCTACAGGCCACAGTTGGCCACTGATCCAGGTGAATGAATACTCATTCGAAGCAGAATTTGACCTGTTAGGGACTTTTGATATTTTCAGACCGAAAATATTATCCCCCGAATTTACATTTACGAAAAACCTCGTTTTCCTATATTAGCCCATGTTAATTTTTCCCACCACAACCCCCCCCCCTTTAACGTTGTCTGATCGGGCTGAAATTTAGAGGATAAGCTTTCCTGGGGGCTGGGAGCTTATCCTCGAAATTTCAGCTCAATCTGATCACTCCTTCCCTGTTTTCCAAAAACCACATATCAAGATTTTTGGGAATTTGCTTGCGTCGAAAATAGCTTCAAATTGCTAAACAACAATTACTATTGTGTTTGTATAGTCCAGCGGCTGAGACTCCAGACTTTCAGGCAGAAAACCCGAGTCCGATTCACAATCAGAGCAACTTTTTATATACTTGAAAAGAAACTCAGTTTCTTTTTTAAATTATTTGAAAAAAATTACGTTTTCTAAAGAGTTAAAGAAGCTGAGTTACAAGGTCGACCCTTAAAACGTAAAGGGATTAGGAGGCACAGTTGGGGGGCTGTTAAAGAGGGTGAGTCACAAGTTCGAACCTTAAAACGTATAGGGATTAGGAGGCACCCTGTACGACGTGATTTGAGTATTCAGGAATTAAAAGCCTTAAGACAAGAATGTTCAAGAGCGGGGGTTTGGGGGCGGCAGCCCCCCAACTTTAACTCCTGACACGATCAGCTAACAGTTAGTCAAGCAATAATAAGTAATAAACTGTACAAAAACGTGCAGAAATTATTTGAAAAAAACTACGTTTTCTAAATAGTTAAAGAGGCTGAGTTACAAGGTCGAACATTAAAACGTACAGTGATTAGTAGGCACAGTTTGGGGGCTACCGTCCCCCCAACCCCCCTCTTTCGCATCATTTAAATATAAAAAAAAATTTCTTTAAACTGAAAGTAAGGAGCGACATTAAAACTTAAAACGAACAGAAATTATTCCGTATATGAAAGAGGCTGTGCCCTCCTCAACGCCTCGCTCTTTACGCTAAAGTTTTTATTGTTTAAAAAAAGAGTTGTGAGAAAGTCAAACTTTAGCGTAAAGAGCGAGGCGTTGAGGAGGGCACAGCCTCTTTCATATACGGAATAATTTCTGTTCGTTTTAAGTTTTAATGTCGCTCCTTACTTTCAGTTTAAAGAAATTTTTTTTTATATTTAAAGGCTGCGAAAGCGGGGGTTTGGGGGTGGTAGCCCCCCAACTGTGCCTCCTAATCCCTGTACGTTTTAAGGTTCGACCTTGTAACTCAGCCTCTTTAACTCTTTAGAAAACGTAGTTTTTTTCAAATAATATTTCCAAAGCACTAACAGATAGAGTGCTAAAAACATCAGAATCGACTTTAGAGGCCAAATTAGTTCTACAATAATTCCCCCTTCCCCCAAACTCAAAATTTTTTGAAATCCCCCTTCACCCCAAACTCAAAATTTTCCAAAATTCTACTTTAGAAGCTTTGTTAGACATTTGTAAGGCACTAAGACATAGACCGCTACAAACATCTGAATTGACTTAAGAGGACAAGTTATGTCACAAGTAGTTCTTTTTGAAATCCCTTCTCCCCCGAAACTCAAAATTTTTCAAAATTTTACTTTCAAAGCTTTTTTAAATATTTCTAAAGCGCTAAGACATAGAGGGCTACGAACATCAGAATCAACTTTAGGGGACAAAGTATGTTATGGAAAGAAGTTTGTGAAATCCCCCTTCCTCCAAAACTCAAAATTTTCCAAAATTCTACTTTAGAAGCTTTTTTAAATATTTCTAAAGCGCTATGACATAGAGTGCTACAAACATCAGAATTGACTTTAGAAGACAAATTATGTTGTGGGAAGATGTTTTTGAAATCCCTTCCCCCCAAACTCAAAATTTTCCAAAATTTTACTTTAGAAGCTTTTTTAAATATTTCTAAAGCACTAAGACATAGAGCACTAAAACATCAGAATCGGCTTTAGAGAGCAAGTTATGTTATGGGAAGATGTTCTTGAAATCCCCTTTCGCCCCAAACTCAAAATTTTACAAAATTATACTTCAGAAGCTTTTTTAAATATTTCTAAAGCACTAAGACATAGAGCGCAACAAACAGGAGAATTGACTTTAAAGGAAAATTTGTGTCATGGGAAGATGTTTTTGGAATCCCCCTACAACCCAAACTCAAAATTTCCAAAAATTCTACTTTAGAAGCTTTTTTAGATATTTCTAAAGCGCTAAGACATAGAGCGCTACAAACAACAGAATCGACGGTAGAGGACAAATTATGTTATGGGAAGTTGTTTTTGAAATCCCCCTTCCCCCCAAACTCAAAATTTTTCAAAATTTTACTTTAGAAGCTTTTTTAAATATTTCTAAAGCGCTCAGACATAGAGGGCTACGAACATCAGAATCAACTTTAGGGGACAAAGTATGTTATGGAAAGAAGTTTGTGAAATCCCCCTTCCTCCAAAACTCAAAATTTTCCAAAATTCTACTTTAGAAGCTTTTTTTAATATTTCTAAAGCACTATGACATAGAGCGCTACAAACATCTGACTCGACTTTAGAGGACAAGTTATGTCATGGGAAGATGTTTTTGAAATCCCTTCCCCCCAAACTCAAAATTTTCCAAAATTTTACTTTAGAAGCTTTTTAAAGTATTTCTAAAGTACTAAGACAGAGAGCACTACAAACATCAGAATCAACTTTAGAGGACAAAGTATGCAATGAGAAGATGTTCTTAAAATCCCCCTTCCCCCAAACTAAAAATTTTCCAAAATTCTACTTCACAAGCTTTTTAAATATTTCTAAAGCACTAAGACATATATCGCTACAAGCATCAGGATCGACTTTAGAGGACAAGTTATTTTACGGGAAGATGTTTTTGAAATCCCACTTCCCCCCATACTCAACATTTTACAAAATTTTACTTTATAAGATTTTTTAAATATTTCTAAAGTGATAAGACATAGAGTGCTACAAACATCAAAATTGGCTTTAGAGGACAAATTATGTCACGGGAAGATGTTTATGAAATCCCTCTTCCCCCAAAACTCAAAATTTTACAAAACTATAATTTAGAAGCTTTTTCAAATGTTTCTAAAGCGCTAAGACATATAGCGCTACAAACATCAGAATTGACTTTAGAGGACAACTTATGTCATGGGAAGATGTTTTTGAAATCCCCCTTCCCCCCAAACTCAAAATTTTCCAAAATTTTACTTTAGAAGCTTTTTTAAATATTTTTAGAGCGCTAAGACATAGAGCGCTACAAACAACAGAATCTACTTTAGGGGACATATGATGTTATGGGAAGATGTTTTTGAAATCCCCCTTCCCCCCAAACTCAAAATTTTCCAAAATTATACTTTAGAAGATTTTTTAAATATTTGTAGAGTGCTAAGAAATAAAGCACTACAAACATCAGATTGGACTTTAGAGGACAAATTATGTCATGGGAAGATGTTTTTGAAATCCCCCTTCCCCCCAAACTCAAAATTTTCCAAAATTTTACTTCAGAAGCTTTTTTAAATATTTGTAAAGCGCTAAGACATAGAGCACTACAAACATCAGAATCGACTTTAGAGGACAAATAATGTCATGGGAAGACTTTTTGAAAGCCCCCTTCCCCCCAAACTCAAAATTTTCAAAAATTCTACTTTAGAAGCTTTTAAAATATTTCTAAAGCACTAATAGATAGAGTGCTAAAAGCATCAGAATCGACTTCAGAGGACATGTTATATCACGGGAAGAGGTTTTTTAAATCCTCTTTCCCCCCAGACTCAAAATTTCCTAAAATTCTACTTTGAAAGCTTTGTAAATATTTCCAGAGCACTGACAGATAGTACGCTAAAAACATCAGAATCAACTTTAGAAGCCAAATTAATTCTACAATAATTCCCCCTTCCCCTAAACTCAAAATTTTTTTAAATCCCTCTTCACCCCAAACTCAAAATTTTCAAAAATTCTACTTTATAAGGTTTTTTAAATATTTGTAAAGCTCTATGACTTACAGTACTAAAAACAACATACTTGAGATTAGAGAACAAGTTATTTTATGAGAACATGTTCTTGAAATACTTTTCCGCCCAAAACTCAAAATTTTCCAAAATTTTACTTTAGAAACTTTTTTAAATATTTTTAGAGCACTAAGACATAGAGGGCTACGAACATCAGAATCAACTTTAGGGGACAAAGTATGTTATGGAAAGAAGTTTGTGAAATCCCCCTTCCTCCAAAACTCAAAATTTTCCAAAATTCTACTTTAGAAGCTTTTTTAAATATTTCTAAAGCGCTATGACATAGAGCGCTATGACATTGAGCGCTACAAACATCAGAATCGACTTTAGAGGACAAGTTATGTCATGGGAAGATGCTTTTGAAATCCCTTCCCACCAAACTCAAAATTTTCCAAAATTTTACTTTAGAAGCTTTTTTAAATATTTCTAAAGCACTAAGACATAGAGCACTACAAACATCAGAATCGACTTTAGAGGACAAATTATGTTATGGGAAGATGTTCTTGAAATCCCCCTTCCCCCCAAACTCAGAATTTTCCAAAACTCTACTTTAGAAGTTTTTTAAATATTACTAAAGCGCTAAGACATATAGCGCTACAAACATCAGAATTGACTTTAGAGGACAAGTTATGTCATGGGAAGATGTTTTTGAAATCCCCCTTCCCCCCAAACTCAAAATTTTCCAAAATTTTACTTTAGAAGCTTTTTTAAATATTTTTAGAGCGCTAAGACATAGAGCACTACAAACATCAGAATCGGCTTTAAAGGACAACATATGTTATTGGAAGATGATTTGAAAATCCCTTTTCCCCCCAACTCAGAATTTTCCAAAATTCAACATTAGAAGCTTTTTTAAATATTTATACAGCGCTAAGACATAGAGCGCTACAAACGTGAGAATCGACTTTAGAGGACAAGTTATGGCATGAGAAGATGTTTTTGAAATCCTCCTTCGCCCCAAACTCAAAATTTTCCAAAATTTTACTTTATAAGCTTTTTTAAACATTTCTAAAGTGCTAATAGATAGAGCACTACAAACATTAGAATAGACTTTAGTGGACATATAATGTTATGGGAAGATGTTCTTGAAATCCCCCTTCCCCCCAAACTCAAAATTTTCCAAAATTCTACTTTAGAAGAATTTTTAAATATTTCTAAAGCGCTAAGACATAGAGCACTACAAACATCAGAATCGACTTTAGAGGACAAATAATGTCATGGGAAGACTTTTTGAAAGCCCCCTTCCCCCCAAACTCAAAATTTTCAAAAATTCTACTTTAGAAGCTTTTAAAATATTTCTAAAGCACTAATAGATAGAGTGCTAAAAGCATCAGAATCTACTTTAGAGGACACTTTATGTCATGGGGAGAGGTTTTTGAAATCCCCCTTCCCCCCAAACTCAAAATTTTCTAAAATTCTTCTCTAGAAGCTTTTTAAATATTTCCAAAGCACTAACAGATAGCGCGCTAAAAAACATCAGAATTGACTTTAGAGGCCAAATTCCCCCTTCCCCCAAACTCAAATTTTTTTTGAAATCCCCCTTCACCCCAAACTCAAAATTTTCCAAAATTTTACTTTAGAAGCTTTTTTAAATATCTCTTGGGCGCTAAGACATAGAGCGCTACAAACATCAGAATCGACTCTAGAGGACAAGTTATGTCCTGAGAAGATGCTTTTGAAATCCCCCTTTGCCCCAAACTCAAAATTTTCCAAAATTCTACTTTAGAAGCTATTTTAATATTCCTAAAGCACTAATAGATAGCGCGCTACAAACATCAGAATCAACTTTAGAGGCCAAATTAATTCTACAATAATTCCCCCTTCCCCCCAAACTCGAAATTTTTCAAAATTCCACTTAAGAAGCTTTTTTAAATATTTCTAAAGTGCTAAGACATAGAGCGCTACAAACATCAGAATCAACTTTAGAGGACAAGTTATGTCATGGGAAGATGTTTTTGTAATACCCATTACCCATTGAATTCTTCTTCTAATTCACAGCAGGCG
Source organism: Artemia sp. Qi Xiang Cuo (assembly GCF_049724085.1). NCBI lineage: Eukaryota > Metazoa > Arthropoda > Branchiopoda > Anostraca > Artemiidae > Artemia > Artemia sp. Qi Xiang Cuo. The sequence goes on from NC_142811.1 coordinate 17,069,395, forward strand.
GGCTATTCAGTTGGTACTATTTAGCCCTCTTCTTTTTGCTTCACTCTGTGGGCTACAGAGCTACTGTCTTGGTTGTCTCTTATTTATTAGATATTCTCAGATATCTTTCAGTAGATCTTTTGACTCAAGGAGTTCAAATATAAGACGATAGATATAGATTTCTGTGCTCTGTCTGCAGGTATAGTTGGCTAAGCTCTTGGCTGATAGTGAGATTTTGTGGTGTTTGAAGTATTTTAACAGTTTAGAAATCAAGGTATGTTTTGCAGACGTCAGCATATTACATTCAAATAGGCAATGGTAAATTGTTTCATTATTAATATTACAATGCCTGCAAAGAGGGGACAGGGGAATTGAACCACTTGAATTAGAAAGCTTATATGAGAATTCAAGGAAATTTAGTCTATTTGTTCCAGAACGAATTCTATGATAAATTTTAGAAAGATAATTATTGGGAAAGGGGGAAAGGATAGGATTAATCTTATTAAAATTAATATCTGATAGCCTCCATCGGAAAATATCTCTAATTGGGATTGGTCTCACACTTGGCTGGTCAATATTTATAGGATTTTTTGCTATTTTATCGATCTGATGATTACCACTTATACCAGAGTGGCTAGGAATATACTGAAGATAAGTTCTTATGCCACTTAAATCAAGATTATCTATAATACCAAGACAATGATAAGAGTAAATATCCAGCTTATACTGAGGAGCTGAAGACAGCAACTCAAGGCTTGATAAAGACTCAGAATAAACTATAATATTATTTGAATTAGCGATCAAGGGTTATTTTCCATAAGGTGTTCTAATGCCATGATTATGGCATTTAACTCTGCAGACATTATATATACATTATTATATAATCTCTCACCCATTGCAATTTTCAGGTGAGGAAGGCCTTCTCATTCATTTTGGACCCATCAACAAATATTTGGAAATGGTTTTTATAAGTAATTGTATTAAGTTCAGCAAATTTTTTCTGGACAAAAGCAATGGGGGTTAAATCTTTAGTCCACTTTGAGAAATCAGTATTTATTATGGGGATTGACCAATTCCATGGAGGGGATTGGGGGAAAGTAGGTGCAATAGACTTTACGGGTACAGGGAACTTCTTCTGAATATTGGCATACTCATCTGCTATGCCTCTATACATGGCTGGATTTCTTAACCAATTATGTAGGGTGTGTGAGCTATTTGATTCAATTATTGTAAGATGTTTTGTCAAGAGAAAGCTACGTCTCTCTCTTATTGTTGTTAATCCACTCCATAAGCAGAAACTTGGTGATTGTGTGTTTCATCAGACCAAACATGACATGTATTTCATCGTTGTGTAGTGCCTAATATTTTGGTCTCTGCGTCTTTGCAAACGGACCATAGATAATGAGCCCATAGGCATTTTGGGGTCTTCTATGTGGTTTATAAAATCGAAGTACGGTTTTCCCTTTAGTTCTGCAGGGTGTGGAAAGAAGTCTTCTGAGTATAATTGTTTTTCTATAGCATTTTTATTGTGTTTGAAATATGGAGGTGGAAATTAAGTTTCTGGTCAAGCATGAGACCTAGGTAATTAATTCGATTATTTTATGGAATAGTTGTTCTATTTATAGTTAGTCTTGAAATAACATGATTTCTCTTTTGGTCAAATTGGATTATTTTTGACTTGGTAGGTGCAATGGGTAAATCTGAATGTTGAGAGAATTTTTAAAATTGGAAAAGTGACTTTTGCAGCTTTGACTCTGCATTCTCAAAGGTGTTGCCAGATGACCATAGTACCAGATCATCAGCATATTGTAGATTCGTGCGGGGGAGATTCATGTCCCAGAGATACAGGGCAAAAAGGAGGCAGCTGAGGACTGCTCCCTGAGGAAGGCCTTTGGTTAATGTCTTTTGGGGTGAAGAGGCTGAACTTCGTAATTCTATGACAGATTTTATAAAAAAAAAAAAAATACTAGCTTGGGGGGTAGTCAAAAGGTTTGCAAGTTTAATTTAAAAGATTTGTTGCCTTAAATTGTCGCATATCTTTTCTAAATTTAGGAAAGCTAGAAGTAAGACATTATTTTTGAAGATGATTTATTCTTAGCATTTATTAATAATACGAAAACGTTTGTTGCGGAGTGGTGTTTCCTGCAGAAAGTGTGGGTGCGACGGATTATATTATTTTTTTCGACAAACCAGAGGAGTCAGTAATAGATAATTTTCTCCATTATTTTCCCCATCACAGGAGTAATCATTATGGGCCTATAGGACTCAGGGTTATTTTTGGGTTTATTTTTCTTTAGGATTGGTAAAAGGGACGAACATTTCCAGATATTGGGGAACATAGATGAAGCCCAAGCATGATTATAACAATTTAGAAGTTCTTGTTTGTATAAAGGGGTGAGATTCTTTATCCATGTAGGGTGTATATTGTCATAGCTGCCGATAGTCTTGGTCCCAATATGATGTATTGCATTGTTCATTTCCTGGATTGAAAATGGGCTGATTATATACTCGGATCCTGGGCGAGGTTGGTAACTTGGGTTCATAGGAATTGGGGGTATTTTGCTACAATTGTTTGATGTTAGCTTATTAACAAAAAGAGTGGCAAATAGCTTAGCTTTTTCATTATCATTGTCATAATGGGTATTATTATGTATAAGCTCATACAGAAGTGGGTAGGGGGAAGTTTTTTCCCCACAGATGTGGCTCATGACTTTATGTATAATTGGCTCATGTGTTTCTCTGGAGAGATTATTTGCAAAATTGTTCCAGTAGTTATATTTAGCATTTATTATGGTCCTTTTTGGATTAGATTCTGCTTGTAATTTTTTTAAATATGTAGTAGGTGATGGTTTATTTAAGAATGTTCTCCAAGCTGCCTTTTTTGTTCTCTATTTATGTTGGCACTCATTTGTCCACCATGCTTTAGGAATATGTTTAGGGAAGGTATTCCTGGGCGTTGTCCTGGGGATAGCATGATTAGATGTATTTGTTTGTAAAGATGCCGAAGCTTTCGTGTGTGTGTCAGCAGTTGAATTTGAAATATATGAAGTAGGGGTGAAAGTTGTTATTTCCATCAATTAACTTATTTTGAAATATAGGCAAATTTTTTTCAGGATTAATATATCTGGAGGTATGTGGTAGGGTTTCAGCAGGTTTGTTTAGGGAGCAAACTATGGCAAAATGGTCAGTACATAGACTATCAATTTTATTTATATAAATTTTATTCAAAATATTTACAGACACAATTTGTTGGTCAATTGTAGAGGAACTGCTACTTTTGGGATTGAAATATATATTCAGATTTCGAGGGGTAGCAACAGCTAATTCAATATTATTTGAAGTCGTGTGCTCAATGAACTTACCAGCTTCTTTTGCTGGTTTATTCCCCCACAAAAGGCAGTGGGCATTAAAGTCTCCTCAAATAATAATATTTTTCAACATATTAGAATTATCTATATAGCTGAAGAAATCCATGGCATCTATAGTTTGGCCATTAGGGTTACCAAAGCTTATAATGTAAGTTTTTGTATTGTTCAGCCAAACACTGATACCAATTGTATCAACATCATTTACAAAATCCGGAAAGTTGATGCCACAGAATTTTATATTATTATTAACTATTAAAGCTACTCCACCTCCTTTTCTCTCTGATGATCTATCCTTTCTCAGGATAGTGTATCCCAGAGACTTAATTTGTTTATTTTGAGATAAATGAATTTACTGGAGGCAAGCAATATTGCTGAAATTATTATTCATAAAAGATATTAGTTAATTTAACTTATTTTCTGTAAGTGATCTTACGTTCCACTGGAGTATTGATATGTGTTGTGTTGTTGTTTTATTTTTCATATGACTGTGTATCAATGTTTAGCTTTGTTAATAGTAGAACAAGATCTGTTTTTGCTTGAATGAGCATATGATTAGGGATGTAGATTTTTGCCAATTCAGCAATGATTTTTGTTTTCTGTTGTTGTTGTATATTCATGGCCTGAACTGCATTGCAGTTTAGAATGAATAAGCATATATTTGGGGTTTGCATGTTTGGTTGTGCATCCAGTTTGTCAGTTAAGGGATTAGTACCTGGTAGTGTTTCTTGTTGGGAGGGGGTGCCCGGCCGACCTCAACTCACTAGTCAAGGAGGCGTGTTGGCTTGGTGATTCTTTCTGATAGAGATGTGAGCTGGGGGTTTAAAGGATGGTGTTTTGTAAGGAGTACTTGATGCATTGGGAGTGTTTGACTTGAGAGTTTTATCTGATTTCAATATAGGTTTTATTTGCTGTGATTGGGCAGCATTTGCTTCCATAGCTGCAAAAGGGTATGGAATGGCCTTCTCTGTTGCTTTTTAGAGTGTTAGTAGTGTTTTCTTATATGCAGGGCATTGTGATTTATTGATGGATTCCTGTGGGCCTTTAAAATTGATACATGTAGGCTGAGTGTTGTTGCAAGTTGTCAACTCTTTAGGATGGCAGCCTTTACAATTACTATAGGCTAGGAGAATTTCATTGCATTTATTTGTTGTGTGTCCCAGTTTCAGAAACTTCTGACACTGGATAGGCTTTGGCTTGGATTCCTTGTGCGGTTCGATTTGCCCAAATAGGAATAACTTTTCTAGGATATTAATTTTTTCCTTCAGTGTAAATAGGAAAGATCTACTTGTTTTTAATCCATTAGAGTTTTACCAGTTGAGTGACATCTTCTACAGGGATTGTGTTACCAGCCCTATCTGAGAGCACTTCTTTTAACTTCTGAATTGGTATTTCTAGGGGAACATTACATACTACTATTTTTGTTGGGGATTGTTTTGGGTTCCATTTAGATTAGATAATTGGGGTAATCAGAAGAGATTTTAGATTGAGTATTATATCAGCTGATTTCTGATCTTGGACAGCTATTAGTAAAGATCCATCACGGTGAATGTTAAGAGAAAACATTGATTTTAACATTTTTGAAAATTGCAACCCTTATTGTAGAAATCTTTGTTATTTCAAAGGGGGTATTTGGAGAGATATTCAGGTAAATTCCTAAGTTTTGGGAAGGATAATCTTGGAAAGCAGGAGGGGAAATACTTTTGATTGGGGATGTTTTTTTCCTTTTTTTGGAGCTCCTAGAAAGGACCTCTTGAAAGCCCTTATCATCTATAGTGACATTTGCTCCAACACTGATCATTGTCCTATTCTCAGAGTTTGAGCTCTCATGTGAGCTTTGTGATAGGGAGCTTGACCAGCCAGGATGGGGCAAAAATGGATCAATTTCATTAGTTTTTGGGGTGGGATCCAAAGGGACCTTTTTTTTAGGGGGAGTTCTTTGCATTGCCTTTTTGAATAAGCTTTAAGCTAAAAAGGAAACGATGTTAGTATTATTCCAGACCGTTTGTACTATACAGTGGGAAAAACGTCTTCGAAGGAAACACCAGAGTATGGGCCTGAGAAGGATTCTGAGCACGAGGAACTTAGTACAGCTTCTGATTAATCGAGACACTAATTCACAAGAAAGTTATTTTTAAAATTTCTTAAAGTGTTGTCTTAAAGTCCATTTTCCATTCCAGAATTTGTATTTACATTTTACCTTAATTGTCAGTTATCAGTTTCTTTATCTCTGGCTTTAGTTCTGAAAACGCAATTTCAGTTATTTGAGCAGAATTTTAAGCAATATCAATGTTACAAGTTATGTCATGGGAAAATATTTTTGAAATACCCATTACCCATTGAAATTTTGATAAAACAACATTTTACCTTAATTGTCAGTTATCAGTTTCTTTTTCTCTGGCTTTAGTTCTGAAAATCATTTGAGCAGAATTTTAAGCTATATCAATGTTTTATTTCCAAAATCTAGGAAATGTATTTTCATATATATCAAACCTTATAAGTTGGGATTGAGTAAAGTTTTGAAGCTGAAATAATTTTGTTGTACTTCATTTAAACAGAAGATCTATTTTGCAAGGTTCCATTGCTATAACTCAGAGATTTTTAAAGGTCATTCAAAGTTTTTGAAATCCTCCTTACCATTCATGCCATTCCCCCTTCATACTCTAAAATCTGGTTGATAATTTGAAATTTGAAAAGCCTTATTTTCCATGGGGGTATTTTTTTTGGGAGGGGGGGTATTTTCTGCAGGGAGGTTTTTTGGGGGGGGTTTTCCGGTGGATATTTTCCAAGAACCACAAATTTGATGGTATGAGTTTCATTAAAATCTTTGACTTTTAGGGGTTGTTTCCCCCTTTTACAAAACTCAGACAAATTTTTTAGAAAGGCAAATTATCAACCAGATTTTAGAGCATGATTCCAGTGCAACACATTGCAACGAAATGGTCAGCTTAGATTAGTATAAGCAGGGGCACTGTAAGCAGGTTGCTGACCACCGCCCTCTCCCTGCTATCAAATCCCCTTGCAGCTAACCTTTCCACCCGTGAAAGAAAATTTATATATAAGTTCCAGCATTTTTTACATATTTTAAATTGTGGATGTAAAAAAGAAAAGCAAAATTTTTCAACATTATAGGATTAAGCTATTTGAATATGTTTTACGTCTTTGTCTAACAAATACCCGTTTGTCTGGTTTGTTTGTCTAACAAATAACCGTTTGTCTGGTTTCCTTGTACAGTCTATAGCAGTGGGTTATTTATAATGCACAATTACCAAATAATCTATTTGTTTTGATAATTTTTTTTGGAAACCCCTTAACATTTTGATTTGGGTAACCACATAAAACATATTCAAATAGCTAATCCTAAAATGTTGAAAAATGTTGCTGTTCTTTTTTGCATCTGTGATTTAAAATATGTAAAAAATGCTGGAACTTATCTAAAAATTTTCTTTCGAGGGTGAAAAGGTTAGCTGCATTGGGATTTGATAGCAGGGGGAGGGCAGGGGTGGTGGTCAGCAAATATTTTAAAAGCTTCTAAAGTAGAATTTTTGAAAATTTTGAGTTTGGGGGGAAGGGGGATTTCAAAAACATCTTCCCATGACATAATTTGTCCTCTAAAGCCAAGTCTGATGTTTGTAGTGCTCTATGTCTTAGCACTTTACAAATATTTAAAAAAGCTTCTTAAGTAAAATTTTCAGTTTTGGGGGAAGGGGGATTTCAAAAACATCTTCCCATGACATAACTTGTCCTCTAAAGTTGATTCTGATGTTTGTAGCACTCTATGTCATAGCACTTTAGAAATATTTAAAAATTCTTCTAAAGTAGAATTTTGGAAAATTTTGAGTTTGGGGGGAAGGAGGATTTCAAAAACATCTTCCCATAACATAATATGTCCTCTAAAGTCGATTCTGTTGTTTGTAGTGCTCTATGTCTTAGCGCTCTAAAAATATTTAAAAAAGCTTCTAAAGTAAAATTGTGGAAAATTTTGAGTTTGGGGGGAAGGGGGATTTCAAAAACATCTTCCAATGACATAACTTGTCCTCTAAAGTCGATTCTGATGTTTGTAGCGCTCTGTCTTGGCACTTTAGAAATATTTGAAAAAGCTTCTAAAGTAGAATTTTGGAAAATTTTGAGTTTGGGGGGAAGGAGGATTTCAAGAACATCTCCCCATAACATAATTTGTCCTCTAAAGTTGATTCTGATATTTGTAGCACTCTATGTCTTAGTGCTTTAGAAATATTTAAAAAAGCTTCTAAAGTAAAATTTTGTAAAATTTTGAGTTTGGGGGGAAGGGGGATTTCAAAAACATCTTCCCATGAAATAACTTGTCCTCTAAAGTCGATTCTGATGTTAGTAGTGCTCTATGTCATAGCGCTTTAGAAATATTTAAAAAACCTTCTAAAGTAGAATTTTGGAAAATTTTGAGTTTGGGAGGAAGGGGGATTTTAAGAACATCTTCCCATAACATAATTTGTCCCCTAAAGTTGATTCTGATGTTTGTAGTGCTCTAAGAATATTCAAAAAAGCTTCTAAAGTAAAATTTTGGAAAATTTTGAGTTTGGGGGGAAGGGGGATTTCAAAAACATCTTCCCATGACATAACTTGTCCTCTAAAGTCAATTCTGATGTTAGTAGCACTCTATGTCTTAGTGCTTTAGAAATATTTAAAAAAGCCTCTAAAGTGAATTTTGGAAAATTTTGAGTTTGGGGCAAAGGGGGATTTCAAAAAAATTTTGAGTTAGGGGGAAGGGGGAAATATTGTAGAATTCATTTGGCCTCTAAAGTTGATTCTCATGTTTTTAGCGTGCTATCTGTTAGTGCTTTGGAAATATTTAAAAAGTTTCTAGAGTAGAATTTTAGAATATTTTGAGTTTGGGGGGAAGGGGGATTTCAAAAACATCTCCCCATGACATAACTTATCCTCTAAAGTTGATTCTGATGTTTGTAGCGCTCTATGTCTTAGTGCTTTAGAAATATTTAAAAAAGCCTCTAAAGTAGTATTTTGGAAAATTTTGAGTATGGGGCAAAGGGGGATTTCAAAAACATCTTCCTATAACATAATTTATCCTCTAAAGTTGATTCTGATGTTTGTAGTGCTCTATGTCTTAGCGCTTTAGAAATAATTAAAAAAGCTTCTAAAGTAGAATTTTGGAAAATTTTGAGTTTGGAGGGAAGGGGAATTTCAAGAACATCTTCCCATGACATAATTTGTCCTCTGACAGTTGATTCTGATGTTTGTTGTGCTCTATGTCTTAGCGCTTTAGAAATATTTAAAAAAGCTTATAAAGTAAAATTTTGGAAAATCTTGAGTTTAGGGGGAAGGGGGATTTCAAAAACATCTTCCCATAACATAATTTGTCCTCTGAAGTCAATTCTGATATTTTTAGCTCTCTATCTATTAGTGCTTTAGAAATATTTAAAAAGCTTATTAAGTAGAATTTTAGACATTTTTGAGTTTTGGGGATGGGGAATTTCAAAAACATCTTCCCATGACATAACTTGTCTTCTAAAGCCAATTCTGATGTTTGCAGCCCTCTATCAATTAGTGCTTTAGAAATATTTAAAAAGCTTCCAGAGTAGAATTTTAGAAAATTTTGAGTTTGGGGGGAAGGGGGATTTTAAAAACCTCTTTGCTTCATGAGAGCATGGACCTATAAAAATAAAAACATCTTCTCATAACATAATTTGTCCTCTAAAAACAATTTGGATTTCTTTACTGGTCTATCTCTTGTCAAATCCTTTCTTTAAATGGCTTATCAACACAGAGTTGCCTTCTACCCAATGGCACCTGGGTGCTACTGTTAAAGGGGTTATGATAAGCAAAGTTGTGACATCACAAACGGGTTTGATAAGCAATGTCAGCTATATAGTAAATAAGTTAAATGGATCATTAAATGAAAATAGGATTTTGGAATATATTTTAATGAACAAGGTTAAAAGCTGAAGTTGTGTAAGGTAAGCAGTGATTTATAATTATGATAGAAATATAGGATGAAATGTGGGTAAATATCTACCAAATCATATTATTGAGTTAGAAATAAAGTGAATACACCATTCGATGCCTTTTTTTATGCTGAATACAAATATAATAAGCATTTCTATCGGAAATGAATTTCAGCCCCCCCCTATATATACCAATTCAGGGTTAGGTTAGGTATAGCCTATATAGGGGGGGGGAGGGCTGAAATTCATTTCTGATAGAAATGCTTATTATATTTATAATCAGCATAAAAAAAAGGCATCAAATAGTGTATTCACTTTATTCCTAACTCAATAATATGATTTGGTAGATATTTACCAAAATGTGAGCTAAAACAACTAGTAATGTGCAGGAATTTACCATTGGCCTAGAGGGAGGATGGAGTGGAGGTAGGCACTTCAAAGTACCATCCCAGGACATACCTTAGCATGTAGATCCATCCCTGAAAGTTTCATTTTCCTAGCCCAACCCCTTTCCAAGATAGCCAAAAGTAACTAAAGTAGAATTTTACCCCTAAGCTCAAATTAAACTGACGGTTTGATTAACTCCAACAAGAATCATCAAGATCTTTGAAATAATTAATACTGCTTACGACTTTCGATTAGCTCCCGAAACTGTTCAGATCCTTTGCTCTTCTTTTTAAGAGCCAAGAGAACATAATTTCTGAGGTCTGGGTCAACACTCATTTTGAATTTTTAAAATTAGTGCTCAATATTCAACCAATGTTACCGACTATTAGTTCATGAATGTGTCCCTTCAGCATCCGAAAATGTGCCATTTTTATCTAAAACATGTCCGTCCAGAAATCTCAAAACTAGAGGTTATTTTTTTTACATTTGTGTTATTGACCAGAAGAAACTTTGTAAATGTCTTTCAAAGTGGCCAGTTAACATCAAACATAATCAAAATGAAAATATCCATATTAAACATTCTCACAAACTGACGTATTGAGAAAGCACAAAACCATATAAAAATTTGAATCCCTTAAGCTAAGTTCTCACTGCCCAGATTGCTGTTCTCACTGACCAGAAATCTGGTCAGATTTTCGTCTCCAGAATTCTGGCCAGATTTTTTTCCCAGATTTTACTGTTTTCTGACCAGATTTTTCGATCAGATCGAGTTTGATATTTTCTGGCCAGAAAAAAAATCTGGTCAGATTTTAGCCTTAAAAGTAGTTCAAAGCATGGTTGATGTAGCTGACGAACAAGCAGATATTTAAAGATCACTCAGAAAACGACAACCACCAACCAAGATCAAGGTAAAAAACTGAAGAAGCTGACTTCACAAGAATATTAGAGAAAAATTTGTTGGAGATACATGAGAAGGTGTAGATTAGTTCCCCCTGATAAAAACAACTTTTTTCTTACTGTATTTTATTTAGTCAATTGGGCTGTAAAGTTGCACAGATAGCCTACTGTCCAGTAGAAGCAGGGTATAAGCAGCTCACTTCTTACTGTATATCCCAGTTCTATTGGTAGGGCCTCTGTACCCCACACTACAGTGGGAACTAAACTGCACCTTTATTTAGGTAACCTGACTTTGTAGAAGTAGAGCTCAATCAGTCTAGTACAGAAATATGATGGGGAGAAAAGGCCATAAATGTTTCAGCAAATTCAAAAGTTACAGGACTCTCTTAAATTATAAAATTGTCACTGGTGTTATAATTAAAAATACTAAAACCTAATCGTAGCCCGCACATTAAGATCGTCAGAGTGGAGGGAGCCAGCAAGCATCCGGCGACAGGGGTTGGGCAGAGGGGGGGGGGCGGGGGGCGAGAGGCAGCACCCCTGGTGCTACCTTTAGAACACGAGTGTCTAGGACCCTCTTAACACCAATAAGTTGTTTTTTTTTCAAGGGTAGCTAATTTGCTAATTAGTAAGGTAATTATCTAATTTCAGATATTTTAAAAGAACACCAGTTTCTAGGAACCTCTTAAAACCAATTACTTTTTTTACATAAAAATTTGTTTCAGAGGCAACTGGCGAGTGAGTTCCAACCCAGTTACCATGGTAAGCTACCATAGTAAGCTCCTTACCCTGCAGAGCAGCATGGTAAACAAAAAGTTACTATGGTAACTAAAATCAAGGGAAAAATGTCAGGTTGGAACAATAGTCATGGTAACTCTATGGTAAGGAGAAGAAGGTTGGAACGGATTTGCTAACTTTTTTTTCATGTTTGCTTACCATGGTGAGTAGGTCGGAACTCAGCATAAGTCAACTGATATTACAATATATACTGTAAATATGTTATAATGTAATAATATAATAGTGTAATCTGTACCCTTTTTTCTTTTTAGGCATAAGAACCAGAGCTGAAGCCAGCTGGTACCTTGCAAACCCCTAGGATACCATTATCGTCATGGAGGACAAAATAAAATGGTCTGACAGTGACATTGAACTCCTTGTCAACACCTGTATCAACTATCCATGGCTATGGGATTCTTCTAGAGAAGACTTCAAAGATTGTAGGAAGAAGAAAAACTCTTTTGCAGCCATGGCAGAATCCGGGATTTTGTTTTCAGATTATGGACTGCCTGTTCAGAATCTTGCATACATTTTGAAGAAAAAGTTTGACATTCTAAGAGATACTTATATGAAGTGTAGACGCAGTGAAAAAGGTAAAAGTGGAGATGGTGCAAAAGTAAACAGAAAAACATGGAAGTATTTCCACCTTTTCAGCTTCATGACAGAGACGGGTCAGCTAAGAAAAACTGTGGACAACATGACTGAGCCTCTGCAGATTGCTTCTGTTAGTGAAACTTTGACCAGGATAGATACTTCAATTGATGATGAAGACGAATTTACTCAGCATATAGAATTGAGCTCAGAAGAGTTTGAGCAGACAGCAGAATCTCTTTTTCAGCCGTCAAAAAGAGCAAGGATAAACTCCGCGGAGAATCAGCAGTCTGAAACCTCATCATCATGTATGTCACCTTTAGCTCCCATCCAGCCTGAACGAAAGCGCAAAACATCCCAAGAGCCATGTGGTAGTAGTGGAGGTAACAAGACTCAGAATACTCCTGGAGGTAGCCAGGCACATACAGACATTGACCAAGAAATTGTCAAAGCTCTTTCGTCTTTACAAGAGAAAAAAACACCCAACTTACATTTTAGCCAGTACATCTGTAGCGTGTTGAACGGTTTGCCAAAAAAGCACAAGCAGCGGCACGTCATGAAATTTCTGAAGTGCTTAAAAAATATGAAAGTGATGACCAGGAAATGAGTAATGTGTTTGTGTAATTTCTTAGTTTACAACTAGACTCTATGGTTGATTAGACCTATGGTTGGCAATCCTGCTATGGTTCAGATATACAAAGACATGCTTCAAAGGCAAGTGAGTTAGAGCGGCTTATGGCTATGCAGTAGAGCATTCAAAAGCGGTAGGAAAGTATATTGAAAAAACTAGTGCCTATGTAGAAGAATAGTATCCATATAAATTCATTTCAGTGCAGTTCTTTGCTCTGAGTTTTATCAGTATGCAAAATCTCAATACCCCAACATTTTCTACTGCACTCACTCATGCTTAGCTCTTTTTTCTACTTTCGAATGCTTGTTATAGTGGACGAGCTCGGATGCTGCATAACTACCGTATCCGTTTTTTTCTTTTTTTCCTCTGTCAAGACTTCCGTAGTGCAAATATTGATGCCTTGACGTATTCAAAAGTTGGATATAGATTAAGGGCGAAATCGAAAGTTTTTTTTAAAGCCGGTTGTTTCGAAAATCTTCATTTTTACTTTAGGACAGTGGCTAAAGACATGGAAATTGTGCAATTTCTTTTTTTTCTCTTTTTCTTTCAGGCGAGAAAAGTTCAGTGTCAAGTATGTCCACTTTTTCACGCCATATTCTTTCCAAAACAGATTGTGCCTAACGTAGCGGCTTAGAAAGAAAAGCGGTTTTGGGGAGAGTAACGAAATATGTTTATGGATTCTAAAAATGAACAAACAAATTTAAGGCCTAAACAGTCGTTGAATTAGTTGAGATAAGTTTTTGCTGGAAACTATGCATCTGGATTGCAAGCTAGGCACTAAATTTAATGGTATTCAGCGCTTCGCGTTAACTTTGGTTTCTCAACGGAAAGATTACGGTTCAGAAGTGTTATAACTGTGTCGCACATTGACCCAAACATTTATGTATAGCTTGTGCTTTGTACTTTGTACTATACTTGTGCTTTACTGAAAGTTAGTTTTTATCTCAGTATTAAACAGTATTTTATCTCACTATTAGAAAAAATAGTCGCTATTTAACAGTTGCCAGTCATTACTATCAATTATCCTCCCCTGAACCCATGCAGCATATTTATCTGATAAATTTACCAGCAATATATTGAAAGCAGGAAAATCCACCAGAAAAAGCGAAATAAGCCGTTTTTACTATAGACTTTAATCTTTACTATAGAAAAGTAACTAAACTACAGCCAGAAATAGACGCACACATTTACACATTCATTTCTGATAGTTAATCACACAACTTTGAGTGTGATAAGTTTGCATACAGCCTGCTGCTACAACACAACACTGACCTACTCAGGAATGCGGCCTTGACTCACTCTACTCAGCTGCCAAGGAACACTTCCTTCTGGCGTCATGAAGTAGTCTCGAAATTTGTCACGGGCATGTTTGGCAGCTTCAGCTGGGTTTCGTGCTGCTGTTGAGACAATTGGTAACAGCCCATTTATTTGCTCTTGTCTCCACTGCCCCAATGTTATAACACCGTCAGTTTCTGTGTCAACGAAGTTAGCACTAACATACCTCGAGTGTCTCCGTGGAGTTGTAAGATCTTCGGTACGCAAGTAATTATGTAGGCAAACACAAGTGCGTATGACCTTGTCAATATTCTCAGGCTTTGCATTAATTGCTTCTCTGAATATCCTCCACTTGGCACCAAGAATTCCAAATGCATTTTCTATTATCCTTCGTGCACGAGAAAGCCTGTAATTGAAAATTTCCTCTGGTACTGGAAGGTGATCACCAGGATAGGGTCTAAGTAAGTTTGTTTTCAAGGGGAAAGCTGCGTCTCCAACAATCACATATGGTAAGTAGGTGGCATTTCCTGTATCAGTCGTATCACTGCCTGGAAGATCTAAAGTACCGGCAATCACTTTCTTACCAAGAGTTGAATTGCCAAACACAGAACCATCACTTTGCCGGCCATAACTGCCTATGTCAACATAGACAAATCGATAGTTAGCATCGCACATAGCCATCAACACTATGCTGTGGAACTGCTTGTAGTTGAAATATTGTGACCCCGAATTCGGTGGAGCCTGGATTCTAATTTGCTTCCCATCAATAGCTCCAACACAGTGTGGGAAGTTCCATTTTACTGCAAACTCATGGGAAATTTCCTTCCACTCAGATTGCTCACTGGAAAATCGTAGAAATAATGGGGACAGCACTTGGCAGATTGCATTCAGTATTCCATATAATTTGGTTGGCAATCTACCTTCCCAGGAAATATATGAAGCTTTGGTTTCTCTGTGTACCACCAGCTGCAAGATGTCTTAATGTCACTTCAAGCCTTTCATTAGGTCATATAGCTGCTCTGAAGTTTGTATTTTGTCTTGCAATATATGGTGTAACCAGACCAAGCAGGTTATCAAATTGCTTAGGTGACATTCTGAAATAGTCATGAAACCAATCTGCATCTTTCAAACGCAGGTTATTGATTAGTAGGTTTGAAGCACCATTTTCACTTCTCATTTTTAAAAAGTCTCTGACCCAAAATTTTCTTTTTCTCATAGTCTCTGAGGCTTGTAGGCCTTTTCTCTTCTTTCTCCTTCGAAGTAAGCACAAGAGCAAAACAGTTGTAGCCTCATGATCCATTTTTTGAATCTTACGCCGATTTTTCCGATGGCCAGAAAAAAAAATCTGTCCAGAAAAATTATCTGGACAGTGAGAACTGAATTCCGGTGTGAACATGCGGAATTCCCAGATTTTTTTTCTGGACAGAAAAAAAATCTGCCCAGAAAAAAAATCTGGGCCGTGAGAACCAGTCTTTACTTTGGAGAAAATTCTTTGCTTGCAAAATCTCTGACAAAACTCGAATACTCAAAAAAAAAAATTAGAAAAATTACAATTTTGTTGAAGCGTGACATTTCTTTTACCAAAATATATATCCTGTTTGAAATATTTCATTTTATGTCATAAATTTACAAAATGTGGCACTTTTTTTGCTCTTTTATGTCCCAAATTCCTAAAATGTGTCAATTGTTTGCCCTTTTGTTATTCTATCCCAGCACATAGGAATGTGTCTTTTGACATAAAATATTTCCAGTTGGGAACCCTGTTCCCCATCCTGAGGACAGATATCAGGTCTCTGACTGCTCCATATGCTATTAAGCAGGGTAACGGCGTTTTTTTTTTTTTTTTTTTTTTTTTTTTTTTTTTTTTTGTCTGCTGCCTACCCATTCAGCTGGCGATTATCTAGTTTTCAAGCCAAAAGAAAACAGCCTTAAATCAGATTTCTTTCTGTGGACGAGCAGCTGCATGTCAAAATGTCATCCTATTGGTGAAGTTTATGATACCCCATTGCAATGTCAGTCTGCAGATATCTAAGTTAAATCACTTTCACCACATGCAGGGGTGCTAACTCACAAAAAAATTGGGGGGGGGGGCATGGATTGTTTCAAAAGAAGATGCAAAAATGGCATTTTACATGATCTAGGGGTGGTGACAATTACCCCGACCCACCCTATTCAATTGGAGTCCCTGAGTATAAGATAAATGAGTTTCACCTCTCTCCCATGTGTCTACTTGAGACTAACCTTA
The DNA here is from genome assembly GCF_049724085.1 of Artemia sp. Qi Xiang Cuo. Lineage (NCBI taxonomy): Eukaryota > Metazoa > Arthropoda > Branchiopoda > Anostraca > Artemiidae > Artemia > Artemia sp. Qi Xiang Cuo. The sequence continues at coordinate 17,085,481 of NC_142811.1, forward strand.
ATCTCGGAGTCATAGACAGTGATAATGATATTTATGGTCTTACTCTGCTCAAACCTGATAATGATCAGCTTTTAAATTAATCCTGGAGCTGATGTGAGTACTTAGAATAGAATCTTCTCGCCAATTCAAGCTCCCAGCCTCAGTGGCAAAGACTCCCACTGAGTGAAAAAAAAAAACCTTCATAGCAAATCACTTGTTATTGATACGGTTTACAGCCCCTCAAGAAAAAAGATCACTGACCATCTTGAAGAATTAATAGACTTAATGAGGGTGAAGTTTCCGAAATTAAGTGCCAAGATCGCCCTAACTGGCGAGTAGTTGAAAAGTCAGACTATTAAGGCTGAGTGAATTGCTTTGTATGAAGTAAATTTCGCTTATAGTCTGGATCAAATCATGGAATTTGAAACGTATTGTGGTCCTAATGGACTGCCTTTGCGTTATTTGATCTACATCTAATACAGCTTCATTTGATGTTAAAAGCTATCCATTCGCTAGCGACTTCGGTAATCGTGGCTCAAGGATATATAAATTGCTTACATCATACCCAGCGCAATAACGCTGCCTAAGTAAAGAACGATGTGGGCACAATGTATCAATTATTTTTTTTCGTGGTCTTAGACCAGAGCACTTCGTATCGAAGGAGTTGTCGTAGAAACTTCGAAAAGGGTTCATTCAATTGAAAATTGGAGTGGCTAGTGCCCTTTTTAATAGTCGAAAGTGATTGGAGGGCACATAGCCCCCCCCCCCCCCCCGCCACGCCCATCATTCCCCCAAACACATCCAATCAAAATTTTGAGGCATTCATTTTGTTCAGCGTAGTTGATTTCCAGATAGAAAATATGTTTTTGAGGAGGACACTCTCCCGTAACCCTCAGGGCAAGGGTTTTAATTTATTCCCTGGGGGTATATAAGAACGATGTTGGCACAATGTATTATTTTTTTTTTTTTCCTCTAGAGCAGGGCACTTCGTATCGAAGAAGTTGTCGTAGAAACTTCAAAAAGGCCTCATTCAATTGGAAATTGGAGTGGCTTGTAACCTTTTTAATAGTCGAAAGTGATTGGAAGGCGACTAACTTCCCTTACATGCCGACTAATTACCCAAACATATCCAATAAAAATTTTGAGACAGCCCTTTTATTCAGTGTAGTTGCTTTTCAGATAGAAAATATGTTTTTACGGAGTAAAATCCCCCCACAGCCCTCAGGGCACGGGTTGTAAGTTATGCCCTGGGGGCATATAAGGTTTTTATAGAAGGCGTTGTCGTAGAAACTTTAAAAAAGGCGCATTCGTTTGGAAATTCAAAGGACTAGTGCCCCTTTTAGTAGTCGAAAGGGATTGGAGGGCAACTAACCACCCTCTCACACCCACCTTTTTCCCAAACACATCCAATCAATATTTTGAGATTGCCATTTTATTCAACGTAGTTTTAAGTTCTGGAAATTAGGTCTTTGAGGATGACAACCCCCCCCCCCACAGCCATCCGGACATGGGTTGTAAGTTATGCCCTGGGGGCATATAAGGTTTTTATAGAACGCGTTGTCGTAGAAACTTCAAAAAGGCTCATTCAATTGGAAATTGAAATGGCTAGTGCCCTTTTTAATAGTCGAAAGTAATTGGAAGGCAACTAACATCCCTTCCACGCCCACCATTTCCCCAAACACATCCAATAAAAATTTTGAGATAACCATTTTGTCCCATGCAGTTCAAAATTCAGGAAATTATACCTTTAAGCAGGACACTCCCCTCACAGCCTTCAGGGTAAGGGTTATAAGTTATGCCCTGGGGGCATATAAGGTTTTTATTGAAAGCTTTGTCGTAGAAACTTGAAAGGGGGCTCATTCGATTAGAAATTCAAAGAGCTAGTGCTCTTTTTAATAGTCGAAAGTGATTTGAGGGCAACTAACCCCCTTCTCCCCAAACACATCCAATCAAAATTTTTAGATAGCCATTTTATTCAAAGTAGTTGAACATTTTGGAAATTAGGTCTTTAAGGATGACAACCCCTCCCCACCACAGCCCTCAGTGAAAGGGTTGTAAGTTATGCCCTAGGGGCATATAAGGTTTTTATTGAAATTTTTGTTGTATAAATTTCAAAAGGGCTCAATCAATTGAAAAAGCTAGTGCTTTTTTTAATAGTTGAAAGTGATTGGAGAGCGACTAACGCCCCTCTCACGGCCAGCTTTTTCCCAAACACATCCAATCAAAATTTTGAGATATCCATTTTTTTCAATGTAGTTGAAAGTTCTGGAAATTAGCTCTTTTAGGATGATAACCCCCTCAGAGCCCTCAGTGTAAGGGTTGTAAGTTATGCCCTGGGGGTATATAAGGTTTATATAGAAAGTTGTTGTAGAAATTTCAAAAAGGGCTCGTTTAATTGGTAATTGAATATGCCCTTTTTAATAGTCGAAAGTGAGCCAGAACAAAATTTGCACTTTACTGAAAAAAATACACATGAATTTGCATTGTCAGTTTAATGTACATATACTGATATTTATTAATAAGAATATTAATATTATTTGATTTATTAAAGTTATAAAAGTAAAAACATTTACATATTTTTCAGTAAAGTGCAAATTTTTTTCTGGCCTTTGGAAGGCATATGGGTTTTTAGCCCCACTTGTGTTAATTTCTGCTCGTTTTGAGTTTTACTCGGTTATTTATTGTAATTTCTGTTCGTTTTTGGTTTCATTTATTTATTGATGCTGATTTGTGGTAGTTTTACGCCTGGTAGAATATTTGATTTTTGCTCATTTTTTGTTTAATGGAGTTCATTACTTTTCTTTGCAAAATTTATTTTGTGGAAAAGTTTTTTTTAATTAATCTATAAGAAATAGCCCAGGAAAAGATTTAGAAAAGAAAAACACGAAATAGCAGGGTCTTTTTCATGAAAATATATTGCAGATGAGATTGAGCCGTTTGTACCATCTAAGCTAATTAAAGTACCTTCTCGGACTATGATTTGGTTGAACCTACTATTACAATCGACTCATTGCAACGCTAGGCTGCACGAAACCAACACAGCTGTACACATTCCTCCTCCACACCCAATATGTTCAAAACTTTACTCCTCGCCCCCTCTCATGAATATCTGGTTCCCTTTAAATATTTTCTTCTGACCTGTTCGAACCCTGTATAAGACGAGCTGGCCAAAACATGAAAATTTTTACTAGGACTCAGAACGAGTCAATTCAAGCCTTGCGGGATTTAAGAAGAAACTAATAAGTGGAACTTTAAAGCGGGTTGGAGAGTTGTCGGCGAACCCTCTTCTGGTCATCAATATCCTATACTCTTGCTACAGCCTTTGTGCATACATCTTTGTTTCAAAAGTTGATGATGACGGAGCCAGCCCTCTCATCTTTCTGCCTCGCACAAATATAAACATCGTAAAATTGGATATTACCAAGGTTTATGGTCCCAGGAAAGGCCTGTTCTCCAAATATCCTCTTTTAGAATTAGCTTTAAATCTGGATCTTTTACAAAGGCTTAATCATTAGAAAGTTGCATATGTTGTCACGGTTTCCGAAGCTGACGCAGACCAATTCATGTAGGATCGTACAAAGAAATTCTGTTTTAAGGGGAAAGTATTTTGAGGGTGGTAATGGTTCGTTTACACATTGAGGAAATCCATGCGGAAATCCGTCCGTGTCTGTTCGAACTATGGCTAAAATAACGCTGCGTTTTAAGGCAAAGATTTCAAATTATTACAACAGCATGACCTATGTTCTTACCCTATTCTGAAAGCTGTTGAACAGTAGAGAGCCAAATGACACCGTTTTTCTTAGTTTTCTAATAGCCTATGTGCGAAGAATGGTCTAATAGGCGTGTAGCCTTAAATGGAAGATACTACATCGCGTAGTTTTTGATGGTTTCTATTTAGCATTCTACTCACTTTAAAACACTTGCATGATTCCATTATGTTTTTACCAAACGTTGCGGTCAGCAAGAGATTTTTTCTAGCAAGAAAACAAAACGGAATTTCCGTACGGATTGCTAAATCCGCATGAATTTCCGCAATGTGTAAACGAACCATAACTTGGAGTTCCCGGGGATCCTGCAAACGACTGTAAAAAGGACAATCAGGCAGTTATGTAAATACGTATATGAAGCGTTGACATCGATGAGTGAAACTTGATATTTATGTAATTTTTTTTTGTGGAGTGTATTTAAGAATACTGTGCTTTATGACCTGGAATTTGGCTTATAATAAATTATTATTATTATATTATTATTAATGACAAATCAGCCTGCTATACATCATAGGAGAAGCATACGAGTGTCACTGGTAAGTTATTATATCAGAATCTCGAGTCAAACTGGTTTCTAGTTGCACCCGATACAATTTTAGAAGAAAAGATTGCCTCATACCATAGGATTCCGTTGAGCTTCTTTCTCAGAGGTAAGACGTTCATTTTCTATCTTCTTGGCTGCTTAAGATATAAATTAAGACATCCTTGTATGAATTTTAGTTTTCCGTTTGTCTGGAGGTGTGTGTAAATAAATAATTTAACAACTTATTATGGCCTCTTGGGGTATGATTTTAATAGTGAAATTGAACTTGTTTTGTTGAAAGGGTTGTGGTGTCGATTAGGATGTATGATTTGTTTTAGTTGTTTTATAATCTATTTAGTCTTGTATTGTTTTTAGTAGAGTTTTGCAGCCCCCTTGGACAACTTTTTTACTTCTCGGGGTGGCAGTTAATACTGATGTTGTTTTTAGGTTTAACGAATATATATATACATATATATATATACATATATATATATATGCATATATACCTCTATATCTCATCTTTATGAACTTTGAAGTTTGTGAACGAGTTTGATACGCTTTTTCATTTGCAAAGCTTCAGAGCTATGGACATGGTTGTCCAAGGATGAAGTCGTCCTAGAATGTTTTCAAATTGACCCACGATACAAGCTGCAGTGCCTCAAGGAACCTGTCTAGGCAGTCTCTCTCTGGTGTTTATCAATGACTTAGAAGACTATCTTACGAAAACCTTACCATTATGCTGATAATACAAAGACTTTAATTGCAATTCCTAAGCTTCAAGCTTACAAGTTCTGAAACTTGAAGGTAAACATCAAGCTTACATTCAACCCTTCAAGGGTTGAAGCTTCAGGATTACGGGGAAAGACTGCTTACTGACGATAATTCAAATGTAAATTTCAATGCAATCAGAACAAAAGAGATGTCGATGTCGAAGCAGCAGCTCTGACTCTACCTTCAAGGGAGTACTCTTCTTCTTCTTAGAGCGAATTCTGGTCACTCTTATGGACTGAACACCTTAGTGAAGTGAGATCTTCATGCTCCAGGAAGCTATCATCCAATGCAATAGCCTTCACCCCGATCAACATATTATTCTTCTTTTCACATTTAGCGTTAGACCAGTTATTCAACGTACATCTCCTCCTTTACTAATTTCCCAAAATCCCATACTGCTCTTCTCAAGCGAATCCAAAATGGAGTAATAATAATGTATAAAACAAATCTGGTAGGAATATTACTAGCCTCCTTTAAACATTGCCGAGCTTTGGCGTCGCGACTATCTCAGTTCTTTATTAATATATAAACACTGTCCTCCATCAGAGAAGCTGGAGATATCTCTTGTCTGGTAGGGCTGAGTTGATGAGATTTACAACTTACAATAGGGAGCAACCCGCGAGGAATACCGAAAAGATAGTACTATTCGACTTAATGTTGCCATGTGGAGTAACCATACAGCAGAGGTTATCGCACAGAACTTAAGCACCATTTACTGATTAGAGTTTCATCGAGTTCTTCATTCCCAGTTACCATACCATGTACCTCATTTCACCAATTATTTGGTTTTCATACTTTTCTTTTTATTAATATTTACAAGATCTTCTGAATTATTAATATTATTAATTCTTTGGGTTCTATTGGACGCGGTTTAGTAATAAGAATAAATTCTTATAAATAGTTGAAATCATTCCCACTTTCTTTTCCTCTCTCCTTCCCTTTCTCTCCCCTCTCCTTCTCTGACATTTCTCTGAGCATTTGAACTGTATGCAAGGTCGCATCCAATATATTTTTCGAATGAGGGGGTACAAAAAACATTAAAAAACGCATAAAAAATTGGTTTATATGTATTTTGTTAGGTTTTTACGAGTTGTGCAAAAGTTTCGAGGGGGAATGAGGTTAAAACCCTGTAACCCCTCCCCCTGGATACAGCCTACCCTGTATATCTTACCTTCACTTAGCAGACTAAGAAGCCTTTGGGGGGAATAGTATATCGTATTATTGTATGTGTATTGCATTATGAATAAATTGTTATCTATTTTATCCCTTAAAAGCCCTCTTGTTGTTTTTTTTAATCTCGCATTTTCGGACCTGAAATAGTATTTTTTATTCATTTTTTCTATGCTATATTTTCTTCAATTAAATACAGTCAAATGACCTGGGTTCTTTCGATGTATACAACAGCTCCACTGAATCAGTGGAACTGAATCATAAATTCTCAAGAATATCTACAGAAGAAATACGAACTAGATAGCATGAATATACGAATCTTCCCAGTGAATTAATTCAGCTTTGAAAAAAAAAAGATTTTCATGAAACCCAAACAATTCACAATGTTTCGTTTCAGGCACAGAGTTGCAAGACCTCTCTGAACTAGTTGTGAGTTCATTATCCCTAAAGTCAAACAGCAATACTGCATAAAACTCATATTTATTTATAATCATACGAAAACAACAACGAAAAATCCACATTTTTCCTTGCATCTATTCCGAAACAAACTCAATAACATTCATGCTTATACCCTTATATTGTCATATAATATTATGCATACAGACTAAGTGACGTTTCATGCCATTTTTGATAATACTCAGTTTGTTGTGACGATTTACTGTGACAATCATTCATGATTAACCATTTGGGTTTTTTATTACCTGGCAGGAACAAAAGCGCAGAGGAGACAAGGACCATGAGCCACCCCCCCCCCTCCCCCCAAGCATGCGTGCATGATCTTCTTGAAAGGGAAGGTTAGATCTAAGAAGAGGGCATGCTCAACAAAATAGAATATAGAAAGTATTTTTATAAAAACCATGGAATAGTTCATTTTCAGCGCCACCCCCCCCCCCTCCCACCACCACCAACATAATCTGAGTCTGTCCCCATGCACATTGGCTTAGCCAATTTTGTTACTTCTAAAGGCAAATTTTACTTTTTAAATCAATAAAATTCAAAATAGCGTCAATTTTTGTTTAGAAATTTCAATAATTGACAGAGTGCAGAAAACGGCCCCTTCCCCATGCCAGATTCCGGGGTACGTCCCTGTGCCTGGGCGTTATCAATTATGTCATGTTAGTCACTGGGTCCACAAAAAGCATATAAATACCTGAAAGAAGTGAAAATTCCTAACAGTACATAATCAAAAAGCTTAAAAAGTATTAAAATATGCAAAAGTACTTATGAAAGTATAAAGTCTTCGCAGGTTAAATATTAAAAAATGCATTTTGTTCTTTTATTTGTTAAGTACAAATAATTTAGGCATAGATAACCTGAGATATAAGGATGAACTAACAAAACAGTATTCAAGGCCGTATCCAGGGGGGTTAGGGGTTTGAGCTTCCCAACTTAAAATTTTTGTCCGACTCGTAAAAGCGTAAAAAATGCATATAAACAAATTTTGATGCGTCTTAAAAAGTTATTTTGTAGTCCCCCATCCCCCGAATAAAAATCCTGGATGCAGCCTTGAGAATAATACATTGCTTTTCAGACACACTTATTTTAGCACCTCAATTTCCCACAATATGTCTCTTAATGTAAAATGGGTCAAGGAAAAATATAAACCCACCCGAGGTGTTACCAAATATCAGAAAGCACGTACATCAGGTGGCAGGTCCCGAGCATCGCAAACTGTGCCACGCATTGCGGGGACTGTGCCACACGTTGCACTCCGATACGTACACCAGGTGACAGAAATTGTGCGACCCCTCGTATACCGCAGGTAAGTTTATCATTCACTTATCTAATGAAACAACGTAAATATATTTTGTCTGTTAAAAAGAGGGTAATTAACTACCTTCCGCTCTTATCTTTATATCGACAACATATTTTTTTTTTCAAAGGAATTATTCAGACATTGCAGACGTGGTAATAGATAGACGTGGCAATAGATACACGCCTCTAGCCTCTACAGAAATGCGTTCTGCGCGACGATGCCAGAGACGTTCGAGCGTCTGATAAGCAATACTTTACGCTAAATGAAAGAGAAAATATAAAAAACATAATAAAATCACTTTTTTGTTCAGCTTTCGCTAAAAAATCTATAATTTTTTGGATACAAATTTGCAGAATGTATCCAGCCCAGAAAAAATACCCTTACACCCCCAGGGAAAATATTCAGGTATCACAGTTACCAATACCAATTTTTATTGGATTTGGTAGGGGGAAGAGGGAGCCATCACGATTTTTTCTCCCAAGGGGGGTGAATTTTGGGAAAAATCCTACAATACTACAAGGTTTTGAAAAGGTCTGGCATTCAAAGGTAGATGGAATACACAGTCTAAAAAAACCCTAAAATAAATAAACTGTTTATTTATTTTAAATATAAATAATGTTTTTTTTTTTTAATAAATTTTTTTTCCCATTTCGCCGGCCCTTCTGCCTTCCAGGTCAATTCCTATGAGTCTTTTCTTCCTAAGGCTTAAATCGGTGAGAACCTAGGTTTAAAATATTTTCTATATAACTGTATTTTATACAATATATTGTACAACTAAAAGGCAAGCCAATCCCTTGACAGACGCAAAGAAAAATACTTAAATTCGGCAAATATGATGAGCATTTAATTCATTCGCTCATATTGTTTTTTTTTTGTATTGAAAAATAGGATTGATAGAGTCAAATGATTCTCTAAGACGAAAAAGACAAGTGTCTGAAAAGACCAGACTTCTATTCAGACATATTAACGTTAAGATAAAAACATAAGTTAATAATAATTTTAGATAAGTTAATAATTTTAATAAGTTAATAATAATTTTAGATAAGTTAATAATTTTAATAAGTTAATAATAATTTTAGATAAGTAGTTATTTTAATAAGTTAATAATAATTTTAGATAAGTTAATAATTTTAATAAGTCAACAATAATTTTAGATAAGTTAATAATTTTAATAAATTAATAATAATTTTAGATACATTAACAATTTTAATAAGTTAATAACAATTTTAGATAAGTTAATAATTTTAAGGAAAGATTTATCAAGGCAAAACAACGACTTGAATTCTTTGCAAAGTAAAAAATGGTAAGTAGCAGCCATAGATTTCCTAATAATTTTATAGAGTAGAACACAGAGTATAAAGAGTGGGAACTAGCTCTAGCATTAAAAAGAAACTATCAACGCCATCTGGCATTTGGCAACACTTAGTATTTTTTAGCGTAATAATAAAATCATCAATTTAATTAGTGTAATTGGTAAAAATTACGGTAGTAATAAGCGCCTGATTTCAGTTCCCAACAGAAAAACGATTAGTAAGCTTGAAAAAATTCCAAGTGTCGCCAGGCTAGATGGTCTTAGCGCCAGTTTCCACTCTTTGGAGTGTTATCCATACTCTTGGAATAGAACCTCATCATCCTACTTTGATGCAATATTTGTTTAGTTTAGGGCGAGGATTACTGGCGTTTCCTTGTAAGACAAGCTTAAGGTCCACCCAACTTCAAAAGGATACCTAGAGGAATTTAGAAGAAAATACGGGGGTAAAATTCTAATTTACGGGGTTTTGAGTTACGTGAATCAAACTTTCAGAAAAATATCTAATTCAGAAAAAAACAGAGAAAAAAATGTACCCCAGGAAGGTATTACCGAGCAACCATACCAACCTTTTTGTTATTTCTAGGGCTTAGAAGATGGTATACATGACAGGTCTACACCTATCTGAATTCTGACAAAAACTTTTACCTTAATTTTAAGTTTTCATTTTAGTTTTTGAAAATACAATTCCTGTTATTTCAGGAGGATTTAAGCCACATCTAGGGTTTATTTCAAAATTTAACAAATACATCTACATATCTTTAAAACCCTATAAATTGGGACTGAGCAAAGATACGAGGGTCGAATCACTTTTCTTCAGGGGCACTAATTAGGGGGAGGGGCAGGAAGGGCAATTACCCCCCGTAGACTTTGAAAATACCTTCTTATTTCTATTTCATAAATATTTTCTATTTTATCATGGCTAACTGGTCGTTTTTGCCCTCCCCAACGATCCTTGGCTCCTCCCTACAATACAGTTTCGCGAATCAGTACCACTACTTTTCTTGTGCCTCATTTGATCAGAAGGTCTATTTTCTAAGGTTTCAATTTTATAACACCAAGATTGTTCAAGGTTATCTTCATGGTCAATTACCCCCCCTCCCCTCCCCCCATCTACGACCCTTGCCTCTCCCTACAATACAATTTTGCAAATCGGTGCCACTGCTTTTCTTGTGCCTCATTTGAGCAGAAGGTCAATTTTTTAAGGTTTCACTTTTATAACCCCAAGATTGTTCAAGGTCATCAAAAGCCAGTGCCCGCTAGAGGGAGGAGTGGAGATAGGTGCAAAAAATATCTTTTCAGGAGATTATTAAGGCTCTTGATGCATTCCCGAGTTTCATTCACCAAACTAAACTGCTTTCCAAGCCTTTAAACTAGAATTTTATTCACCCGGGAAGCGTCGGATGATTTGCCTCCAACCATACATGCCCCCCCCCCTGCCTAGGGCAGAGCATCAGGAAATCGGTACCTGCGTTACGCACACCTCATTGGTCCGTATACGAAGGTTTGTTTTTTATTTCAGATTCTCCAAAAACGATTTGATTTGTTACATAAATGATAAGATTTTTAGCAGCTCACTATCAAGCAATTTTCAATAAAATTTGTTTCTAACAATTCGTGTTAGGACGTTGGAAAAACGGCTTTAGATTTTAATGAATATACTTAAATAGATATAGGGCTGGATGCTCAAAGCATTAACGTATTCATTTGTGAGTCCATCCTACGGGAAGAAAAGCATATTGCAGTCCCAATAAAAAATTATACACCAAGCATTAAAAAAGATATGTCACAACACTGCATCTACCCACAATTTAAAGATAAAGGAGTATTTGTTGATACATATTTAAAATACACTATAATAAAATGCATCACTCTTGTTTTAGACCACAAATTGTTTTCTGACTATGAAAACAAAGGCTAAAAGTCATAGAACAATTTGAAGAACTATGTGAAGATTACAAAACTCCCAATGGATAATTGCTTTCATAAGTTGACGCTTCAAACCTAAAAAAAGAAAAAAAGGATAAAATATATGTTTTAAATCTGGCAATTTTTCTTTTTTTTTCATATAATAATTTTTCTTTTGTTTGGTGCAAAATTTCACATAAATAATCCAATGGTTATAATGTAATTTTTGAAATTTTCTTTTTATTAAAATAAAGTAGAGGAGCAGTTAATAAATGAAAATAATTAATAAAATATTAATTAATTAATAAAATAAAAATAAGTAAAAGACGAACAATAATTAAATACTAATAACAAAAATAATAATTAAATAATTTAGATAACAAATAAACTGTATTTTCATCAATAAATTGAAAGTTACAATTTGGCCAGAAAACCTTGTGGGAGACAAGGTGGCGCGGGGGGGGGGCTAATAAAGTTTTTTTCCCTGGGCACAAGAGAGGCCAGAAATGCCACTGTACTACGCACACTACAAACAAAGAAAGCTATTGCGGACATGCTGTCTTCGAAGTTTCAAGGCTTTTACAGCATTCTAGGAAATTACAAGATGCATGTAAAAGTAAATACCCTACTTATTGGATTATTCTTATTGAATTATTATTGAACTGCTAAAGAAAGATATTAAAAAAAATACCAAACGAAGGTAAGACACAAATGTTTCAAATATAGTAATTCCAGAAGAGCGAACGCATGAAAAAATTTCGTTATAAATAAGATAGCGTTATCTATGCCGGAATTGATCCAAAAATTATTTGTTGGAGATGAGAAAATGGATTAATGCAAAATCATTGTCAGTGATAATAAAATACCCACATTATTTAATGCTCAGCTCTGCAAAAATATAATAAAAAAATAAAATATTTTTTCAAAATCATTATAAATATACAGATATTTCAACATACATACATAATTCTTATGTGTATTTTATTACATTATTTATTTTTATTATATTCTTTCGAATATACATTATTTCCAAATTTATATCACAGATATATAATTATTTCCACCATGTAACTGGGAAAACATGAAAAATAACCAAAATAAATGATGAAAAAAAATTTCTTTTGTTTAAAGCATCAAATACACAAAAAGCGCATAACTTCCAACATTTCGTTGCAAATACACTATCTATGAAAACAAATGTTTGGAATTAAAAACAAACCGTGTTTCGGTTTAGTGCCACAACAGACATCAATTTCCCTCCCGCTTTTCCTGCCATTATAAATGGCTCTATGGATATCACATGGGAAGGGTCAGAAGGAGAATGACTCCTTCTGGAGAAACAATAGCAATAAAAAAATTTAATTGTTTGAGTCCTAAGCCCCTTATATATTTGTATCCCCTCTTTCCTTGTCCTTGGATCTATTTGAAACCAAGTCGTTCCATTTTAATGAAAATATTACTAACACATATACAATACTTTAATGTATTACCATTATACATTTCATTAGAAATGGTGAAAACTCCCATCCCCCACCCATAAATTTTTCTGGCGGCGATTGGTGTCCTTGACTGGTTGAACCCATTTCATTCTTAACTGGTATGACCAAAGATAAATTAAAGATCAAACTTGTCTCAAAGGAAAGCGAATCTGCTTCTAAATATCGAAATGTCAATTTTGTTCTAAAGATATTGCATTTTTTGACGATGGTGACCAAATTAGAGAATCAATCCGCTAGTGGATTGCTTATATATTCAACACTCTGTTGAGCAATACCCCCTTAATTCATCAAAAACTGGGCAGTCACTTGTTAATGTTGCTGAAACAGGGAGATGACAACCCTGTAATATATCATTGTGTTTTAGAACTCTTATCCTCCTGATTGCAATTTTTGTGTTATTTTAATTCGGCTCATAAAAAAAAAAATCAAAGACAAAAAGAGAAAAATTAATTTTTCGTTGTCAAAACATAAAAAAAGAAGAAATTGCAAAAATAAAAAAAATATGATAGGAAGATTGTTAAAATGTTTACAAAGGAGGAACTAATAGGGTATATTGGTATATAAATAAAAACACAGTACATCCTTTATTCTCCATTTATCTTAGCAAATTATTTTTAAAATAAAAGTTAACAAAATATCCGCTCAACACACATTCTGAAGCTGCATTTCAGCGTCGTGAAAAGTACAGTGTGATCAAGAGAGTTTTTCTTCTTTTTCTTGTCATATATGACCCCTAAATAATGATTGAGCCGTCTTTTTTTTTATATTTAACTTTGTTGAGAATATCCCTATCAACGTTTTTATAAGAAGCTTTTAGGCTTTTTGAAAATTAAAAACAACATAGCCTATTTACATGTAAAAGCGAAGATATATCTTGGAGGAACATAGGTTAAATTATTCCAGGAAAAGATTTTCCAGATTAAAATAAGGGAAAAACAAGAAATTAGTACATTTCAAGTCAGTAATTATTCTAGAGGTAATGTGCGTATGCGATATCCATAAGAAAAGAACAAAAAAAGCACTTTAAAAATACACCAAGAGAAAATAAATCTGTTTGTCAAAACATTAAAAGAAAAATTTACAAAAATAAAAAAATGCATAAAGTACTGATAAAAGCTTAACAAATGAAGAACTAAAAAGAAATATTTTTATAAAAATCAAAGTTCAATATATGCTTTATCCTCCATTCACCTTAGCCAAATTTAATCATGGCAATTTATTTTTTAAATAAGAATTTAAAATATTAATTTCAACACGCATTCTTGAAGCTGCATTTCAGTGACGTAAAAATTTTTGAGTTAAATAAGTATAATTTAAGCAACCATCTTTTTTTTTCCAACGTTTTTTATTTATATAAACTTTTAGACTTTCTAAAAATTTTAAAACAATATAGCCAATTTACATTAAAAAACAAGTATACTTCTTGGAGGAAATTTTGTTATATTATTTCAGGGAAAAGATTTTCCAGATAAAATTAGGAAAAAACACGATTAATGAAATTAGTACATTTGAAGTCAGTAATTACTCGAGAGATAATGTTCACATGTGATTTCCACGAAAATAAAAAGGAATAAAAAAAAGCACTTTTCAAAGACAACAAGAGAACATAAATCTTTCGGTCGAAACATCCAAAAAGTAAAATTTTTATAAAAACCAAAAATGATTAAAGTACTATTAAAAGCTTTACAAATGAAGAACTAATAGGATATACTGGTATATAAATAAAAATTCAATATATACTTTAATCTTCATTCATCTTAGCCAAATTTTAATCATAGCAATTTGTCTTTTAAATAAGTGTTTACAAATATCAACTCAACATGTGTTCTTAAAGCAGCATTTCAGAGCTGTGAAAAGTAGCGTGAGCAACTTTTTTTTTTTTTTTTTTTTTTTTTTTTTTTTTTTTACTTCGTTGAGACTATTCATATCAAAGTTTTTGTAAGAAGCTTTTGGAATTTCTGAAAATTAAAAACAATACTGCATATTACATTTAAAAACTAATATTTTTCTTGGAGGAAACTAGGTTATATTATTTCCGGGAAACAGTTTTCCAGAGAAAATTAGGAAAAACAAGATTAATGGAATTAGTACATTTGAAGTCAGTAATTAGTCGAGAGATAATGTTCATACGTTATTTCCACGAAAAAAAAAACTTTTCAAACACAACAAGAGAACATATTTATCAACCTATCAACAAGTGAAAATGGGATCATTTTTATACAATCCTGAAAAAGGCTTAGGCCAGCTTTGCCTCTCGCTCAGACTGTCTGTATTGGCTCTATCTCCAATTAGCCATGGCTTGATGGCAACTTGATTTAACTTTAAAAATCAACGGACTCGGTCTCGACCTTCAGCCTCGACCTCATTGTCTGACCAAAAGAGGCTTTTGGTCAAAACACCAAAAAGAAAAATTTACAAAGATTAAAAAATGATTACAGTACTGTTAAAAGCTTTACAAATAAAGAACTAATAAAAATTCATTATATACTTCAATCTCTCCATTCATCTTAACCAAACTTTAATCATAGCAATTTGTCCTTTAAATAAGTGTTTATAAATATAAACTCAATATATGTTCTTAAAACGGCATTTCGGAGTTGTGAAAAGTAGTGTAAGCAACGGATCGTTTTTTTCTTTTTTTATAACTTCGTTGAGAGTATCCATATCAACATTTTTTCTAACAAGTTTTTAGAATACCCGAAAATTAAAAACAATTTAGCCTTTTACATACTGTTTCTCGTCTTTGTAATTTGTTCGATGTGTTTTTCTTGTGTTTTTTTTTTGTTTGTTTGTCTGTGTGTTTTTATTTTCTTTCTTTTTTAGTGATACTCCGTCTTTTGTACTTTTTTTGACGGGTAAATAAATAAATAAATAAATAATAATAATAATATAAAAGCGAATATTTTCCTTGGAGGAAACTAGGTTATTATTTTTCCGGTAAAAAATTTTCCAGAGAAAATTAGGAAAAAACAAGATTAATAAAATTAGCCCATTTGAAGTCAGTAATTAGTCGAGAGATAATGTTAATTTGCGATCTCTACGAAAAAAGAATAAAAAACCACTTTTCGAACACAACAAGAGAGAATAAATCTTTTTGTCAAAACATTAAAAACGAAAAATTTTCAAAGACTGTTCAAAGCTCTATAAATAGGGAACTAATAGGATATATTGGTATATAAATTAAAATTTAGTATATGCTTTAATCTCTATTCATCTTAGCCAAATTTTAATCATAGCAATTTGTCTTTTAAATAATTGTTCACAAATATCAGCTCAACATGTATTCTTAAAGCATCAATTAGGATTTGTGAAAAGTAGTGTAAGCAACAGATTGTTTTTTTCTTTCCTTTTTTATAACTTCGTTGACAGTATCCATATCAACGTTTTTGTAAGAAGCTTTTAGAATTTCTGAAAATTAAAAAACAATATAGTCTATTAAATATAAAAGCGAAATTTTTTCTGGGAGGAAACTAGGCTATATAATTTCTGGGAAAAGATTTTCCAGAGAAAATTGTGGGAAAAACACGATTAATAAAATGAATACATTTCAAGCCAATAATTATTTGAGAGGTAATGTTTGTATGCGATTACACGAGAAATGAACAAGTATTTAAGACTAAATAAAGAAGACAAGGCGATTAAAGCATAAAAATCAGAATTAATAAAATAACAATAATAAATTCAATAATTAATAAATAACTGCATAAAGAAGGCAAATAATTAATAATAATAAGAGTGAATAAGACAATCAAAAGTGAATATCAAATTATTACATAATTACTAAAGTAATCAGAATAAATTTGACAATCAATAAACAAATAACCAATAAATAACTAAATAAGACAAATAATTATTAATAAACTAATAAGGATGAATGAGACAATAAATATAAAAAAAAAAAAAAAAAAAAAAAAAACTAAGATAAGATAAGAGTTAAGTCAATCCAAATTTATACTTTAATATCCATCCAGCATAGTCAATATATTTTTTAATAATGGTTTACTAATACTCACCATCGTGTCAACACGTTTTCTTGAGGCTGCATTTAAGTACTGCAACAAGCATTGTTTGGAGTATTTCTGGTGAGAACTTCTGAAGTGGATATACTTCTAAAGTTTATACCGAGACAATCACAGCCACAATTCCACTCCCTTTAGCTAATCATTTTCATTTCGAAAAATAAATTAGCTAGTTTCAGTAAAGAAAGTCGAAAATATGCATTTTCAAACCATTTCCACAGAAATAAAAATTATTAGCCACCCCCACATACGTGCTGATTATTTTGAAGATCATAAACTCATCTGTATACATCATATATTTATCCCTGGTTCCCCAGAGTAAATATGGATCCCATTGGAAATTGTCTGGTATTATAGGCTAAATTTTCTTTGTGATTTATTTACATTCTGGAATACTCATTTAATTGTTTACTAGGAGAAGCGCCCATACGACAGCAGGGATGAAAAAAAATATGACCTGAGTGTTTAATGAGAAATATCAGCTTCATGTACTCATCGTAAAGCGTCACAATTATTTCATGTCTGAACATTAATCATTGTTTGGCAGTTATTACCAAAGTCAATTAAATAGGTAGATAGTTTTTTTTTGTCATGGCCCTGTGCCTTTTTTGTAATAGTAATTAAATTACGTATAGATATATTGATATAGACATAATTCTCACAATAGCCCCATGTGCCATGGATATTACAACAAATTTGAAAATAACACTACGATAGAAAACCCTCCCTATGTCTCATCCCCACGCTCACAAAATTTCCCAAATTTTTAATATCCACTTTGCAACTACTTCCTATTCTATTTTCTAAAACACTTCTATGCATGACATCCCTTCCAAAAATTTCCCTTCTAAGTACCTTTAGTTCTATACAATAAATTATAAAATGTTTTAAATATCCCACTATATACTATTAGGTGTCTGTTGTTCTAGCCTAATTAGACAGTATTGGTTCCTGGCATGTGGTCTTTTTAATCATCAAAAACACTAGCCTAACAAAATTATTTTGAGAGGCCTCCACAATAATCCTCCCCCTCCCCCAGGAGGGTCCCCTCCCCCTCCTAGGAGGGTCCACTGCATCTCTGGCTGCACTATATGTACCCTCCCCTAGTCTGTTTTAAACTAACAGCAGAGCCTGGGAATACAAAATAAAACAAATAACAAAAAAAAAATATAGAAATAAAATAAAAAATTGAATGAAAGTTAAAAAAAAATTAAACCAAAAGAAAAAAAACCGTAGTGTATACTTCTTCTCAAGGGACGGGAACCCATTCACTATATTGTAAGTTGCAGTAAATATGCAGTAATGAATTGGGACTTTATTGATATAAATTTCGTCATGTAGTTATTATGCTTCTTTTTACTGTTTTACGTTTTCCATCCCAAAGGAACAAAATCAACTTACAAAAATATTGAAATTCGTATACTCTTGTCAATGGTCAGAAACCCATTCAATATATTATAAGTTGCTCCCTGGGTAGAATGGCTTCAGACCCCCGTTGTATAAGACCACATGAGTGTTTTCATAGCTAATGGTTACGTACAGCCAATTATACGGCTAGATAGCAAAAATTTAATATATATTTGGTTAGGCTTTTAATCGCTTTCTTTCAAAAAAGCCCCCCTCGTGTAGCAAAATCCTTGGAATTCAAAGATGCAAACATCAAATCACAACTATCTCCCAATTAAGCAAAATGAAAGAAAAACTCTAAAGTAATTTTGAAATTAAGTAATTTTCTTCTCAATTTTAAGGAAAATATATGAAGAGACTTGAATTCATAATTTTTTCAGTAAAACTGCATGAAAGATATTTTGATTGTAATCTCTTTTTCTTGCTGATATGAGGAAATAAAGACGGCTCTAGAATTGATAACCAAGACTAAACGCATTAAGAATAATAAATAGTAATGTTATCAAACAACTTTGAAGAAAATGAAAACTGAATATAAGGAAACAAGAAAGAACTTCTCGAAAGGTGTTTAACACCTGAATATTAGGGGATTTTTTCTCTCTTTTGTTTTAGCCTTGTCTTTGTCTTCGATGGACATAGACCGAATCATCGGGAAAAGGAGGAACCCCCTTTTGTTTTAGCCCCCTTTGTTTTTGTCTTATATCTGTCATCAATGGACATATAACTAATCATCAAGAGAGGAGGGGATCAGAGAATTTTCCAGGGTGGGGACTAAAAACTGCGAATAAACTGCGAGTTTTTTGTAAAAAATTTCCACTCTTTAAGATAGGGAGTCCTTCGGTTAGTATTAGGAGAAGGGAAACTTCATATCCTCCCTGTTGTCTCTAGCATAAATGGGGCATTAATGAGGCCAGGAATATGCAATGATAACGAAAAGTGGTATTATAAAAATCGTATCTGAAGCTGAAGCTTATGCAAAATTTGAGGCTACAACAGCAGTTTTAAGGGACTGCAACAGTTAACTTACCATTGACATCCATTCAGAGCGATTCAATTTCTTGATTTGTTTCCTTTTATCAGGTAGGGTAAGTCAGAAACACGGCATGGAGACAGCCATGTCAATTGGAGAAGGGGCAATTTGAAAAATACTTTTTTTTGGTATCTCGATCGAAAAAAAGAACAAAACTGCTCCCCCTATATTTTAAAAACACGCCCCCTCCCAAAAAATCGTGCGTTGACATCCCGCGGTCCGCAAATGATCCGTCGATAAAGAAGCAGCAATTGCCAAGGCTGTTAACTATAATACTTATTTAGGGGGTTTGAACCCCCCCACCCCCCGAAATGTTTGTCTGACTCGTAAAAACGTAACAAAAATAGATATAAACAAATTTTTTATGCGTTTCTGAGGGTTTTTGTGTTACCCCCCCCCCCTCCCGAAATTTTTTTTTGAGTAAAACCTCCTCTTAAAAAACTCCTGGGTACGGCCTTGCCACCACTTCATGCTATATAAAAACGAAACCCTGGTGATAAAAGAGTTCGGTAAAAGCTGACATAAATGAAAGCAATTCTGGTCACAAATTGTATATGCAAGGTTATGCTATAAAATGCATGCTAAAAAATTTCATTAGATAAAATTAGCCAAACCCTTGGCGAAAAAACATCAAAATGAATTAGAAAGTTTTAACTAATCATCATGCGATTCCAGCCATCTGGCTCACGCACAAATTTCTCAGATCTTTTAGAGCCATTGCTTGTAATTTTGCAATAAATTAAACCACCCACATCTTAAATAACATTCACGGCTCTAATGGGCAATCCACTAAGAATGGAGTAGTAGCCAAAAAATTAATAAACAAGATATGAAACCAGAAATAATCTATGTTCCCACTGACAGAAACCATGTTGACAAGTTCAAGTGTGAGCTTCGTCCAGTTCTACTGGTTTAACGATCTTATGTCATCAGAAAAGAAATGATGATTTTTTTTTAGCAGTTGCCCTCTGGGAAACCAATCAAATAAAATATTACTTTCTTAATCTGTAGTATCTCAATAACCTTCTAATATAATTCTTCAGTCATATTTATAAGTCATAAGACATATTTATTAGGTTTTCGACTATGCTGAACAAAATGGCTATCTCAAAATTTTGGTCGGGTGACTTTGGAAAAATATGAGCGTGGTAGGGTCGTTGCCCTCAAATTTTTTTGGTAACTTAGAAAGGACACTAGAACTTTTAATTTCCGTTAGAATGAGCCCTCTCGCGATATTTTATGACCACTGGATCGATCGATCACTCACGGAAAAAAAACAAAAAGAAAACAAATAAACACGCATCCGTGATCTTTCTTCTGGCAAGAAAAAAAAATAAAAAATTCTACATTTTTGCAGGTAGGAGCTTGAGACCTCTACAGTAGGGTTCTCTGATACGCTGATTATGATGGTTTGATTTTCATTAAGATTCTATCACTTTTAGGGGGAGTTTTCTCCTTTTTTCGAAAATAAGGCAACTATTTCCAGGCTCGTAACTTTTGAAGGGTAGGACTAAACTAGATGAAACTTAAATATTTGAAATCAGAATGAAAATTCGATTCTTTTGATGTATCTATTAGTATCAAAATTCCTTTTTTTAGAGTTTTCGTTAATATTGAGCCGGGTCGCTCCTTACTTAGGCTACAGTTCGTTACCACGAGCTGTTTGATGACAAAATGAATTTTGATTGACAAGTTGACAAAAAGAAACTTTAAAAACGTATCACATAATTGGCCACGTACATTTTTGTTACGTTTTTTACGAGTCGGACAAACATTTCGGGGGGGGGGGGGGGGTCACACCCTCTACCCCACCCCCCTTGATACAGTCTTGGTGGCTGGGGTTATCAAAAACATGGCTGCTTAAAGCAGAATCAAGAGAAATATTAGCACTATTAGAATTTAAAGCTTCGGTGATGTCATCTGCTATAGTAGGCGTTTTTCTAAATTCTGATGGACTCTACCACCAAATCAACTAAATCAACCAAAATATCACTAAAATCTAGTGATTTTTTCTCATCGGTTGGCAACCCTGCCCTTAAGTATCTTTTTCGGTGCCTGTACGCTTCTGTCCTAAAACAGGCGACCTCTTAAGTCACTTACAACCAAAGTATAATCATCTACTGAACAAGTACTGACAAAACCTATCATCTCCACACAAAAAAAGTGACCCTTTATTACACAATTTATACAGACCCTTAGGTTGTTTTTAACCCTAGAAAGGTAAGCTTCCCAAAAAGTTACGTAGATGGTAAGCTTTCGTAAAAATTACTACTTGCAGAAACATTGACTTTTAAAACTCATCACTTAAGTATATTTTAAAAGTAAGAGGGAATTATCGAAAACAGATCTTCAGATAATGTTTCACACAGCACAAAAGGTTAATTTCATTTCTTGGAGACACATGGTATGCATGACTTCGCACGATGCTCACAACAGAATGGTTTTTGGGAATTGTTGCAAAAACTGGTTGTTATTCGGCAAGTGCGCGCCGGGCTAAGGCTACAGGTCATTCTTCTCGCATCCACAGACATTCCCTAACGTATGTTACCTGTCACCTCCAGTGTTTGACTGATATCGAGTCTGACCGAGTGCTGCCCAGTGGGGGTTTCTAAGCGAGTGGTCATATGCGGCTGGGTCAACTCTTTGAACAGAACATTCATGAAATCCTTTCGTGAAAGTGGTCTTCCACCTGATTTGGAGATAGTGAAGGGGTAGAAGACATAACTGTTGATGCACTCAATGTTGATCAGCCCATAAAACATGCACATGCGCCACCTGCTGGTCTTCCGAGAGTTTGACATTTAACTACACAGTTGGTCAAATGTGTCTACACCGCCTTTGGTGTTATTGTAGTACTCAATGATTTCAGGCTTCTTGCTTGGATACGTGATACTGGTACCCTCATGGCAAGTTGACAGAAGCAGGACCATTTTTGATGGCTTAGGAAGATAAGACACTAGAGTCAGCTCCCGATCGAAACAGAACATTGAGGTTCCTGTGATTCTCCCTTTGCTTACAAGCAGCTCTTTCAGAATTTCACTCTTGTTTTTTCGTACTGTACCAACTGTAGTCAGTCGATACGGTTCTTTCAGTAATTCTGCTGCAAACGGAATCGATGTAAACCAGTTGTCAGTCGTGACATTTCTATTTGTCCCCCAGATAGGTCTTGTGAGCTCTCGCACATAGTATGGTCCTAGTGGAAATCTGTCAGTCCTTGTCGCCTTTCCCAAATATGGCATTGCTTTCACCATGTACTTTGTTCCAACGACGCACATCATGACATTCTTAAGTCTGTACTTTCTAGGTTTGTTGGGAATATACATTCTAAAAGGACAGCGTCCACGGAATCCTAAAAGCTGCTTGTCGATAGTGACGTTGATTCCTGGGCGAAAATGTTCTTTGCAGTTCTGTATGATCAATTCCCACGTTTCCCTTATAGGCGCAAACGGATCATGTTTTCTTCGTTCTTCCCGACTATTTTTGTCATCGAACCGCAAACAATTGACCAAGAATCTGAAGGGCTGACAGCTCATGGTGGCATGGTATGCAGAGCCACTCAAGTGGGTGTCGAAGAGCTCCTCGGTCGAAAGATACCCATATTTGAGTGAACCTGAGAGAATAAGGATACTAACTCGAGCCCGAACTTCTATGTTAGCCATTCCAGCAATGTTTGCCCTTTGCTGTGAATACAAGTCTTTCTTCCTCACTATTTGCTCGTTCCTTTGTTTCGTTATTTTCTCGAACCCAACGTTTGAAAAAAACAGGTGAAATGCCGACAGTTCACTTTTGGCCGCTTTTGTATCGCCTCTTACAGGACCAGCTACACTTCTAATAATGTTTCTCGCCTTTGCCTTGTTAGGTCTGGACGGCGGGACAGCCGACCATCGATGACCATTCTTTCCTTTCAAAGAGTTTGTCCTTGGAATGACAATATGTTCGTCCCCTGGCAGCTGAGAGGATAGAGGAGGGTCGTCATCGGTCTCATTTGACGATTCAGGAGATGTAGGACCTTCAGCAACGGTTTTTTACGCTTCGAATACGGCTGGCTTAAACTCACTGTAGTAGAAAGGTTTTCATCAGGGCTGCTATATCCGTTCTCGTCTGGAGGAAAATAGTCATCATCGGAATCTTCGCTATTAGAAATGTCAAAGATTTCTTGGTCCTCCTCATCGTCTTTACAAGAATCTTCTGCTGGTTCACCATTTTCTGATTCAAGCAGACGCAGGATTGCCGCATCTGAATCCCGTCGCGAAGTCATTCTGCAAAAAGAAAAATTTTTGCTGCTCATTTTTTAAATCAGAAAATAGCCAAATTCAGCATTTTCATGTGCTATTTGCTCAGGAAATTTGCTACGAAGATTGTCAACAACGTTAAACAACTTATATAGCCTCAGTGTGCAAAGAAGCTTTCTAGATATCCAGTTTTTGTAAAAAAATCCCTTTTTCTGAAATAAGAGAAAAAGTTAAAAAGATTTTGAGATTTCGTAAATTTTAATGAGCACACTTAATATATCCCCAAACAGTTCAAATAAAAAAAACTCGGTGACGGCACAAGAACTGGCTAGTCATAATATTAGCATATCGGGGAGGTCGGTTCGCGCAATGCATCCGTTTCCATGGCAACCGCGAAAAAGTGTTTTTGCGTCGTAAAATATACGAAAGCTTACCCTTCTAGGGTTAAGAACCTTAGTTACACAATTCAATACAAATTTCCGGGTAACTCGTCGCCTGAATCACGCTCTATTGGCTGGGGCGATTGACTGAGATAATTTATTGGCTGGGAGCAAAGTACTTTGGCTCGGAGCGATTAAGTAGTACAACATTTTGCGTCTAGAGGCGCTGAGGTACGCGGATCATTTTTGGAGAGTTTTTTCAGTACTTCAGTAGATGATTATACTTTGCTTACAACCAAAGTATAAACACATACAACAAGTACTGACAAAACCTAACCTCTCCACACAAAAAAAGTGACCCTTTGTCCCCGTCTCCGGAGACGATTCCATACCTATGCGAACCTGGGGGATAAATCACAAGTTCCGTAGGTGATTATACTTGTTCCGTAAAAGCTGTATTAAATTTAATTTATTGGCTCGGAGCCATTAAGTAGTACAGCATTTTTCCTCTAGAGGCGCTGAGGTACGCGGGGTCACTTTTGGAGAGTTTTGTCAGTACTTGTTCAGTATGTGTTTATACTTTGCTTACAACAAGGAAGAATAATCGTCAGAACGGTTTAGTGAAGGCACAGAAATATGCTAGTTCTGCTCCATAAACTTTTTCCAACCATTGCTATAAGATATTTTCTTTCAGATTCAATCTTAAATTACGTAATTTGAGAAGATCTCAGGGGTGGCATGAAGGTCGAGTTTTGTTATTTTTTCCGCATCCTGGAATTTTCGTTATGGAATGGAATAATTTTTCCTTGTCCTAGACGACCATATGTTTCAACCAAGAATCAACAATTCCGTATCATAAATGAAAAACACAACCCTCCACATAACAAACAGATGCAACCTAAGGAGGAGATAGGGAAACAAAAAGGACGTTCCGCACCCATGAAGAGCTGGTATTTATGGTGTTACACCTAACTGTTGAAACTCCACTCATGTGCCCATTCTTCTAAATGGCAATAAATCAATTGTTTATTTTTATAAGGACTGCGAATAATCGTAACCGAGGAACGTCACATTTAACAGCTTTAAAAGTGTTTATTCAAGAAGGGATGGCTCATAGCCTATTTGGACACAAGCCCAATTGAAGCTTTTGTTTCGTCTACGCACTGTTTTGAACAATTTTCATCCAGCATCCATCAGTTATCACTAGGTTGCAGCAGTAGCTGCAACCTAGTGGAAGGAAAATCATGGCACTTAGTACTAAAATTAATAAAGTAAAACATAAACTAATTTAAAGTACAAAGGACGTTAAAACAAGAACGTATTTTTCCCCTGGAAACTTAAGAAGGGTCCCCTTTAAAACAAAGATTTTCTTTTATCTTTTGTTTCTTTCAAATTCAGGAAGATTTTATGGCAATATTACATTTTCGGGTACTTTTGTCTTATAGCCACCATACTCAAGAAGCGAAGTTAGGTTAATCCTAATGAAAGGGAAGGTGTCATAAAATCTAACCGTCAGGAGCACTACAAAATCCGTCATAACATCGACAAAAAAGAAATCCGTCAGAACCACTAACCGTCATAACATCTAACCGTCAGGAGCACTACAAAATCCGTCATAACATCGACAAAAAAAATCCGTCAGAACCACTAACCGTCATAACATCTAACCGTCAGGAGCACTACAAAATGCGTCATAACATCGACAAAAAAAAAAATCCGTCAGAACCACTAACCGTCATAACATCTAAAATTTTAAAACTTTAGTTTTTTGGGGGTTTAGGGGGGAAAACGTACCTAGGCTAGATTAGGTTACGTATATGATATATGCTATGTTTTTCCCCACTCCCTGATGTGCAAATATATAGCCGAAATTTGTTTGTAAACTATTATATACTTATTACTATTATATAAACTTATAAAAAATTTTAGATGTTATGACGGTTAGTGCTTGTGACGGTTAGTCGAAATGATAGCACCTCCTGATTTACTATACCTGACTTCGATGAAAGTAAAATACTTTTATAACAAGATTACGGAAAGTACAACAGAGAATTATGGGAATAAGGGCCCCCGGACGCATTATATTAAATGGTTTGGGTACTTCCTTGTTAGCTATTACACACTCAAGAATTGAAGTTAGGTTAATCATAATGAAATATACCAGAATATGATGAAAATATAACAGTTTGGTACCAAAAAATGGAAAGTACAACAAAGAATTATGGAAGGGGGGCCACCCTGACCGCATTATATTAAATACGTAACCTAAACTAACCTAACCAAAATATTAACTAAATATTTAATTAAAATATAGCTACAATGTAGTTTCCCACCGAGCCGAACCTAATACTGTCTGGTATAAAGACCATGAACACCGGTTATTGTCTCATGTTCGTGACACAAAATCTCTGTGTGGTGGCTTTAAGCCACAAGTATTCATTTTCGTTGGTGTTGCCACGTCTAATCATTAAAATAAATAAGTAAAACTAATTAGTTAAAATCAACAATACTTTTCGTTCACAAAATTTCACATATTAACTATCTGTCGATACCTAAATATAGCCTAACTACACCTTCAAAGGAAACCTAAGCTCTCTTGAAGTTTTCTGGTGCCATGTTGTTTTAGCTAATTTTTTTTTTATTCTTCATCCAAGTTTCTTAAAACTTGCAAATTGAAGTTGCATTTATTTTTAACTTCTTTTTTAGTTTTTTTTATTCTTCATCCAAGTTTCTTGTCTTCTTTTTTAATTTGGCACCCGCTGCTACCAAACCTTCATAACTTCATATGGAGTCATGCCATTAAAAATTCAATTCCCGAATGTTCTTAATTTTTTAAGATATAGTCTACATGGCTACGTAAGTCTCAAATTATTCACTTCAAAGAATCAGAACGGTAGTAGTAGTAGTAGTAGTAGTAGTTAATGTACCAAGGACAGTGAAAACAGAATGACCGAGATGAAAATGAAAACTACTGAAAATGAAAACAGAATGAAAACTACTAGTAATGTAGCCATGTAGGCTATATCTTAAAAATTAAGAACATTCGGGAATTGAATTTTTAATGGAATGCCTGCATATGAAGTTGTGAAGGTTTGGTAGTAGCGGGTGCCTTATTAAAAAAGAAGAAGAAAAGAAACTTGGATGAAGAATAATAATAATGATAATGATAATTAAAAAAGAAGAAGATAATTATAAAAGAAGAAGATATGATAATTATGATATTATAGAAGAAGAAGATATGATAATTAAAAGCCCAATTAAAAAGAAGAAGAAAAGAAACTTGGATGAAGAATAATAATAATGATAATTAAAAAAGAAGAAGATAATTATAAAAGAAGAAGATATGATAATTATGATATTATAGAAGAAGAAGATATGATAATTAAAAGCCCAATTAAAAAAGAAAAAGAAAAGAAACTTGGATGAAGAATAATAATAATGATAATTAAAAAAGAAGAAGATAATTATAAAAGAAGAAGATATGATAATTATGATATTATAGAAGAAGAAGATATGATAATTATGATATTATAGAAGAAGAAGATATGATAATTAAAAGCCCAATTAAAAAAGAAGAAGAAAAGAAACTTGGATGAAGAATAATAATAATGATAATTAAAAAAGAAGAAGATAATTATAAAAGAAGAAGATATGATAATTATGATATTATAGAAGAAGAAGATATGATAATTAAAAGCCCAATTAAAAAGAAGAAGAAAAGAAACTTGGATGAAGAATAATAATAATGATAATTAAAAAAGAAGAAGATAATTATAAAAGAAGAAGATATGATAATTATGATATTATAGAAGAAGAAGATATGATAATTATGACATTATAGAAGAAGAAGATATGATAATTAAAAGCCCAATTAAAAAAGAAGAAGAAAAGAAACTTGGATGAAGAATAATAATAATGATAATGATAATTAAAAAAGAAGAAGATAATTATAAAAGAAGAAGATATGATAATTATGATATTATAGAAGAAGAAGATATGATAATTAAAAGCCCAAATAAAAAGAAGAAGAAAAGAAACTTGGATGAAGAATAATAATAATGATAATTAAAAAAGAAGAAGATAATTATAAAAGAAGAAGATATGATAATTATGATATTATAGAAGAAGAAGATATGATAATTAAAAGCCCAATTAAAAAAGAAGAAGAAAAGAAACTTGGATGAAGAATAATAATAATGATAATTAAAAAAGAAGAAGATAATTATAAAAGAAGAAGATATGATAATTATGATATTATAGTAGAAGAAGATATGATAATTATGATATTATAGAAGAAGAAGATATGATAATTAAAAGCCTAATTAAAAAAGAAGAAGAAAAGAAACTTGGATGAAGAATAATAATAATGATAATTAAAAAAGAAGAAGATATGATAATTAAAAGCCCAATTAAAAAAGAAGAAGAAAAGAAACTTGGATGAATAATAATAATAATGATAATTAAAAAAGAAGAAGATAATTATAAAAGAAGAAGATATGATAATTATGACATTATAGAAGAAGAAGATATGATAATTAAAAGCCCAATTAAAAAAGAAGAAGAAAAGAAACTTGGATGAAGAATAATAATAATGATAATTAAAAAAGAAGAAGATAATTATAAAAGAAGAAGATAATTATAAAAGAAGAAGATATGATAATTATGATATTATAGAAGAAGAAGATATGATAATTAAAAGCCCAATTAAAAAAGAAGAAGAAAAGAAACTTGGATGAAGAATAATAATAATGATAATTAAAAAAGAAGAAGATAATTATAAAAGAAGAAGATAATTATAAAAGAAGAAGATATGATAATTATGATATATAGAAGAAGAAGATATGATAATTAAAAGCCCAATTAAAAAAGAAGAAGAAAAGAAACTTGGATGAAGAATAATAATAACGATAATAATAAAAAAAAAATGGTCCGCTGTAAAGCAAAACTAAAAAACAGGTTAAAAATAAATGCAACTTTAATTTGATATTTTATTTAGTTTTAATGTTTTTTTTTAATATTATATTTATTATATAATTATATTATATAATATTATATTATATACATTATAATTAGGTCATCCTCAGCGCACCTACTCGCCACAAAACTAAGAAAGCACTGCCTTATTCATTTTCAGATACTGCCTCTAAGGCCACTCCATACCTTAAAATCACTTTGCAAGCTTAAATAATTTCGCAAGCTAAAAATCATTTTGCAAAATCCTTTTAGCATCTCAGAGACAAAGCATCCATTAAAGAATTTTCCATGCACCACAAGGAACTTCTAGAGCTGCCAAGCTACCAAAACAATATTTTCTTGAAATTTGTGTAAAAGTTTATGATATGTTTGAAAAACTAACAGTTCGAAAAACTAAAACGGGGATCCAAAATATAATATTTGACTAATTGTTAAGCAATGCTCTGTCTATTCAATGTACCTACACCACAAATAATATGTCATCATCTTTGAAATAATATTTATTATTTCATACAAATAATATGTTTGATACATATATTGTCATCATTATTAATACGACAAATAATACGTCCCTGTTGTCGGCAAGGTTTTCGGCAAGGTTTTCAATCAAAATATGTAGCACCTCATGGAACTCCCAAAGCTGCAAAATAGTTAGAATAGTATTTCCCTTGAGCTGATTTTGAACGTTTTCCCAAAAGGTATGCTAGAGCATTTTTTGAAACCGCGATTGTCAAAAAATTTAAACAGAAAACGTTACTTCATTTTAATCGAAAAAACAAAACAAAATTCATACTTCATATTGATGTATGTTTCATTAAATCTAAATATCTCCATCTCCGGAATAAAACGGGAGAAGTTAAATGGTTTCTCTCTGATTTCCAGGAAAATATTTGTCGGTTTTTAGTTGTCTGTCGTTTACTCGGATCTCTTATCCAAGCCCTATAAATTATGGCAAGACCGCTCAATCAATTCTGAACATTTTGGCCACACAAGCTAAAAAAAACTTGAATTATTTTCCCTATTCATCCCACATTAACACTTGGTTCATAATGCGAAACAGCGCAGCAACAGAAAGTAGGACTCTATTCCGACCACAGTTTATATAATTATCCAGTATGATCATAAACTGTGAGTATGATCTTCCCCTATCTCACCCATTATAAAAACCCGGACCAAGGTGCGAGTGCTCCAGAGAACGTTTTTGCAGATAGAAACATAGGCGGCATCAGATCTTTTCATGGGTAACAAGTCAGACAGTGATCTAATCGGAAACAAGTGGAAACCCGCTATTACGAATAATGCACTTTGTTGGAAACAATCGGAAACAGACTAACCCGCTAATGTAGAAAGAAGTGGGAGGAGCTTTTTGTTCGCACCGAGAACGAAGACCAGAAATGATATGCGATAAGCTTACTGGATAATTATATGATCTGTGATTCCGACCAAGATCAACCATATATAATGTATTTGAAGATACTGCTGAATGGAAATCGAAGGGCCTTTCTGTTGTATTATAAAGAAAAAGGATAGTGTCGAAGTGGTCACTATAGTGTATTAAAAAACTAAAAAAAAAACGTATAAAAAATTTGTTTATATTCATTTTTGTTAAGTTTTTAGGAGTCAGACATACATTTTGGGGGGGGGGGGGTATTGCCTAAAAGAAAAATCACTAAATCAGCACATAAATAACTAGATTTTTGAAGAAAATCACTAGATCAAGCACAAATCACTAAAATATAGTGATTTTTTTACCGTGTGGCAACCCTGGTGAATAAGACAGCCCAATCAATTCTAAACATTTTGGCCACACAAGCTAAAAAAAAAATCATATAATGAACGAGACAGGGCGATTCTTTGAGGTCGCCTTAATTCATTTTCAGACACTTCCTCAATAATACGTCTAGCTTATAATCCATGCATTTTCACAAAAAAAAACGAAAGTAAGAAATCAGAATGTTTATTAGAGACAGTAGTCACGTTTTTATGGCTTACAATACCACAGGTTTCTTTTTTGTTTCCTTCTTTTTTCTTTGCGTTTCAGGAATTCATCTGCCGTCTCAGATAACTATCACTTTCTTCTCCAGTCACTTCTGCCTTTTTTCTTTACAGTAAAAGGCGACAGGGTTCCTATTAGGAATTTCTCTTCGAGTTCCTGGCAAGCGTAGCAAACCAGTGGAACAATTGAGCCTTGTCTATATTATGATGTCCAACTTGAAAGCGATTTTTCTTCCATGAGCGATTAAAAAAGAAGGAATCGGAAGGGAGCAACAGAAAAGAATAAAACTTAAATGTAACGGTTTAAAAAAAGGGGTGACATACAGGGTTGCCATCCAGTGATTTATCATTATTTCTAGTGGTATTTTATATTGCCTAAAGAAAAAATCACTAAATCAGCGCATAAATAACTAGATTATTGAAGAAAATCACTAGATCAAACAAAAATCGTTAAAATATAGTGATTTTTTCACCGTGTGGCAACCCTAGTGACATACCAATGCACAGGAGCATAAATACAGACAGGGACAACCCTTGGGAAGGGATGGGACCTTGCGGTCAACTATATTCCCACTTGAGGAGTGGGGCCTCTCGAGGAAATTATAGCCCAGTAAACGACACAGCATTCTCACGGGATTCTAATTAATGGATAATTCTTTTGGGCTTGGTCTGGTTTGACGGGCGTTTTCGCGCTGAAAAACCTCTTCCTAGCTAATTTATCTACTATGGGTTTCCTCCCCGTAAGTAGTGCAGGATTTCGACTCTTGTTGATAAGATGGCTTTACTTCGAACTTGTCTACAAATTAAATAAAAAAAAAAGTTTTTTTCAACTAAAAGTAAGAAGCGACATTAAAACTTAAAACGAACAGAAATTATTCCGTATATGAAAGGAGTTGTACCCTCTTCAATGCCTCGCTCTTTACGCTAAAGTTTTCTATTGTTTAAAAAAAATACAGTTGTGAGAAAGAGTCAAAAAGAGTATAAAAAGTATAAAGGAGTGCTGTTATTGATGTTAAAATAAAGATCACCAACTTGTAATGTCTAGGGTTAATTTGAAGCTGAAATTTCGGAAGGGTAACTCCCTCCCGGGAAGTTATGATGTTGGTAGACTCCAGGATGAGAATTTGACAGAAAGTTTCCAGTCACAGTTGAATACTAAACTTAAAGAGTTCAAAATTTGACAATGTGGAAGATGGTTGGAATAATTTTAGAAAAACAATTTGTGAAGTTGCTGATGGTGTCTTAGGGAATTAAATAAAAAAAAAAACAAGTTTTTTTAACTGAAAGTAAGGAACGACGTTAAAACTTAAAACGAACAGAAATTATTCCGTATATGAAAGGGGTTGTCCCCTCCTCAACGCCGCGCTCTTTACGCTAAAGTTTTTTATTGTTTAAAAAAAAATTGATTTGTTATAAAGTAAAATTTTAGCGTAAAGAGCGAGGCGTTGAGGAGGGGACAGCCCCAATCATATACGGAATAATTTCTGTTCGCTTTAAGTTTTAACGTCGTTCCTTACTTTCAGTTAAAAAACTTGTTTTTTTATTTAATTTTTGAACGTTTTTGAATTAATGCAGGTTTTGATATTGGCTCACCGTGCCTAAATAATTAAAACAAAAGTTTCCTATTAATTTTACTTTTATTTGGCTAAATGGCTTTCTCGAAACTTGTTTAATTTTATTTAAGAATGTTTTTTATTAGTAATAAATATACGTAACTTACGAATTAACTTACGTAACGAACTTCTATATTCATAGATTTTTAATAGGTATATTAGGGGGTTCGCCCCCTAGTCAATACCTTGTCTTTAAGCTAAAGTTCAAATTTTGTTCCAATTCTTTAAAAATGGCCGCTTAATCACAAAGGCCGTTAATTAGAATAAATAGCTCTTATGAAAGTACTAAAAAATCTTTGGCTTAAAGAGCAAGGTATTGACTAGGGGGTGAACCCAATCATAGATGTAATATTTTCTGTTCGTTTTAAGTTTTGATGTTGCTGCTTACTTTCAGTCGAAAAACTTTTTTTTATGTAATTTCTGACCTTTTTTTAAATAATGCTGGGAAATCCGGCGTCCCCTTCATAGCAATGTCCCTTCCCCCATGAAAACTTCCTTCATGGAAAGATCCTCCCACTAAACCCCCCACCCCACACTACCAGAAAAATCCCTCCTGAAACGTAAGTATACTTCCCAATAACCAATACTATATGTTAAAATTGGGTAAAGTTCATAACTTTCAGCCCTCCCCGCGGGGACTTCGGGGGATTAAGTCATCCTAAAAGACATACTTATTATATTTTCGAACATGCTGAACAATTTGACTATCTCAACATTTTGATCGGGTGATTTTGGGAAAAAAGAGCGTGGGAGGGGGCCAAGTACTAGATGGAAGGTATTTTAGATTACTTTGGAACACCTTTTAGAACAGTTAATGGCAACCCTGACACAAGCTCCTTTATGATCTTGCTAAGCTCCATCGATACAATAATTTTACAAATTATAATTCGTCTTTATGGATTATTTATTACTTATTCATCGATAAAAAAGTCTTTGTCCTCATGTCATTTATCGCTCCAATGGCCGTCGGCCAATCATCTGCTCAATAACCATAAAGTGGCATTTCCCTTTTCTCATTTTTATTGGATAGTAATGACGCTTTCTTCCGAGAATAGATGACCACTTTAACTGAACCAGGAATCCATTAAAACCTTAAAAATGCATATTTAATTGTTATAGTCATTTTTCTTTGTGATTTCAAGTCAAGTACGACGGGTAAGTATTTACTGATAAAAAAATTACAAAGTGATTGTGAAACATAAATAAATTGGCGAGTTCTGATGTAAAGGGCAGCGTGGAAATCCTAATTAAAATAAACCGAGGGGGCACCAGCTTTCAGAAACCATGTACACCAGGCAGGGACGTACGCAGGGGGGGCCTTCGGGCCCGCCCCCCCCCCCGAAATCTTACGATTTTTTTCATTTTCCCATAATTTTCTGATTTTTCTCACAGAATAATGGGTTTGAAGGATTTGGTCCCCCCGCCCCGAAACAAATTGGGCCCCCCGAAACAAATTCCTGCGTACGTGCCTGACACCAGGAAGCACGTGGAGAAAGTGTACCAAATCTCTTGGGGACTATGCCAAGCGTGGCGGAAAGTGGGCAATCCTTCGAAAACTTGAAGATAAAACTATTTGGTACTTACGTATTATCAAGAACACACTCGAGAAGTTTGTTTTGTTTGATCTGAGTAAACCAGTTTTTCTCTCGCATTCGGACATGATTAGCTCATTCTTTCGTGAAATACACAACGATGCAGGTATATTTTAATTAAATATTTAATAAACAGAGGTGGTTAGATTAGGTATTAATATAATGCGTTCTTGACGGCCTGCTTTCCATAATTCTTTGTTGTAGTTTCAACAGTTTTGTTACTAAAGCATTATATTTTTATCATATTTTGGTGTATTTCATTATGATTAACCTAACTTCACTTCTTGAGTATGTTCTAAATAATACGTAAGTACTAACTATTCAATAAAGGCGCATCGAAGCCCTTTAAAAATCTACAAAAAAAATAGAAGAACTACGAAAAACAAGATACGAGGTCCGTGCGTAGAAGGGAGGAGAAGGGTCTTTGTACTAGCCCTTTCCCCTAGAGTCTGGACATTTTCGCAATCTCTTCCACTATTTCTTAAATATTTCGTATTTCATTATTTGGAACAAGGGACCTTGTAGAAAAGAAAAAAAAAATGTAGGCTTATACCAGACGAGAAGGTACTCGGGCACTATATTGGCCTTTACAAGGAAACCAGTCACGAAAAACCCGTTTTGACGGGTTAATTCATGAGACCGCTATAGAGTAATGCAATGCATAGCGTGGTTTTAATTACGTTACGATATTTAAACTGTTGTTTTTTGGGGTTTAGGGGGTGAAAGGTACCTAAGTTAGGTTAGGTTACGAATTTAATATATGCTATGCTTCACCCACCCCCCCCCCTAATGTGCAAATATATAGCCCAAATTTGTTTATATACTATTATATATTCATCCTATTTTATTTTATTTCATTAGTATTAAACAAACTTAACTTTTTAGAAAGGCCCATATAATGCACAAGCACCGCGAGAATTATTTTAAGTACTATAATAATTAATATAGACAAGAACTATATTAATTGTTATATAAAACTTCTATTTTAAGGTTTAAGTTCCCTGTGAAAGTTGTGGCATATTTTTCTGTTCTCCTGCAGGTTTAACATATCAATGAACTTTACAACTACTGCACTAATGAAAAAACCTAAGTTTTTGCTGGCGTGCAGTAATACTGCAAGCTATTTAAAAAACACGAACAAACAACAACTAAATAAACTAAAAAATGGAAAAAAAAACAAACCAAACAAGCGAAATTTTCAACCAAGTTTAGATTCTTCTCTTGGAAAGTCTAAATAATGCCATAATTGTGGCTCGGTTAAGGCATCTCTTACTTCAGAACATAGTAAAGATATGTAGATATATCTACTGTGTTTCAGAGGGAATATACACCGTCGGGCAAACAAGAAAGGAACATAGTCTAACTTTAAAAACTAACGCAAAAAAAAAACAGTGGAAACTATAACTAACAATAAATACTAAAAACGTCAAGAAAATATTGAAGAACTGCGTATTCAACCCTAGTCCCGTCGTTAGTGATAAAACTACACAGTGGGGTAGTAATTAATCTACGTCTTTTCAAAACCTATGATAGGGGGAAAGTATAGAGTATAGCAAAGTTTGTTTAAAACAAATACATTATCAAATTGCTCAAAATATTGAATAATTTATATTTATTCTACTACTGGGCAAACATACTCCCTTGGGGTTGGTCCCCAAGAGTATACAACTTAGATTAAAGTAAAATAGGTAAAGGATGCGGCACTAGACCCTTAAGGTCCGAGCCAGCGGTGCTGATCTCCCTCTGAATGTGATTCAGCCAGGAAGTACAATGGGGGGATGGGGGCCAGCCATCATGCGCTTTTGCACACCCTCCCTGTTTACCTTCTCCAGATATCTCCAGTTACCCATTTAGAGCTGGGTCGTATCGGGCTAAGCTTAAAGAGTCATGCCACTGACCCACGTCCCAAACCAAATAATTGGGTACACTAGGATTCGAACCCTCGCCGTCTCGGACATAGGATTCTGAGTCTAGTGGACCAGTCCACTCGGCTAGGACGGCTTAGATTACCCGGGAGGCCACCCACTTTCCGCCACATGGTGTACATCTCGAAGCTCCACATCTGCCGCACAGTTCTTCTACGCTTGCCACAGTTCCGCCACACGTGACACAGTCGCTGCAATGCTTGAAAGGCACCACATGATGTCTGAAAGTTGGCGACCCCTCGAGATAGGCAGCGCCATTTTGTTACTCCCAAAAAGAAATGATTTGTGCATTTTAAAGCGTTATACAGCGAGAAAACCAAAGTATAATCACCTACGGAACAAGTAATAACAAAACTCCCCAAAAGTGACCCCGCGTACCTCAGCGCCTCTAGACGCAAAATGTTGTACTACTTAATCGCTCCGAGCCAAAGTACTTTGTTCCGGCCAATAATTATACTAGAGCGTGATTCAGGCGACGAGTGACCGGGATGAATTGTGTAACTACGGTTTTTAGTTGCCAGGTTTGCATAGGCATACAAAGGGTCACTTTTTTGTGTGGAGAGGGTAGGTTTTTGTCAGTACTTGTTCCGTAGGTGATTATACTTTGGAGAAAACCTACTGCGACTCAGTGTGATTCAGCTTAGCAGTGTGATTCACATACTTGCGACTCAGTGTGGCTTTTTTTAGGGGGATTTCCACCACATGGTGTACACCTCAGAACACCACGTGTGCCACGCAGTTCCACCATGCTTGCCACAGCCTCCACCGCGCTTGGCATGCGTCACTTGATGTACGCGACTTCTAAGAGTGACCGCCCCTCATTCTCTGCAATGCTCTAGGCTCAAGGCTTAGCATTGTGACTTTGCCATCATAGTCAAAGTTGCTGCCCCTGGTGATTTATCACTAGTTCTAGGGATTTTTTATATTGCCTGAAAAAAATCACTAAATCAGCACATAAGTCACTAAATTATTGAAGAAAATCACTAAGTCAACCAAAAAATCACTAAAATCTAGCGATTTTTTCACTGGGTGGCAACCCTGATCATAGTACTATCCTTGAGAGCATCTGAGCTGACTTGTTACGACTATTGTGAAATTTAACGTCTACATATCTCTGTTATATCTCTCTACAATGCTTGTTACTGAACGAAAATGTAGTGTTTCCGTCAAATTTATTACATTTTCAATTACGGCACCTCAAGACGTTAATTATATATATATATATATATATATATATATATATATATATATATATATATATATATATATATATATATAAAAATGAAACTTATGTTTTTCTACATGACTGACCTAGGAGAAAACGTTTCCGCATAACTAGAATATACATAAATTATTTCTATTTTTAAGGCAAAAATAGAGATACAATTATTTTTTCTTTTAGCAAAAAATGATTTGCCCCTTTTGGTTTCTTTTCATTTTCAGGTCCTTTTTCCTAGTCATATACACTGTCCGCAGGTATGGAAAAAGTTTCAAGGCTGTCAGTAGTAGAATTCGACAGAATTCCAAAAGCTGCAGGCACTTTAACAGCACAACTTGTGTTTTGACAGCTTTTCATTGAGCAAAAAAATTCTTACACGTAAAAATGGTATTTTCAAACAAAATCTTATAATAAATATGAAAACTGCCAAGTAGGACTGCTACTTTGCTACCCTACTTTTTGCACGGTGGACTGTCCGGTAATCACAGCTGATGGTTTGCCTGTGTATGACTCATAGCCTGACCGAGGGATCACTCGCTCTCAGAAGTCATATATAC
The DNA here is from genome assembly GCF_049724085.1 of Artemia sp. Qi Xiang Cuo. NCBI lineage: Eukaryota > Metazoa > Arthropoda > Branchiopoda > Anostraca > Artemiidae > Artemia > Artemia sp. Qi Xiang Cuo. The sequence continues at coordinate 17,123,106 of NC_142811.1, forward strand.
CAGGTGACGTGTGCCCAACTTGGCGGAACTGTACAGCTCCCCTTTTAGCCTGAGAAATGATGGTACAGAGAGACAAAGCTCCCCAGAAGAACAAGGTCAATGGACCAGATACTTAAACAGTGAAAAGTGGGTCTTTGAACCAAGGCCCCTTCACTGAATGTTGTTTTTTTACAATTGTTCTGAAGTTTTCCTTCAAAAATAATCTTGCCCCATTTTTTTAATTTTTCAAACCTGCCCCTCCCCGAAGTGAATTCTACCATACTAGCCTGGAAAGGACATAATAGCTGGAGACATTGTTTTAAACATAAAATCCTGTCAAGAAGGTGCACTTTAACATTTGGGGTTTTGCTGTTCTTTCTGGCTGAACCGTTGAAGTATCAAGGACGTTAAAACAAAAATATTTTTGTTCCTTGGATCCATTTTAGGTCTACTCATACCCAAAATCTGCAATTTTCTAAAAAATTTTGTCAGTGTTGCCACTTTGAACCGTGAAAATAACTAGGCAAAATTTTGTAAACCTAACTACCCTTTTCGTCCGTAAAACTTCAAATATGAATAATTTATTGACAGTAAACAACTACATCTTTAAAGGAAAACTACCGATTTTTCTATTTTTAATTCATTTTTTATTTTTAATCTTTTAAAGTTTTTTTATTTTATTTTGTAAGGTATATTTAGTTGTGTGAGTTTCCATTTAATCAATTCATAAAATCAGATTTCATTTTCACACTTCTTAGTACTTTGTGGCGCTTCTGCTCAGGGTAATTTTTTCTCGTTTGATTTTACAGTATTTATAAACTTATAAAAACCGTAATCTTATAAATTACACAATGATCTGTAAACCCCCAAAAAATCTCGACAACAATTATAAGCAAATAAACTATAAGAGTAAACACTTTTATAATTATTTGTGTATGCTTGAGTCTGCATACGAGGGTACCAAATTTGGCCAAACTCGATTATGTTGTTCATGATCAAACAAGATTATAATAATTATTCAAGGGGGAATATGACCATCTGTAAAAACAACCCAAAATAGGCTATAGGCCTACTAATAAATCCTTGAGGGTGTCAAGCCAATTTGAAAAGAGATTAATGTCGAAAGGTCTAGGTAGTTTTCAACCTGCTAAGAGGGGTATTTTGAAAGAATCATTTTCATCGGTTTAAACCAGACAATAACGAACATTGTAGTAATAAGCCATTGTAGTAATAAGAGGGAAGTGCAAAATTCGCATATTATTTCTAGTGATGCCAGAGGACATAAGAAAAGGGATAATCAAAACTTGATTCAATCCGATGTGCTCTTTTATCTAGTCCAAGATCTGATAGATGGGTCCTTAGGTACTTGTGCATTATATCCTACACACGAAAAAAGTCAAGTTTGGTTAATGCTAATGAAATAAAGTAAAATTGAATGGAAATATAATACCATAGTTAGAAACAAATTTGGGCTATATATTTGCACATTAGGAGTAGGTAGGTGGGGGTTAAAGCATAGCATATATTAAAGACGCAACCTAACCTAACCTAACCTAGGTACCTTCCCCCCTAAACCCCCAAAAACAACAGTTTGAATATTGTAAACGCAATAAGAAATCACGCTTTGCGATCCATTTATCTAGCAAATACCCGTTTGAATGGTTTCCTGCAGTACTTCCCCGTACAGGCTATAGCGCTGTGTAGGATATAATGCACAAGTACTGCTCCTTATTAACTAATCATTACTATTAGCAGTTTTAAATAAGTCTTCACTCCCCCCCAAAGGGTACTCGCCTTTGATGATCTTGGAAAAGTTTCTGCTACAGCAGCAAGACAAATAACAAGGAATTGTTTTGACAATGAAATTTTGGTACTGTTCTATCAGCTAGGCAACACGCGAGACAGCCACTCGAGAAAAGCAAAGATCAAATAGGCATTAACCGGTAATTCCTATTAGATGCTGAATAAACAAGGGGTTTCTCACTCCGGGAACTATATTTAGGCTAAACTTGAGTTTTTTTGGGTTTAGGGAGGGAAGGTACTTAGATTAGGTTACGTGTTTAATATATGCAATGCTTTACCCAACCCCCCTAATACGCACATTTATAGCCGGAATTTGTTTCTAAACTATTATGTTTTCATCATATTTTGTTTTATTTCATTAGCATTAACCAAACTTCACTTCTCGCGTGTTGCATAGCTAATAGAACAGTACCGAATTTTTTTCTAAATGAATATTTCGGCTCTATATCTAAAAGCCACAATAAGCAAAGCACAGATAAATATGAAATGAGATTTACAATAAACACGTCACCATTAATACAAAAAAATTATCCCAGCATCATCACTAAAAGGAATCAAACAGTTCGTGGTGACGAACTGTAAGTAAGGAGAGACCCGGCTCAATGGTAACCGGAACTCTAGAAAACGGGTTTTTGATACAAATAGATATACAAAAAGAAATAGATGTTAATGCTGAATTCAAATATATAAGTTTCATCAAGTTTAGTGTTATCCATAAAAAGTTACACACCTGAGAAAATTTGGCTGATTTTCAAAAAAAGGAGGAAAGACCCCCTAAAAGCTATAGAACCTTAATGAAAATCGCACCATCATATTCAGAATATAACAATAACCTACTTGAGAGGTTTCAAGCACATATGTGCAAAAATACTTAATTTTACATTTTTTGCAAGAATAAAAATCACGGATGAGTGTTTATTTGTTTTTTTTTTCCCCAGGGGTATTTGTATTGACTACGTAGTAATAGAATAACTTGAGCGGACTCATTGAACCGGCCAATAAAATTTCTAGTTCCCTTTTTAAGTGACCAAAAAAAATGGAGGGCAACTAGGCCCCCTCCCACGCTTATTTTTTCCCAGTCATCCGATCAACATTTTTAGATAGCCGTTTTGTTCAGAATGTTAAAAAATATGATAAATATGTCTTTTAGGGTGACATAATCCACAGAAGTTCCCAGAGGGAGGGCTAAAAGTTATGAACTTTACCCAATGTTAACATATAGTATTGGTTATTGGTAAGTATACAGAAGTTTTCAGGAGGTTTTTTTTTCTGGTAGTGGGAGGGAAGGGTGGGTCGGTGGTTATGTTGGATAGATCTGTTCATGATGGAAGTTTTCATGGGGGAAGGGAAATTGCCATGAAGGGGGCGCCGGACTTGCCAGCATTATTTATTGGTTATTGGGAAGTATACAACCATTTTCAGGAAGGATTTTTTCTGGGGGGGGGGGGGCTAGAGAAGGGGGTTACTCTGGAGAAGAGGTCCTTGGAGGATGTTTCTTTGGGGTAAGAGACATTTCTATGAAGGGGGCGCCGGATTTCCAAGCATTAGAAATTAAATCGATCATTAGACGATCAGAAATTAAATAAAAAAACAAGTTTTTTCAACTGAAATGTAAGAAGGAATATTAGAACTTAAAACGAACAGAAATTATAACGTATGTGAGGGGTTCTCCCCCAAGTCAATACCTCGCTCTTTACGCTACAGTTTTTTTTAGTGCTTTCAAAAGAGCTATCTATTCTAATTAAACGGCCTTTGTGATTCAGGGGTTTGTGAATAAAATTTTTTTTAAATTTTAACGTAAAGAGCGTGGTATTGACTAAGGGTACAACCCCTTCATATACGTAATAAAAAAAACAATAAAAAAACAAGCGATACGGCTCAATAGTAATCGAAACTTTTAAAAACGGAATTTTGATGTGAATAAATGTATCAAAAGAATGTGTTTATAATGCTGATCATAAATATATAAATTTTATTAAGTTTATTATTACTCATCAAAAGCTCCAGGTCTGAGAAAATTTACTTAATTTTTTAACGAGGGGGGAAAAATCACCTACAACTGAAAGAATTTTAATGAAAATTACACTATCAGAATTCAGCGTATCAAAAAACACTATTACATATGTTTCAAGCTCATATCTGCAAAAATCTGCAACTTTTTATTTTTTGCCAGAAGAAAAATATACGAATACAGAAGTTAGTTACGTAAGTTAATTTGTAAAGACATCCATTTAGCAAAAGAAAAGTAAAATTTTTATGCAAATAAAAGCTGCATTAACTAAAAAACGATCAGAAATTAAATAAAAAAAACAAGTTTTTTAAACTGAAAGTAAGGAGCGACATTAAAACTTAAAACGAACAGAAATTATTCCGTATATGAAAGGGGCTGTCCCCTCCTCAACGCCTCGCTCTTTACGCTAAAGTTTGACTCTGTCTCACAACTTTATTTTTTAAAACAATAAAAAACTTTAGCGTAAAGAGCGAGGCGTTGAGGAGGGGACAGCCCCTTTCATATACGGAATAATTTCTGTTCGTTTTAAGTTTTAATGTCGCTCCTTACTTTCAGTTTAAAAAACTTGTTTTTTTTATTTAATTTCTACAAGGATTGAAAAACAAACACGAAATATATCAGGAGCATGTTTTTAATGCAATTCTTACTTTTTTGGCAGTTAATCTAAAAGGGCTTTTTGATACAAGTTCAATGGTATTAGGTTTCACAATGGGATATGTTAATTCATTCTTAATTAAATTTGTATATAATACGTTGAGTGAGTGTTCTCCCAAATCTCTATTTAAAAAAAGTAGTAGCCTATTATTTAACTAAAAGTTCAGTTTCTATTGTTTCTCGAATTATTTGTTTAATACCCAAATAATTAGCCTACTAATGAGGGTGGTGTTTTCAAAAAAAAAATATTGTATAGTCAGGGTTTTCGAATATATGATTACTGTTCAAATGGATCAAATGGGACAAAAAAATCCCTGTTTAAGAAATCCCTACACTGGGATGAAACTATCCTACTTCCAAATGGGCTCCGATTGAAGCTATCCTACCTCCAAATGGACTCCGATTGAAACTATCCTACCTTTAAACGGACTCCGACTGAAACTATCCTAACTCCAAACGGACTCCGATTGAAACTATCCTACCTCCAACTGGACTCCAATTGAAACTATCCAACCTCCAAAAATGGAAAAATAGGTAAGTTGTCTGTCTTGGGCTAAATTTTATGCTGAATCCGAATTTGCAGTCAAAATTGGCATTACACCGCTAAACTATCTTCAAAATTACCTTTTTTCTTTCTTACAATATGTTGCAGATTTGCTTTTATCACTACCTGAAACTATTCTAAGGCCTTGTTTGGACTTGGGATAGTTACATAGTTGCCAATTATTGCAAAAGAAAACTCTACAGTTTGGTCGTTCCCCTTTTGTTAAAAAAGGTTGTCAACCTTTTTTAGAAGTACTTGAAAAACAATTTCAAAAACTTCAAAAGCTCTCCTGAAAAGTAGCAGTTTTGGAAATCGAGGGATCAGCCACTTTCCATAAACTGGTAAGATCTCGGAGTGCCACGCGTGCCACACAGTTCAGCCATGCTATGCACACTTTTGCCTTTCTTAGCAAGCGCCATTCGTTGTACATGATTTCTAAACTGGCGACACCTCGGTATGAATCAACGCCTCTTGGAATCTATAAAATTCAGTAGGCTACTAAAGGGGTTCGACGATTCAGAAACTTAGTAAGCATTAGCATTTTGTCAAAGATTGCCCTTCCTTAAAACCTCCATTTTCAGCTATACATTTTATTTATTATGGGTGCAGCAATAGGTGCAACCTAGTCAACAGCGAACCATGACCCATAGTAATCGGAAGTTATTATAACTAGTATTCTGATTAATCTTAATAGTAAAAGATTATTTAAAAAAAATCTATGGGAATTTTGAGACAGCCTGAAACTGAACAAAATTGGAAACTAAATTGGCGTCGAATCGAAATGAAAAGTGCACGATTGAAACCACCGTGGTAAAAAACTCTATTGGAGAATTACAGTCCCCCACCTTGAACAGCAAGGAAGATCACTTTTTGCATGAGGAGCAGACATCTTCTTTTTTTATCCTAGGATGATTGTATCGAACCAGAGGTCGTAGAATGTTGGGAGAGGGCTTGTTTGAAAGAAAATTATAATATCTAGTGCCGTTTTCAGGTAATAAGACATCGTGGCGTTTTCATACCTTTTTGCACCGCAAATTTCAATTTTTGCCCAAAGAAGACCAAAATGCCGGGAAATCAAAACTCTAAGATAGCAAATCGATTTCTTTCGCCTGCCACTGAAATATCTTTAGAATTTTGAAAACTAGCGCTTTCCTGAAAACTCAAAATGGACCCAAAAAAACCCCGGATGTTCTCGTAAGATCAGAAAATTCTATAAATAGCCTGCAGAAAATATAAGACTAATTTGTGAGGCTCTTAATACTCTCACAGGCCATGACATCGATAACTTTTAGCATACAATTACAGTTATCCAAAACCTCAAGCAAGCTCAGTTTTCCGTAAAGCGGTAGTTTTGAGAACTTTACAAATAATGGAAAATATCAAGAGTCAGTTTATCTGAGCTAGTTTTGTATATATAGGCTATTGCGTAATCTGCGAAGCAATAATTTTAGTTCCTCTAAGTTTCAACTTTGCTCTTTACTTCTGTGAGAAAATATTTTTTGGACTAATTATCTAATAAAAGGACATTTTAAGAATTAGGACCCACCCCCTCGTATAGTTTAAGTTAGACTAGAAAAAAAGATCCCGAAGCAAAGCAGATCAAGCCAATTCAAAGTCATTAGATGTTATTATTACCAAAGTTTTTTTGCAACTAATAGATCTTGATAAGAATTTTGGCACAACAGCAAGTTTTATTGGCGGCATTAGTTGTAAACAACTCTTTTAATGATTTCCTTTGACAAACAAGTCTTGAGGCGTGATTATCCAAACAAGTAAAGCTTGCAAGATAAAGCATTACTTCAAAATAGGGTGGGCGGGGGGGAGGTATTTTACTCTCAATACAGTATCGTATAATTTTTCACGGGTAAAAGGAAATAAAGAAAAAAGAAGAGGAATCTCAAATTGAAGAAATACGTGGGATATATACCGGGCCGTATCCGGGAGGGGGGGGGGCTACCTAGTTTGACCCCCCCCCCCCCAAAAAAATTCTTCCGACAAGTAAAAAGTGATGAAAATGCATGCAAACAATTTTTTGTTGCTGTAAAGTTTTTTTTATATACACCCCGTCCTTGAATAAAATTCTGGATACGGCCCTGATATGTATACATTTTCCAGAAACATGTCTGGTGTCGCCAACTGACAGTCTACTGTGATAAGGCACGTAAAAAGAAATTATTTCGAGGGATAATTTGAAAAAGTTGACGAGACACAGCGGATGTGAAATTACAAAGGTTAAATTTCTAAAACAACTTTTTTCAACTGAAAGTAAGGAGCAACATTAAAAATTAAAACAAAGAGAAATTATTCCGTATGAGGGGGACTATCCCCTCCTCAATTCTTGCTCTTTACACCCAGGTCTTAAAAGTTCGTTAAAAATACTTCCCGTTCAAATTCAACGGCCCTTGTATTTCGGAAGTCGTTCTTACATAATTGGGATAAAAAGTCAAACTTTAGCGTAAAGAGAGAGGGATGAGAAAGGGGCAGTTATTTCAAACCGTTTGTTACCGCGAACTGTTTTAAATCGCAAAGATCTTGTGACTTAGGGAGACAGGGTCGCATCCAGGATTTTTTTGGGGGAGGGAGGGGGTACAAAAGATTTTTTAGGGGAGGGGGGTTACGAACAAAGGAATATGAATCAAAAATTTGTTTATATTAATTTGTTATGTTTTTACGAGGCAGATAAACATTTTGGGGATAGGGGTTAAACCCCCTAACCCCCCTGAATACGGCCTTGGAGGGAGAAGCTGGGTCTGAAAACCCCTTATTGCTGGTTTCATCTTGTCATGGGCACACACGAATAAACACCGTGATCCTGTCTTATGTACATCTGAGCCTGTGTCCAGAGTTGCTCTGTATCTTCCCCCATTACCTCGTATACACGAAGTGATCTAGCGTGTAACTCTTTTAAACGTACTCCATTCACATTGACCGGTTTAGGTAAGTTGTTCATCCCCACCAAACACGCCTTCATTCGTAGAAAAACTAGATGCAGCCGTATCACCAGTAATTAATTCATTCAATTTTTTTTTACAGCAATCCAATGGCATGACTATCATTAGCTTGAACATAGGATGTACTTTTATGCCTTCCCAGAAAAATTAAAATAAATTCAAACAGCTGGCCCAATCATTTAACTTCTTGATATCAAGACAAGATATCTGTCAAAATGTTGAATGCATGATTGATCATCTTTGATAAGTTAAGCAATTTTTCCACCTGCTTATATTGTATTGTTTTTTTTTTTTCAGCGGACTCAATTAGCGTGGCACCTGCCCACTTGAAAGTACTATCAAAGATACCTTTGAACAATAGAAAGGTATTGTCATTATAAAAATCCTATATCACAATATATGATATTTTTACAATATAGGATATTTTTTTTATGAGGGGGGGGATATACAAAAAAAATTACAAAACACAACAAAATTTATTTATATGTATTTTTGTTATTTCTGTACGAGTCATACACAAATTCTGAGGGTCAAAGCCGGGTGCCCCTCTCCAGGGTCATATCCAGGATTTTTTTCGGAGGTTTTACCCATTTTTTCTCGGCGGGGGGGGGGGGGGGTTACACAAAAAACGCATACAAAATTTGTTTACGTCCATTATTGTCACGTTTTTACGAGCCAGACAAACATTTCGCGGGGGGGGGGGGGCAAAACCCCAAATCCCCCCGGGACATGGCCGTGCCTTCCCCCTGGATATGGCCCTGTGTGCATGTATCTTTCTAACAGAATTGTTACCAAAAACATTTACCAGAAATACATTTTATCGAACCTGGGTAAGATTTGTGCAGAATACTACTAGTTCAATTCTCAGCCAAAATCATGTTGTAGGAAACTATTTGTAGATTTTAAGTGCATAATACAAAATAAAAGCAAAAAAAATCAAGTCTAACAAATTAAACTTTGCAAATTCTATCAGTTAAGCTTTGAGGAGTAGCTGTAAACTAATTTTCTGCTTTACAGTTTAGCATTTTATTTTTACACCTGCGGATTTGAAGTTTTGAAAAGATTTTTTCAAGTATCTATTTATATTTAAAGATTTAATGTTTAAGTTCCACGACAAATCGCAGCTGTGAATTGTAAGTACCCATTGTTTGTTAACCAACAATTCTTTCCACGCATTTACAAAAGATTGCTATGAACAATTATTGCTCTATGGTTTTACACTTTACTTTAAGGCCTTTTTTCAGATATTGTTTATGCTGTATGGATTAATTTTTAAATTCTACGACAAGTCGTAAACTCCTGTGGATCGTATTTTTAGTTATCATTATTTTTAAAATTGAAATTTTTTATCTAATTTAAAAAGATTTATTTGTTGTTTTTAAAATTAAATTTTTAAATTCTATGACAATTCGTAAATTCCTGTGAATCGTATTTTTAGTAATCGTTATCTATTAAAAATCGCTATTTTTTCGCTCTCCTATTAGTGGGGCTGTTAAACAGAAAATATCTCTAGAATTGTGCACTTCAGGCAAAAAGCACCAAAATTGGTGCAGATATAGATTAAAGCACGGGAAATCCAATGGTGACGGGAAGCACGTCGAGCGAACGCTCGAAAGCACCTTTACGAGCGCCCGAGGCGCAAAAAAAGCGCAAGTTTACCAGTCTTTCTACAGACGTATCAAAACTTCTGACAATTAGTTCTAAGATATGGAGAACGAATTGTCAGAAGTTTTGTAAGAACGTTCTTGGTAGCTAAATAAAAAGCAACAGATTGCTCTGAAGCGCGCAATAGAGCGCAAACTGTGCAAAATGGAAGCGCCTATTCAATGGAATACACAAACTGACAAAAACATAGTTTAGAGTGCTAGAAATTCGACTATTACAAGAAGCGGCTCGAGTTTGGCTGTTCAAGCGCGTATTTGCGCGCTCAAAAGCGTGCAAAACTGATGGAACGTTTTGAGAAACTCTGGGAAAAACTGGAAATATAGCATGAAATATGGGGAACCCAACGGTGATCGGTATGAAGGCGAGCGATTGCTCTATAGGGTCTTATAAAGCACCCGAAGCGCTGAAAAAAAAAGCGCAAGTTTACCAACCTCGCTACAAAAGAATCAAAATTTATGATTTTCGAACGATCCGAAATGAGAAGAAACAGCGGACTGTAGAAGATCACAAAATGGGCTCGGCATTTAAGAAAAGGTTCCAGAAAAACACTAAAAACCTTGTAAATACCCTAATAGAATGGGGTAATCCTTTCGAAAGTATGTATGAGTCTCGTTTCGATCAACTCCAGGGGAGTATCTCATTGTCGTGCCATCAGTACCTACCGAAGTCTGGAAATTGTTGGCTAACCCCAGTATGATACTTTTGTGGAAGAGCGTTTTGTAAAACCTACAAAGCCTATTGATTCACCGATACGCCAAAACAAGATGCTATTATTTTCAACTCCCATTTCATCATCGATACCAAAGTCGAAATCGATCCTTCAGATGGCCAAGTCAGATTCGGTCAGATTTGCCAAACTCTATATTGGTTGGAACACCAGAGGCGCTGACTTGGAAGAGTTTTTTCAAACACGAGAACCAGCCTTTCCCTCCTTCAATCTCTCATCGGGGTAATCTGAAATTCGGCAGGAAGTCTGATATTGTTACTCTGCTCACAGCTCATTCTTCTGAAGTTGTGACCGAGAAACCTCACCCCGATTCCAAGATTGTTGATGGTGCTGTCCCAGTCTACCGTATAAAGTCAAAAAGCAAGACGTTCGGCGAACATGTTACAGAAGAAATCTGCCAATACCTCCGTAAGCAGTTCACAAGTGAAACACAGCGAGTTAACGTCGTCTTTGGCGTTTATACGTCCGATAGTTTGAAAACTTCTATTGAGAAAAACGCGGCAAGGCTATGTATCTGACAAAGGTTGAAGAAAGAGCGCCAATTCAAAAAAACTGGACTAGTTTCCTTCAGTGTTCAGAAAACAAGAAGAGCCTGTTCGAGTTCATGGCAAAAAAAAAGAATTGCGACACTGTTACCAATCATTTGATTGTCGTGACTTCTGGTGATATTCCGAGAAGTACAATTCCAACTGACTTGACTGAAATTCATCCTAGCAACCACGAGGAGGGATATAGCAGGATAGTCCTGCACTGCCTTCATCAAGCGCGCTGCGACATGAAATCCATCACTGTCAGAACAGTTGATTCATATGTAGTTGTTCTGCTCATCGCAAAGTACTTTCTTATTGGGGCCGATCAACTGTACGTAGCCTACGGCCAAGGGAAGAGTTCCCGCTACATTCCTGTTCATGACATACCAACTGCAGTTGGCGAAGAAAAGGCGCAGTCACTACTTTTTTTTTCAAGCTCTAAGTGGCTGCGGCACTGTTACCACCATTCCTGTGGCATGGAAAGGAGGGATATCTTCTCCTCTTCAAGAGCTCACTGAAAACGACTTTGCACAGATTGTAAAGTTCATTGTGTACTGTACATGACAGATTCAGTGGGAAAGAGTCGGTAAACAAGTTGAGGATGTATCTGTTCACAAAAAAAGGATCATCCATGGGCAGACTTCCGCCAACCCAGGATGCGCTAAACCAGCACATTCGGCACGCTTACATTCAAGTCCGGGTATGGTCCAGTTCTCATCTTGCCATTATTCCCGAAAAGTACCCCAATGATTACGGACGGGAAAAGACCAGCAATGGGTTTTGGGCTCCCCGACGGTCAACCCTACCCCAAGCTTCTGTCGCCTGTCGAGAGCATATACGATGCAGTTGTAAAAAGCTATACTCTGGGCGCTGCAACTGCAGGAGCAGCTCACTTGAGTGCACCCAGTTATGTTCTTGCCACGGGTGCTGCCAAGTATGATGAATTTTTATGTATTATTATTTTGATGTCCCTTTTAAGACTTAAGCCTAACTTAGAATCTCGGTTTCTCAACATGTGATCTGATATCTCAGTCAAGTACCATACTATGTGATAATTATTGCCTTACTTTGAATTACATTTTCCAATAACAATGACAATCAAGACAAGTTAGCTAAAGTAGCAAACGGAAATGGCTTTTTTGGTTATGCATGTCCAAAAAAGTGCAATGTAGGTCTCTATGTGTGTCGGAAATCCTTCATTCCCTTCGTGTCATTAAGCGTCGTGGGCTCTGCTGGACGCTCTAAATCACGCTTCGTATTGCCTGTTCGATGTCATTTCGAATTATCGCTTGTTTTGAGAAACTAACGTTTTGTAAAATTTCCCATTTTCGCTCTTGAAGCGGGCAGTAAGACATGCCAGGACCGGATTCTGGCTTATAGATTCACTTTTTTAACACCACTCGTCTCTCCGTATTTCAGACCGTGTTTCAATCAAATCTGAACTTTCTGTAACAAGCAGATGAGTTTTGCGCTTTTAGCGCACTTTCAGCAATTGCAAAGGTGCTATAAAGCGATCGCTCGACATTCTGCCTGTGATTATTGAGTTTCCATACTTTGTACTATATTGCCACTTTTTTCCGGAGTTTAGTCAAACTTTCAATCAGTTTTGCACTTCTTGCGCGCTTTTGAGCGCACAAATTTGCGCTTTGACGCACAGACTCGAGCTGTTGCTTGTAATCTTAGGACTTCTAATACTCTAAACTATGTTTTGCCTATTTTGGTATTACATGGGATAGGCGCTCCTATTTTGCGCTTCACGCGCTTTTTTTAGCGCTCTATTGTGCGCTTCAGAGCGATCCTTTACTTTTTATATAGCCGCCATTGGAATCGCCATATCTTAAAATATAAATTCAGAGTTTTGAAACTTCTGTAGAGATGCTGGTAAACTTGCGCATTTTTTAGCGCTTCGGGCGTTCGTAAAGGTGCTATAGAGCGCCCGCTCGACGTGCCCGTCATCATTAGCTTCCCCGTACTTTAATCTATATTTCCACCAATTTTTTTGCTTTTTGCATGAAGTGTACGATTCTTATGCTTAACGGCCCAACTTATATGGGTTTAACTTATGAATGAAAGACGAACATTTTTGTACCATTTCATATCTAGGATTTAGCTCTAGGCTATCCATCTGCCAAATCACGTTTTTGAAATTTCATGTACATGGATTTTTAGATTGAAAATAATTTGAAAATTGGTTAAAAATCGTTGAAAAAAGGATAATTTTTCTATTCTTTTAAGCAAGTTCAGATCCTTCCCAAAGAAAAGTCTAAGTAATGGCGTAAGTCTGGCTTTTTGGATGTTAAATCGGAGACTAATGAATCCAAAAATGCAAGTATATTGTTCTTGTGAAGTAAGTTACAGCTGAAGACTTTCACAGCTGAAACTTTAAGTTACAGTTTTCAGAGGGAACATATACCTTAATCAACAACTGTTTCTATCCATTCCAAAAGGATGGTTGCTAAAAATTGTTAGAAACAATTGGAAAGACAGACACAGGCGAGAACCCTGGAATTTTTTTTTTCCCGGGGAGGCATTAATAAAAGAAAATATAGACAGAAGGGAATGATAAGCACATTTATTTGATATTTTGAACAGAGAGTGTAAAAATATTAAGAAATCTTAGGATTTCAGGAGGCCCGGGCCCCAAGACTCTCCTTGGGTATGTCCCTAAATATACTGGCCCTCGAATATACCTTTCTAGGTCTTATCTAGAAATCTAGATTGGGCTAGTTGATACTACACACAGCAGGGCAAGGGGTTATCGAGGTTTATCCCGAAACCTTATGTGAATAGACTACAAATGCTGGTTACACTATATTGAGAATCCGAAGATAATTTAAGCTTCATATGGATAGAACTGTTGACATTCGTCTTAAGCTGGCGGACATAACGGTAAATAATCAACCAATGAAAAAGTAAAAAAGCTGTCTTTCCACGACATCAAAAGAAATACGCTTTCCTATTGATGGATTCGTTCACTGTTTTGTCCCTAAACCAAACATAAGGTGTATTCTGCCAATATATTCATGAATATTGCTCAATATAGCATTATTTTGTGTCCATAATATTCCAATGTCTTTGGATATATCTTTCCGTCAAAACGTATTTTGAATAGAAGTACCGTTTGGGAGACACCCTTTGCTTAAAGGAACTCAAATAATATAAAAAAAACAATTTTTAAGTTCAGCAAGGCCTTATCTAAAAGAGGAGAGGTACCGGGTTTGACCCCCCCACCTAGCAAAAATACATAAAAAAAAAATCTGGCACGCTTTTTAAGAGTATTTACCCCCCCCCCCCCCCCAAAAAAAAATCTTTGATATGCCCTTGTTCAGTGTTATAATTTTAACGTCAAAACTCCCTGCAATTTATTTATTGGCTGTATAGGGACACGGTTCATTGTCCCACACTCAACAATGCCTTTATAGTCCTAACATAAGGCAGGCTTAAATACTATTGCGATTTCATGTTGCCCATCATGAAATTCGTTCAAAGGTCTACTGCATGTATCATATAATAATGGGTGTAACCCAATTGACTTGTAGGAAGATAATTATTAATTTTACCTCAAAAGGATTATTATTATTGCTCAAAACATCTAATTTACATTTTGGATACGGGACTATAAATTTCGTCAACAGAAAGAATTCCAATAACATAAAAAAAGAGAGAGAAAAAACTGAGTCAGTTTGAAATTCAACCATAGCTTTGAATGTAATGAAAACATTGGCTAGGGTCAAGACTGTATCCACGATTTTTGCTCGGAGGGGGGGGGGGTACAAAAAAACTTTAAAAAGCATCAAAAATTCATTTGCATGCATTTTTGTTACGTCTTTACGAGTCAGACAGACATTTCGGGGGGGGGGATCTACTCCCCCCTGGATACGGCCTTGGGCCACATATGTACGCAGGATTTATTTGAGAGGAGGGTACAATAATGAAAAACAGTATTTGATATTTGAAACAAAAAGTGCTTATAGATTCAGAAAGCTTAGGAATAATGGTTGCAGCGGCAGCTGCAACCTAGTAAAGAGCAAACCACTAAAGAGCAGGAAAATGACTAGGGGGGTGGCCAGAGCATCATAGAGAGATGTGTAGTAGCTCATTTGAAAGGGAATTAAATTTTTAAGTGCCCTTTTTAAGTGACCAAAAAGATTGGAGGACAAATAGCCCCCCCCCCACCCAACAAGTCCTATAAAAATTTTGAGATAGCCATTTTGTTTAACATAGTTCAAAGGTCCAATATATATCGTTTTGATGATGATATGGCCCTTCATAGTCCTGTATGTGGTATCGGGCGTACTGTATCGGAAATATCGGTATCCGCTGTTGGTTTTTTTTTTTTCATTCATTTTCTAGGCTCATTTTTTTAAAGCAGGTCCCGGCAAGTCATTATGGTTGCAGCGGTAGCTGCAACATAGTAAAGAGCGAACCACAGCCCATAGTAACCGAAAGTTAAAAAACACGTTTTGAAAAAAACACTGTCAATTGAATAAAAATTCCATCCAACACTGACTCAGGAATATTAACTATTATTTCAGTTTGACTTAAAAGTAAAAGTTTATTGCGAAAAGAAATTTATGGTGATTTCGAAAAAAAGCCTCAAACCCACTCGAAAATGGCGTCAGATCAAAATGAAAAGTGTACCATTGAAATTAAAATGGTCAAAGCCTTGTACAGGGAAGTTACAGTCCCCCTCCCTGAACAACAAGGAAAATCACTTTTTTGCATCGGTAGCACCGATCTGTCTCACTTTTTTTTTTTTTTTTTTCCCAGCAGGTCTAGCGGGCTACTACAACATCATATAGATTCTTAATGGCTCATTCAAAAGCTGTTTCTCATATCTACGTGCTTTTTATAAATTCTGCCATCTGCAAGTGCAATATGGCACTAAAATGGCACTTTTTGTGCTATTTCTCAATGGGTTTCACCGTAAATAGGCTATATCAATCAACACGGTTTGAACTTCAAAAGTAGTTTGAAGTTTCTTGAATATCATTTTCAATTTGACTATAGGACCAGAGAAAGGAACTTGGATTCAAAGATCCCTATTCCTGTGTTCATGCCTGAGAATGGGGTTGGAATTACAAACGATTACTTTGTACAGTTCATAGCATATATGCTTACTTTATTTTCAATTTCCTTAGCTGAAACGTCTAGAGAATTAAAATCAACTTGGTGGACTGTGATGAAAAAGTTGAGAGCCATGGCTAATTAATAAAAAAAAAGCCAAGAGAGATAGTCTGAGTGACAGGCAAAGCTGGCATAGGCTCTTTTTCAGAATTGTATAAAAATGATGTCCTTACACTTATTGATATATAGTCTATCATCCATCCTGAGGAATAACTAAGGTTGATAAGCATGGAGTAATGGTAATTCAAAAACTATACAAGTTCTGTGAGCCATTTAAAGGCGATTGGAAACCAAAAATAAAGTTTTCTAGAATTCTTTACTCTATGCTCAGTCGTTCGGACAACTGAGATTGTTAGTTTTATATGAGTTTTGCCTACTGGGAAAGCCCACTGGAATTGCAATGGGGATGACCGAGATTTTTGGGTTGCCTAATGAAAAAGAATGTCCACTGGACTTGTATGTAAAACGGGGGATAGCTGCTCCCTTGCCTTCTCCTGTGTTAGGTATTGCTTAGGGCGAGAAGAAATGCACAAGACAAGCATAAACTCCTCGAATTACAACTTAACTATATTGTTATTTCCCAGCAAATACTTTTAACGACTATAAATAGTGAAAATGCTACAAATGACACCGAGAGCCCCCTGCTTGATTTATTCCGTTACAAAGTTTAGAAATACTTAACTTGTTCGGTTTGTCAATGGAGTCAAATTGATTCAACAACTTTAGATGATACAGAAGCATGCTACTTTCCTGTACCTGCAGTCCTCTATCCTCAAGCACATGTCGACCAAGAGATCATAGATACGACGGACATAAGATTTTCCATAGTACTCTACCCGTTTCCACCAGCAGGTATATGTCCCAATTGCCACGAACGTCAGCTTCAGACCATATTCACACACACTCCTAAATTTCTTGTTGTAAATCTGGACAGAAGAGCATTTCAGGTAAAACAAATAGAAGAATACTAGATTTTTGTCGAGGCAACGTACACCTGAGGAAGACAGATGAGCGTAATCTGAGTCAACGTCAATATTATGATCTGTTTATGTCATCAGAACACTATCGTGCATGCTCTGTTGTCATTCATAGTGGATCTCAGTTTAATAATGGTCATTATTACGTTTATCGAAGGACCATAGAAGGAAGCTGGTGCTTGTGCAACGATGAAAAAGTAAGAATGGTAAGCCAAACTGATATTGACTTCTCAGGCATAACTTTCTTAGTTCTTGAAAAATGATCCTAGGTAAGTAAAATGCTACTTAACACGTTGCTATAAATTGTTGTTTTTGTGATTCATTACACATATTAACCTTGTCCTTTCAGGCCAGCCATGCAGAAGAATGCCAGTATATGGAAATCCTCGATTTATGACAAACTGGTCAAAGTGTACGCTTTATACAATCTTCGACCAACCCCCTTTTCTTCCCTGCGCTTTGTCTTAGCATTTGGTAGTAGTTTAACTATTCAGTGACTAGTAGATCTGGATAAGGCGAAGGGAGTTTTTTTTTGCATTTGCGGAGACTAAAATTTGGACGAAATAAAATTGACAGTTTCTCTCGTGAAGCAACCTAAAAAGCTTTAATATCTTATCAGAGATTTATATCTACTTTTATAAGTACTTCGAGTATTTGAAGGCTCCTAACATGCAAACTCCTAAGTTTTATATTTAAAGAATTCTTCTTTTTGTATTTTTCCTCTTGTAATGGAATCCTTAGTCTTCTACTGTAACTTACGATGTTCAGACAAAGTGTAAGCGGTGGCGCCTCATTGTGGCGGAGAAGTGTAACATAATGGAATTGTCCGATCTTCTATTTTCCTTAAAAAAGTAAAAATCAAGTGATATGACTGTATTTCCTTGTAGAAAAACATACTATAAAAACTAACTAGTTGATGATGAATGAATACACAATGAGAAGACAATTCCATCATGGCCAAGACCGCTGTGTTATTTTACCTGTATCTACATTTCTTTTTTCTTGGCCTAAAGATACATTGTTTTGTATGGTATGCATAATAAACTTTCTGTTGTAAAGTGAAAGTTGTTGTAATTTTGTAGGTAGTGGGTAGTATCCGTAAGGGCTGTATTTTTTCCCCTAGATCGGTGATGATTAGAAATTATATAAAAAAATAAGTTTTCAATTGAAAGTAAGGAGATATATTAAAACTTAAAACGAACAGAAATTATTTCGTGTAAATAAAAGGACCATACGAGTGTTGATTCTACGTTATATTTTAATAAAAAAAAAACACGCAAAGATCATGGATGCAGCGGCAGCTGCAACCTAGAACGGTACCATTGCAATAATTATGGTCTAAAGCCCTTTGAAAACGCCATTTTTTGGTCATTTCATTGGAAAAGACACTTCTTTTATTTACAAAAATGGGGGAAACAACCGAAAGAGCTCTTTATGAGAATGTGCTATCAAGTCCATTTTATAAAAAGCGATTACGTATAAATATAAGCTTTTAAATGAGCCTTTAAACAGCTCCCTTTTGTTACGGTAGCCTTCTAGTTTCTGCTAATCAGTAGGTGATTTATAAAGCCCTGTCTTCATTATGGCTTTTTCAGGCAAAGTCAACCAAGCATGGGCGCCCATAAGCTGAATTCCAGGGGGGGGCAAACCGCATCTAATTGACATTTTTAATGCTATATAGTAGAAATCTCAGAACAAAAATATAAAAATAAGGCAGTATCATTTAAATTAGGCAAATCATATGGGCGCCCATGCAGCCGAGTAAAAACAGCTTTTTGCTAATCGAAAAACAAACGTTCCTGAAAAACATGTATTGTTTTGCGAAGTATGGATAATGAACTTTATGTTATAGACTGAAAGTTTTTCGTAGCTGTCAAGGTTATTTGCAGTTTTTTCTAGGTGTCTTATCTCTCCTCCTACTACTACTACTACTACTAATAACTCACCGCAGCACCAAGCCGCCTGAGGCCAACACAGCTACGCACGATCCTCCTCCACCCCAATCTATTCAAAGCCTCCCTTTTTACACCCGCCCACGAAGTTCCCATTTCCTTTAAATATTTCTTTATGACGTCCTCCCACTCCAGACGGGGGTGACCTGCTTTTTGTTCAGCCCTTGATGGTTAGCCAAAAAGAGCAATCTTCCGCACTCTGTCATCCTTCATCCGCACAATGTGCCCTTACCACCACAACCTTTTTTACGTTCTAACCCTCAAAAACGGTATCGAAACACTTTTTTCGTATAGCCTATTATTTGAAATAGGGTCAGTCAGCCGGGTACCCAGAACAATCTTTAAGCAATTTCTCTTGAATACATCTAGAAAATCTTCATCCGCTTTTCGGAGCGTCCATGCTTCAGAGCCATTTTTGACCACTGTCATCACTGTAGCTTCTAATATTCGAATCTTGGTTAGCAGACTTATCTTCCTATTCTTCCAGACTTTTTTTAACTGTAGAAAAACACCCTGAGCCTTGGCTATTCTACTTTTAACATCTTCACTGCTCCCACTATCTTTACTAATAATACTATCAAGGTAAGTGAAGCTGCCAACCTGATCAATCTTTTCATTACCCAACGTCACCTTTTCATCTTCACTTATTTCTAGCCTTAGCGACTTAGTCTTCCTAACATTCATTTTCAAACCTATTCTAGTACCCTGAACTCGCAAAACCGCTAAAACTTCCTTCATTTTTCTCACACTTTCATCTAGGATGCTTAAATTATCAGCATAATCTAAGTCCAGGAGACTTTTTCCTCCCCATTTGATTCCTTGGTCTCCAATTGCCTTTCCTGTGCTCCTTAATACAAAGTCCATCAAAATAATTCATATAAAGGGGGATAGAACACAGCCCTGCTTAACTCCTGATTTAATACAGAACCAGCTGCTAACCTCATTTCATACATAGCACTAATCTACTTAATGTATTTGTCTGGTATACCATACAAGGATCAAACCGTTGCTAAAACTCTTGTATCAACGGAATTGAACGCTTGTTCATAATCTATAAAACTAAGAAACAAAGGCGTTTGACAACTCAGGCACTTCTCAATTACTAGCCTAAGAGTGCAAATTTGGTCGACACATCCTCTAACTTTTCTAAAGCCGCACTGCTCTTCTCTTAAAACTTTGCCTACGGCATCTCTCAGTCTAAAAAGTATAATATTACTGAATAATTTACTACCTACAGAGACCAGACTAATGCCTTGATAGCTACCACACTCACTTTTATCACCTTTCTTGTAAAGTGGCTTAATTAAGGTTTTCCTAAAATCGTTAGGTACTTCCACTTTTTCAAAAATCATCTTCATAATCTTCAGTAACTTATTTCTAACCTCAGAGCCACCATATTTAAGAAATTCACTTACCGCCTAATCAGTGCCTTAAGACTTATTAGTTTTTAACCCTTTTTATACTGCTGATAATTTCTCCCCACAAAACAAATTTTCATTCACATCCAAATGATCACAAACTTTTTCATTTTCCTCTACACCTTTTCATGCAACTC
This sequence comes from Artemia sp. Qi Xiang Cuo, assembly GCF_049724085.1. NCBI lineage: Eukaryota > Metazoa > Arthropoda > Branchiopoda > Anostraca > Artemiidae > Artemia > Artemia sp. Qi Xiang Cuo. Next base: position 17,143,581 of record NC_142811.1, read on the forward strand.
TATCTCAGTTAAGAAAGTTCTCAAAATGTTCGGCCCATGGCGCTTTATTTTTTTCCTTGTCGCTAATTGCGACCCCATTCCTATCTTTAACTGGGACAAGTCCGGATTGACTACTCCCTCTCAATTTGTTAACGTGCCAGTACAATATTTTACTATTATGCCGTCTAGCTGCATCTTCCAGATCCTCGGCAATTTTATCCATGGCCTCCACTTCACACATCCTTACTTCATATTTTAATGCTTTCTCCATTCTTTTTACATTTCTTTTGTTTTCATATGATCTATCACTCAGATGATTCTTGTACAAGTCCTTTCTCCTTTCTATTAAACATAAAGCTTTTTCACTAATATTCTTAGCTGCAGTTCTAGCTTTCTTCCATAAGACACCTTCAGCAACTTAACAAATTTTTTTTTTTAATTATTCCAACCATCTTCCACATTATCAAATTTTAAACTCTTAAGTTTAGTATTCAACTGTTCCTGGACAGTTTCTCTCAAATTCTCATTCTGAAGTCAAACAACATCAGAGCTTCCCGGGAGGTATTTACACTTCCGATATTTCAGCTTTAAATTAACCCTTGACACTACTAGATGGTGATGTTTACTTTTAACATCAATAACGGCACTTCTATATACCCTAGTATCTTGTATTGTTCCTGCCAGTCTTCGGTTTACAGTACATAACCAATAAAGCTAGTAGCTTTTCAATCATACTCATAGTTCATCAATCGATGAGCCATTTAATAATCAAACACCGTGCTGATTATAATTCAGCTATTATACCCTCAAAATTGCAGCGATATACGGCCATTGCAGTTATGTTACGCTACACCTTATTTACCAAGGCAGTTATACCCCATAGCTTTATTTGTACCAATCTGGGCATTAAAATCTCCCAGTAATAACATCATATTTCTACCTGGGACCTTGTCTATTTGCTCCTGTAACTGTAAGTAAAATTCATCTAAGTCCCTAGTATCTCTAGTATATACCATCTATTGAATTTGCCAACGCCCCCGTACCAAACAGGTTTTTCTGGTAGGTAAACAGGTCATTACACTCGGTCATTACACTCTTTGTCAAGAGGATTTACGCAATTTCAAAGTACAACTTGATTGGTGATTAGAATTTGAATAAAAGGAATAGTTTTCTTTACAATTCATATTAGTAAGAGAATTGAATTCAAAGAGAATAGTTTTTTATTTGAAAGGATATTAGAGGAGAAAAAAAAATGAGTGGTGTATTTACACTATTGGAGATTAATGATGGAACCGACAGCAGCAGCAGCAACGATATACAAGTACCTAATGTAGCTGTGGAAATAACTGCTGGTTGTAGACTATGTCTTGAATGGGACATTATGTATGAGAGATATGTGATATTATTAAGCAAATTTAAGCAGGAGGAGCAGCTGTGTTTTGCTGGAAAAGTAAATATTCTCCATATAAATAAACTTCGGTCAGCATTAGATGTCAAATCGAAATATATTGATGAGAACAAAATGCATCAGTGAATATTATTATTATTGTAATTATGTTCAATAAAACTGTTTCTAAATCAATGGTATTTTTCTTTTTCTATAGTAGACTAGCGTATATTTTTTAGAGTAGAAAAAAGAAATTCTGTTTAGTCTGAAGTTGGTTGTGAGAGAGTTAGGACTCTAAAAAATGGATAGATTCGAGAAAGATCTAATCATGAGGAATCTATTTCTTATTGGAAAAACGTTTGATTCTAGATGATGATTTTCTAGAGTTGTCTATTCAAAGGAAAATATTTTCTCTGGGAATGCTTTTAGATATAATGAAAACTTATTCTCCATCATTAGACTACTGTATGAAGCTTCTACGTTGTGGTCCAAATGTATTTACACAATTTAATGATATATTGATCACGACACGACAAAATGATATTGTGGATATGCTTTTAAACATTAGTTTTTAGAAATTTAAGACTTTTTTTTCATAAGAAAGATGGTGCTCTAGGATAATTAACTCCTCTCTCTCTCTATCTCAGACAATTTTTTTTGTGTTGCTAACTCAGTTTCATTGTTGTAGTGAGATCGTTAACACATGACAAAATTTTCCATACATTTTCGTTATGTATGTACACACAGGGCAGCTGGTCATCATGTGAGAATTGCACAATGATTGAGCAGTATGATGAAAAGTGTAGATACTGCAACCCGTGTAAATTGCATAGAGGATATGCTGTACAAATTAAAGGTTGTAAGTCCTGTCTTGAAGAGGTGTGTGACTCTCGTCCTAGAGGCCACCAATGCTCCAATTGTCATTATGATAAATGTAAGTAGTGGGAGAGTACATATCCCGGTATGATTGGAAAGAATCCTAACCGTGATTTTAGTTTATTGCTACGAGATTGGTATCGTCGTGGTTTTAGATTGTTCTGGGAGGAGGAACCTGGTCAACGATTCAACTGTTGGAACAACAAGAGAATATGGTTTCAACGTCATTGTTGTGAAGACACTGGGTGTTATGATTATACGCCCACTGATTTTTATTTGGCTGTGACGGAATGTGATTCGACACTTGAGGACACTGTTTGTGAAATTGCTTCAAATAGGCAAATTGAAACATGTGAATTCTATAGAATGAATGCGAATAGTATCATTGACTATACAAAGATATATGACAAGAGTGAAGTCAAAATCTACTGTAGAAAATGTGATCCTGACATTGCAGTACATCAGAATCAGTACACTGTGTATCTACCTTCAAATAATCTACCCTCACTAGGTGTCTTCGAAAAATACCTATTTTTTTACTAAATATAAAAGAGTATAAATTTTGTTTTATCATGTGTATAATTTTTTTTTTATTAATAAACAAATTACAATAAAAAATTAGAAAAAATTAGTCTCATTGACAAAAATAAAATATTAAATAAAAATTTAATTATATTATAAAATATTAAGTCTTTAAATTTAGGTAAGTCAACGTAGATGTCGACAAACTGTTTGTAGGTGTAGCCGTGGCATCTGAATATGAAAAAGAGAAGTGCATGAAAGCCACGTGTCTTAGTTGCTAAATCCTGTACTCTTCATTGATTTTGAATAATGGTTTTCCCACTGCTTTCAATAAATTTGCTGATGTAGGGTGTGTAGAATTTATACGATAGACCAAGAGGATCAGAAAATTCAATATTATTCGCTGTTTGAAAGATGCATAGCCAATGGCCAGTCTTCAAAGTCGATGGACTGCTATTAACAATGATTAGAGTATTGTTAACACTTTGAATTTTTTCAATGAAGTCCGAGGGTATGCAATAGGACTTGTACTGGAACATGTCTGGATCCATACTAAATACATTGATTATTTGGTTTGTGTTCATGGTGCTAGGTCTAGTAGAACACTGCCGTTGGGTGTGATTTCCCAATAGGTTTCAAATTGACTCAGTGATATTAGCGTGATACTCTCAGTCAGAGCATTGGCAAATGTACACTCTAAACGTACATTCCCTGTTCGTACTATGGTCACATCTTGCATGCCTGACAAATCCAAAACAATAGCCCCATGATTTTTTGAAAACATTGAATAGGTTATTCCATTTTCAAATAGTTGAGAGTCATGATCTAGGGATTGCAGTATGAACTCGAACAGATTTCTATAGGATTTTTGTCAAACGATAGAGTGTACAGTGGAATACCATTCACTTTTCACACGAGGCTAGATAGACCGAAAAATTTAAATCATGGGGAGATTCAGTCCAGGATCCAACGGCGCTGCCACTCTTCACAAAGGCCAAAGCCAATTTTGATGGGATTTTTCCATTGATAAATGATGAATCGCTAGAGCTACGAGAACCGGTGGCAATGTGACGTTGATTGGCGATTGTATGGGGGACAAGAAGTTTAATGTTGTTACCATTGGCTCTTAGCTTTTCCACTGCCAATGCAACAGAGCTCATAACCTGTTGTTTTTGCACGTGGAGAATTGCCGATGTGATAATAACATTTGCATCGGGTGCTGCAGGACGTGTTTTTCTCAAAATGAAATTCAATGGGGCCATCTGCAACTTTATGTCAATCTTGACATTGGGGGGTAGCCATTGGGATATATTGAATATCTCATGATTTAATTTTCCAACTAGATGATACTCATGGGTCACTGCTGTAGTCAACTCACCGTCATTATCAACACCTGTTCGATATTAATAGCCCAATGATTGTCATCTCATCTCATTGTAAGACTTTTGCTTCATCATCATAAATTGTATGTAGCTTGCATAGTTGGATAAATTATTTCTAGTGCTCACCAATGTTCCATTAATAAATACATTAATTTGTTTGAATAGGTTGTGTAGAATACAGTTTTCATAGGAGAGACCATAGCCGGCGTTTGGAGTTGTATTATCTGACTTTTTCTTGACCAAAAAATTTAAATCAATACATTTTGATGACAAATCAATGAGACAGTCTTCATTTGAAAATATTTGAAAGTGTATATTTTCCGAGAGGGGTTGTTGAGGATGAAATTGTTCATAGTAGACGTACTTGACCCTCACCTCAAAATTTTCAGCATTGAATAGATTCAATGAGGAAATGATTGATGGATATTATTCCTTGTGGGGGAGATATGTCATCTTAAGAGAAGGAATCCTTGTTTGATCTTACAGTCTTTTTCTTTTTCTTCTTCTGCTGCGGCTGCTGCTTATTGGCCTTCGTTGTTTTATTTTTCAAAGGCCTTGTTGAACTCCTTTGCTTCCTTCCTGGGTGGAGACTGATGAGTGAATGACGCGAACGCATCGTTTTCAACCCCTCCCCATTTTGTCGAGATTTTAATTGTTCACCAACGCCTCTTGCTGAAGATCTAATATTTTTCTTAAAACTCCTTGAAATTCTTGGCTGACCCCCAGTCCTCTAATGTGGAGGTACCAAAATGCGATGCAACAAGTACAAGATATTTTCCGGCAAGGGGTAGTGAAGAAAAAAATAGCTTAGCAAGCCTGCTACCAGTACCGGAGCCAGACATTGTAGTACGCCACTTGTAGTATTCAAATCCATTGACTACTTGACGTGGACTCAAAGTACCTACATAACACTCAATATCGGGACAGACACATGGCATTCTTCTATTATTCATTTATTAGGTGATTGTACCGTCGTTGTCGTTTACAATGGGTCGAAAATTAGATTTAATCACTACTAATCCTTTTTAAATTGCTATTTGATCACCTAATTAAGTTCTTATTGTTAACTGACAGAGTTACAAATAGGAAGTGTTTAAGGGACTATACTGAAGATGCTTTATATTGTAGTGGTGAACGTGTTCTTGATTGATTTTTCGTTCAAGAACTCGTAGGAGGGGAACATTTGAATTACCATCCCGAGATGTTTCCACAAATGAAGCGTAGAGAAATATACAAGTGTCGGTGGAGAAGCTGGGTGCATAGTCTGCATAGATAACATGGTCAATACCACTGAAATTTTCTGTCTTAATAATACGTTTTTTAAAACCAAGAACCTCACGTAAATTCTCATTGAGGAAATTTCTTTCATTCTCATATGGATTGGTAATATAAATTCTCCTTTGTTCCGTCGAGTAATTGAAAGTGAAACCGCCTTTTTTTCGCCTTGCAATTTTTTTGTTGATAACTCGACACAGTTCATGCATGTTATTGTATTCCCTGTAGGGGATGTTAGCAATAGGGTACTGATTAGAGTCAAAAGTTGCCATTGCACCTTCATCGCCGAATTCAAAAGGTCGTATTTTTATTTCATATTTACGATCATTTCTAAGGATGTCATATGTATTTTTGAGAATACAGTCGGCAAGAGCCACTTCATACGTACTTTCAAATTTGGTGGCAGGTGTAAGTTTTTTTCAAAAACCTATAGTTATATTCTAGTAGTTGCTGAGAAGAACGGAAATATTGGACATGAATGCTAGATAGAAATCATGAGTCATTGTCAATATCTTCAATACCAATCCAAGAATCAAAATCAGAGTTGTATCCTAGCCACCGAACAAGTAACTGTTTCTTACCCTCGCGAGTACGTGTCTTTAATATCTTTTCAATTTGATAGATTTCACTAGAATTTTTAACTTTTTGCAGTTCATAGTCATAAAAGCCGTCGAGAATCTCTTCATCTTTGGTATCACGCAGGCGATAAGTTATGAGTTTAGTGTCTAGGATTTTTGCCACTTTAAAAAGTTCAGTGGACCACAAGTAATTCCCCTTTTCAAAAACATTAGTTGTTCTATTAATTCGAACCGTATCACCAACATTGAATTTATTTTTCTTCTTCTTCTTGACTTTTGATTCATTGGAATATTGTTTAAGAAAGGTGTCAATTGTATTATGATCCGAATGATGAACTTCCGTTGGTGAAGAGTTGGACAATGATTGATGAGGTCTTTGATTATAAATCAACATGATTTTATCTAGATCATGAATAAAAGACGGTTTATTTTTCAATGTACAATATCTTGAAATTAAAAGTCGAATAGTTCTTATCAACCATTCGGCGAATGCAGCCTTTATAGGACTGTGCGTCTGATAGAGCAGTGTACTATATTTCTTTAGTACTTTTGCAACATTAGGATTAACAAATTCACTACCGCGATCCGTTTGAATTTTTTTATATGAATCCTGTTGGAGAATACTTTCAATGGCCTGAGCAACTTCAACACCTCTCTTTGATCGCAATAGAATTGCATATGCATAGCGACTAAAAACACTGATTGCAAGTAGAATGTACTTGTACGGTATATTGTGACGTCTTTGAAGCTCATCTAGAATCAGGAGATCTGCTTGCATTATATGCAATGGGTAAAAGGCTTTAGTTTTTCGATATTGAGTGGCACGAAGTCTATGATTTCTATGCAGAGTGTAGCTTGGCTCATTTTGTAGATAGTCTTGTACACTTTTAGAGCGAACACCTGTGACTTTGGAAAGAGTTGTGGGGGAACTTAAACTCCCCGCCCCGCCAATATTTTCATAAACACCTTTCAGAACTTCAGCCATTTTGAACGTAAACAAGTTGTGTAACGTCCGCTACCCTTTTGTATACTGGCTGCTGCTGGTGGTGGGGACGTTGACTTGATACGTCTTCGCTTTTGTCTAGCTATCAGTGGTGTGCTAGTATTTTACAAAATTGATTTAAAATATTCTTCTTCAAGTTCATATTTTAATATTGGTGATGATGATAATGCACGCTCATTTAGATTTTTTAGAATTGGTCTATTGCCAATAAGACTTTTGGGGAAGTTTAATGTATTTAGAAAGTTGTATAGATGAGTGTCAAATGATAATAGTCCTTTACGATTTGTAACCATGTCATACATAAAATAAATTAGATTATAGCTATTTACTTGAATTATAATCATATACCAATTTATCTCAACTTGAATTTGACCACTTTCCATGAGATAGATTAGGAGTCGTTTTATTTGTTCACGAAATGAGTGGGGGATTTTATTTACAATTTTAAATAAAAATTAATTAAATTACTCCATATTTAATTTTGTTACAGCCGCAGCAGCAGCAGACTCTTGAGAAGATGATTCTTTTTTGGGATCAGCAGCAGCAGCAGCAGCAGTGGGCTTTGATCGATAGTGTTTGTCCACTCGGCGAAGTGCATCTTGAAGTAAAATCAGTTTTTATCATCATCAATAGTTTCATTGTCGAGGAATTTACTCAGATTATCCTCAAAGTGTTCGACGGGTGAGAGGGCGAGTTCTATTGGAGTCAATTTATAGGGTTTTGCCGTTCTCACTAGAGAAAACTGTTTACAAGTCCTGCAATTATTGGCAGTAAAAGTGTGAAAAAGCTACCACCTGATTGAAGAAGACGCTTCTTTTTAAAATTATTCCCTTTCGTTTTAGAGGCCACTGCACGTACAATGGAACGATGTTTATTTGCCTGCTGCTTAACTACTTCTAGTAGTTGAACATTACCCTCGGTCAAATTTAAACAAAGTTCAGATATTAGATTAATGAAATCATTGTCAATACCGTGTTTGAGTATTGCTTTTCTAAGCTGAGGTTTTGAAGTGCTTAGAAATGAAAACAAATGTCTATTTTCATGTAGTTTCTTCAGTGTCATGATAGCGACTAATAGGTCTTTTTAGTATTCACCGGGAGATATAGTGTAATTTCATAGCCGAAAATATCTGTGACTACACTTAAATCCTCGGGTGTATTTTGATTAAGATCCAATAGAATGTAACCGTGGGTTTTATTAGGTGCCTGATTGTATGCCGAGATCAGAAATTTAGGGGCTCCTGGATAGATTTGTTTATTGAGGGTTATTAGCGAGCGAGAATCCCGAACAACTCTGTAGATGATATAGTAGGTACAGTTCAAAGCAATTGTTCGCATACATGTGCTCTGATGAAAGAGATTGTGTAGAACAAGAGTAACGGAAATCTGTTCATGATGAGAGCGAACAGTGAACAATTGTAACATTTGCTGAGACCATTGTTCAATATATTCAGCCAGATCGTCAATGATCAGCCAAGAGTTTGGTTCAATAATGTTGAAAACATCAAGTCCCTGTATAAACTGTATCTGCATCGATCCCATGGTGATGGTGGCAGCAATTGATTTTATTTTATTGTATGACTCCTGCCAAATACTATAGCAATAGTAGATTTTTTTCGGCTTTTCCGCAAACATTTTATCACAATTTTTAATTATTTTAGTTAAGACTGTTGTTTTCCCCGACAGTGAGTGACCACATAGAAACGATCTAAATGGTGTTTTAAATTGATGCATGTTCCTTTCAAAAGTTCACCTGGAAAACTACCTGTAGACTCTAATTGTCTAATGACTATATAATTTTTTTTCCCTACTACGACTCTGTACTTCAAGAAGAAGAAGAAAAAGACAAATACAAATAATAATATTTTTTTTCTTTTATTATATGAACATAAAAAAAGTAACAATACATTGAAAAAAAAAACAAACACTTTTTTAAATTTATTTATAATAAAAAATACAACAACATTTACATATGTATAAACACAGAGAAAAAAACACTTTTTTTTTTTATTTATAGAGAGAAAAAAAACATTAAATTAGAGAGAGAGCACTTTAAAAAATACACTTTTTTTAAATTTATTTATAATAAAAAAATACAACACCAACATTTACATAGGTACAGAGAGAGAGAGAGAGAAAAAACACATTTTTTTTTTTTTTATAGAGAAAAAAAAACATTAAATTAGAGATGGCACTTGAAAAAAAAAAAATCTGCTCTAAGTCCAAAAAAAAAAAAAAAGATATCTTTGGTGACGGTGCGCCCCCCCGCGCTGGCGGCGGCCGCCCCCCCCCCGGCCGCGAGGCCCCCCCCCAAAAGGTTTTTTAGGAAATTAGTTACAGGACTTTATTTAAACCGAGACTTTCCCTGTGGGCAGTACATTCGATCCGGTCTGAAGTTAAATAGTGTCCAAGGGGGAGGGTGGTCACACCATCTTGACAAACATAGATCTTGTCGGAAATGGTACTCATGGCTATTTTCTCTACATTTACAGTATAGTTCTTGTAGTTTAATGAACGAATTGCCAACAATTTGGCTCGTGGAATTGTATTTTCAACAATACAATTCCTATAAATGGTCATGTCGAAATTCTTGTCCACATAGCGCGTGGGTACTCCTTTGCAACGTTTCTTGATTTCTTCGTCATATGTCTGTATAAAGTACACCTTCGGACCGACAAACATACCACGGGAAATCAAGTCACTACCCGTTTCAGATTTAAAAAATAAAAGCTGATTGGGCACCCGACGTTTCACTAGCTCAGGGTAAAGATCACTACTCCTAGTAGTGGAGTCCATTAGTTAGGTAATAATATCGCCGAGTGCCAAATTATCCATGATATTCGATGTTTTTTCTTTGAGCCGTAGAGAACCCGTGTCACCATAGCAGACCTGTACTTGCTTATTTGCCAGCCACTGTCCCCTCGCCACATTGTAATAGAATTCCAACATGAGCTTTTTTTAGATCTCCAAGATAGCACTGCCTGCAGCAATATTTTTATTCAGGACAATGCGTCTTTTTTCCTATTCAAAAGTACCATGTCCGGACCAATGATTGTAAACGAAGTGTAATTGGGATCGGCAATAATTCGAGCACATTGTTCTGGATTGGTCACAACGTCACAACTATTCCTATTACAAACACTCTCCCACATTGTGCCGAAAGCCTAATTCAATTTGACTTTATCACGGGCCAGGTCGGATTTTTTCTTGTCTAAGAATCTATTGCTTAAGCAATTATAAAAACACGATTTAAAATAATTATTTTGGCCACCCACGAAGGCCCGTTGAACCGGTGATAAGTTTAAGCAGTTTCTACTACTCAAAGTTCACGCCACTTTATGTAAACCTATGTTTTTTTTCGGCAGATGGTCAGCACTAATTTTTTTTTTTGAAGTTGTCCAATTGAATCCGTCCACCTCGACTAAACGCCTATTGCGAGGACTCAAAGAGTCCTTAGTCACAGGTATATTGATACACGGGAAAACAAAATCCTATACTGAATCGTGAATCTCGACTGGTATCTCTCAATCAATTTCAAAAAACCATCCAACCGGTTCAGTCTCCTCAACACTGTCGTCGCCAATGTTGGGGAAATGGTGAGCTTGAGGGTCACTGAGCCATTTATAGTCGCCGCACGGTAGTGCATAATGGGACTTGGCCGAGGGGTAGAGAGAATTCATATCGAGGAAAACTGCATTTGATTTTGTCCCCGTCTTCTCCCCCGTTGGATTGTTTTCCAATATACGGGCGCCTTTAAAAACAAACCCCCCCCCTCATTTACCTCTCGATGAACAGGTGCTGATCAATGTCAGTGATTAGCCCAAGTTTTTCCCCACTAATTTTCAGGATGAGGTCCATCACTAGATGAGGCGAAGAAAAATAATACCCCAAATCAAGATTAAACTCCTCATAGATTTTATCCGTATTTTTACACATAATGTCTAACAAAGTTAACACTTCACTCGACAAATACAGCTTGCAGTATTCAAATCCATTTTTACACCCTCCCTCTGCCCAAACTTTTTTAGCAAAACTGTATTCCTCGGGGGTGCAACTACGATCGTGAAGACTGTCGTAAAACAATTCACTGCAGAGACTAGCCTCCTCGGCGACTCTCGACATGGAACAATAATGGTCATAAGGATATATGCCCTTGACTGTTAACAACTCATATAAATAATTTGGACATTGTTGCTTGAGAAGGGGGAAAGCATTGCTGCCGTCATCGTTTTTCTGCACTTGAATTAATTCGCTCAATGATTTGGGGAAAAAACTGTAGGAATCTAAAAAGCGAATTTTATTCGTGTACTCAACACCGGCTTCAACAAATTTCCAGATAAATTCCAAAACAAGCAACTGTTCTGCGGAGTTAGGTATGATTTTTTACGTAAAGCTGTCTATCATCCATTCATCATCATCATCATCATCATCATCCTCTGTTCCATTTCTTTGTAGATGTGCCAATGTAGGTAGCACAAAATTCAGATCGTAGTTAGAGTTATGCATAAAAACCGATAGAAAAAGTTGTTGATTAATTTTTAAATTACATGAAGTGTTAACAATCCCCCGAACATGACTTTTTCCCGTTCAATTAGGGTCAAGAAGGTGATCTTGGTCCTGCATTGTGTCTTTTTTATACCGTACATTCCTACACCCACAAATCCCTGTTCCCATTCCCAGAACCCATTATTTTTTATCCGACTATGTCCTTGGATAATTGGTATGACGTAATCGTGAAATTGCACTGTTTGCCGTTTTTATTAAAGAAACCAATAACTTTTCCATACTGCCCTCCTCGTCCATAGTTAAAAAAAACTCTTCCAATAGCATTTTAGTGTTGGCGTTATGACGGGCGTGCGCATAGGAACACGCAACTAGTTTGTGTTCCTTGACTATATTTGGCCTTGATGGGTCTGAGACCTCAACCAGTCTTGTTTCACAATTTAAAGACACTATATCAGATTGCAGAATAGAATTTTGATAAATTTTAAATTGTAAAATGTCTTTGCCTTCTACCGGCATTTCAATTCTTTGATCTACATGAAGTTTTCAATGCCCCATGTGATCTGATAATGTTCGCTCAGATCTAAATGAGGAAAGGCACATGGGACAATAGAAACGTTCTCCAAATTTTCTGCCTCGAGATAGGAGTCGACTTATCGCAGTAACGGGGAAAAAATTACCATAAGAATTTACATCTTTGGGGGGTTGGTAAATAACCCATACAAAATTTTTAACATTTTCCACCATTGGTGTCCTCACTGAGTACAAAACCCCTTTTAGATTCGGTTTTTTCCCCCCATCTACAAATTCAGTGTCATACTGGAGAACAACTACCCCCACCCCAAGATTTTCATTTGCTTTATCGAATATGAATATTTATTTAAAGGACACCCGATATTTTCCCACTAAAAAATCAAAAATTAATTTAGGGAAATTTTTTCCACCGTTACGTGCAAGTTCGTCAAGATTTTTCATTGTTGACTCATTATATAATGTCTTATGGGCCGCTGCTAAAAATGCATACTTAAAGCATTGAAGTCCAGTGTCAAAATTGAAACCCTGAACTCCTCCTGTAGTCGACAAATCTGGGTGGCATTTTATTCTTTTACCCCTCCCACCTCTTAAAATAAAGTTTTTTTTAAATCTACTGAGATTCAGATCCATGCGTTCAATGTATAAAATGGTGGAACCGCTTCCTCTCTCATTAAATGTATCCAAAGTTTTAATTATTTTATTCACCCATTTGAAAAAGTTGTCTTAAAAATTGTTTAGACATGGGTAGAAAGTCTGGTTACCGGTTAAACAATGAAAATAAAAGACGTCTCCGGATGTCCCCTGTTATAAATAAACTTTTTGGTTCACTGATGCTTTAAGTCCCCCTCGACCTCCCTAAATCTGGATCTGAATATCAAAAAGTGTTCGAAGTCTGTCGATAGAGCGATGGAGATTTTTAACGGGGTCATTTAAAATAATGTTCGCGTTTTCCTCGGGAAAGCTAAAATCCACCCTGTACGTTTGCAAATGGCTTAGAGCAGATTATAACAGATAAAAATCAGTCAATTCCGGGGACGTAGCACTATTTTCATGTCCTGACCCTGTTTGTTCAGGACTCAATTCACTAATTATAAAGTTCTCATTAAAAATGCCCCCGGAAAAATGAGCCGATGTTGTATTACTACTACTATTAAGTGGAATGGTGGAGGAGGGTGACAGGGAATTGTCAATAACACCACTCCCAGTCTGTTTAATCACATTGGGGGGATGTGACATGAGATCTCCTAGTATATATTCCATGGTGGTTGGGGACAATTGATCGAGCCAGCCTATATTGTCTTCTGATAGAATTTTATTATGAGGACCCGGTTCAAATTTACTTGTAGGATCATCTAAATATTCACGCATGAAACTATCTGCCCAATCTGGGTCCTCAAGCATGTCAATATCACAGATTAAGTCATCCAGGCTGGCCATTCCCCCAAAAACATCATGAAGGAATCCCTCATGCCACTCCATATTATCTAGAACCAGTGTAGGTTCATCCCTGAACTCTGCTGGTGGTGACAGAATTGGTACTGTAAATATACCTGCTTCATCACTCGACGGTGCCACTGGGAGTTCTATATTTTTAATCTGTAGAAAAAAAAAGTTTTATATTTTATGTAAAATAACCATTTTTTTGTAGTTAATTAACTTTGTCAATTTCTCATAGTCATTGTCCCACCACCTGAACAATTAAAAGAAAAAGAAAAAAAAGTTACATTGCCTCAAGTCTTTCATAATTTCAACTGAACATTTTAAAAAAATTATTTTTTTTTGTCGGGAAAATGTAGTTTTATTCTTAGAACGATAAGTTAGAACAAGAGAATGATAAAAAATTAATGGTTTTATTCCAAAATTTTTTTTTTAAAATAAAAATGCAAAATTTGAGTCCAATTCGATTGTTTGAGCCTCTTCATCATAACTGTTAATGAAACTTGACCATTGTTTGACTGACGCAGTATGCTGTACGAAAACTTGCTCCTCGGCTTCAGTTAAAGGACACAAAGTCCATATGTCGGTGGTTGGTGGTGGTGTTGTTACTTTCTCAATAATCCGTATTTTTCTCTGTCTTTTGCCAACGGATTGTTTCAACCTGTGCTAAATAAATGTTTTGTAAGAGAGAATAAATTTTTTCTCCATCCATATCAAAAATTAAATTGTTGGTTGGTCCTTTTTAGAGACCCCCGCCCCCCCCCAAACCCCTTCCCGGGGAGAACCCATGGGAACCGGGAGCTTCCGTCGAGGTAAGAGGATCGATACCCTTTCCGAGTTGAGGGGGTATCGGATTTCACAACACTGTTCAAATAGAACAGTCTCATTCTTTTCTTGAACCTTTAAAAAACGAAAATAATTGCCTGAGTTGTGAAACCCATAATTGGAGATTAGTAAAACCTCTTCCTGTCAAAGGAAACACATTTACAATTCAATACGATGGGACGATTTGATACAATGCACCTGATTGTAGCGCAATAATATCAGTTTAAGGGTGACTTGCCAAGCGTGAAATACCAAATTGTTTTTTTTTTGTTTAAAAGGAATTATTGCATTAGAACTTATCTTGGTTAGAAGTTACAAGGTAAGTTTTTTTTTGTTTTTTTTGTAGAAAATGCGTATAAGCACTCCTTTATATATATATATATTGCTAATTTGATTAATGAAATAAAATGAAATAGCCTAGAAACAAATTTTAAGTTTTTTTTTTTTTAACTCACCAAAAGCTATGCGCCTGAGAAACTTTTGTCTTATTTTTGAAAAAATTATGTATATACTTACAAATTCTGACTGGGCCTCTATATCTGAACTACTTTGTAAAACTTGAAGGGGGTCGAGCTCAGTAGGCCGAGCTGAGACATTGTATAAAGTAGTCCATTCCCTTTTCAACTTCCTTCCAGTTGCCATGGAGCTAACGCGGGAGTCAGAGGGCGCTGTCATTATAAGTTGGGTGCTCAATGGATGGTCCAGATCGCGTGTAACTTTTCCAGCGAATTTGATAACAGACGCCCTTGCGGTCTGTATTAATGAAGGTTCGCCATATCTTGCTTTCTTCTCAGAAGGGGGATTATTGCACGTATATTCTTCCTTTAAAAAAAAAGACAAAAATTTAGCATGTAGCAAAAATGAATTTTGGGTTTTTGGAAAATAATTCAGTTTATGTTAGACATCTAAAGTAGTGTAAAAAACATCTTGATTTCAAAATCAGGGGTTTTGATAGTGAGATGGAGGGCCTTTTATAAACTGCTCCTCCCCCCCCCCCCCCTACGTCCATGCTTCCGTGACTGTATTTGTAAATTCAAACTTAAAAAGCAGTATTTGCGTTCCTTATTAAACAATATGGAGAAGAATTGCATGTGACAGTAAAGTAAAACTATCAGATTTAAATCAAATGTAAACATAAATAGACATTTAAGAAGTGAAAAATTTAATAAGCTGGGCTCAGTAAACCCCCCCCCCCCCCCTATTAGATAAAAATGGACCTTAAAAAAAAAGGATTGCAAAACAAACAAATTTTTTTATTAAATAGGGTTATAAGGTAAAAAAATTTTTTTTTTAGGAAATGGGGGGGGGGTGAGGGTTTTGAAAGCATTAAATTTAATTAAGTGAGTATTCAACGCAGACTGGCCATGAAGAATTTTAAAAAAAAATCCCTAAAAAAAAAAAACACTAATCTTGATAAAAAAAAATCACACTGTAATAAAAAGGAAGCTTTTGTAACAATTAATACATTAAAAGAATCATCATTTTATTCTAATCCCAAATTACTGATCTAAAGATAAGCACTTTTTCAAAAACATTCCATAAAAAAGGCCACTGATATTGATAAAAAATCAAACTTTAAAGGCATACTGGCCTTTAATTATTTTAAAAAACAGACATAAAAAAAAAGCCACTTATCTTGATAAAAAAAAGGAAGCTTTTTTAAAAATTAATACATTTTTAAAATAGGTAACCACACTGTTTAAGGAAAGAATTTCTTCATTAACTTAATGACAATACAATTTTTTTTTTTTTTTGCAGACTGGCCTGGAAGTATTTTCAAAAACACCCCTAAAAAAAAGGGTCATTGATCTTTATAAAAAAGGAAGCTTTTGTAACAATCAATACATGAAAAAATCAGCATTTTATTCTAATCCCAAATTGCCGATCGAAAGCTAAGCACTTTTTTCAAAAAACATCTAAAAGACCCATTGATCTCGATAAAAAAAAATCACACCGTAAATTTCAACCTATAAGAGAATTAGAGGTTTTTCAGCTCCTAAAAACAGGCTTCTAAGTAGATAAGTACCCTTAGTTCTAGTATAAGGAAAGAATTTCTTCCTTAACTTAATGACAAGACAATTTCTTTTTAATATAATAATGAGAATATTTTTTACTCACCAAAAATTGGTTATAATTATCCATTTTTCAATGTAAATGCTTTTTACAAAAAATGCCTTTAATCTCGAATATAAACTATTCAAACTGATTGAGAATCAATTTTGAAATCTCAATATATATAAAAATAATTGTCGGGTACAAAGAGACACCGGTTATTGGTTTAACGCTAAAAAAAGACACTGAAATTTTGAAATTACGCAAATCCTCTTGACAAAGAGTGTAATGACCGAGTGTAATGACCTGTTTACCTAACAGAAAAAACTGTTTGGTACGGGGGCGTTGGCAAATTCAATAGATGGTATATACTATCTCTGTCTGTTGGTTCTACATGGGCGTATACTACTATAACTGAAACCCTGAACTTTCTAGTCATAAAATGAGCAATTAGCATTCCATTATTAATACCTCCCCAACCTAAACAAGAGCTGGCAGCTTCCTTATTCATCAGGAGCCCTACTTCCTGCCTGGGCCCCATCCTTCCTGCCTCAATAAATAAATTTTATATCACCCAGTTTCATGCTTCCTACCCCTGGGATATGAGTTTCTGAAATTCCTAATAAGTCCAGCTCTAATCTTCTGAACTCGTCAGTTAAAATGTCGTTACGATGGTCGTTTTTTAACGTCGTAACATTCCAAGTTCGAATTTTCATGTACTTTAATCTTTGAAATTATTTTGGCCCCAGGAAAAGCAATGATCCCGGATACCAGTGCAGGAAGGGGATCACATATCTTCTCAAGTCTACACCGAAGTGCTTAAGCCGGCTTAGAACCGGACAGCAAGAAGTCCCTGAGACCTCCATGAATGGAGGCTTTGTGCAATCCTGGGCCCATCTTCGTCACAACATGGTTTTCAGCACTTGGCAATGCTCTTCAAAGTTTTTCCGAGGGAAGTAAAGTGCGAAGTTGAAGCTTAAAACGGACAAAAATTATTACTTCACAGCCTATTTAATATATATTAATATAACAAGTACAAATAAACCAACTAATTATGTTTCCCTATGCTTTTATGATTGTACAAAACTAGCGCTTTAGGCCTACTGAAAACACAAAATTCAAGTATAAAAAAAACAGGATTATTTATTCAAGAGTCAATAGTGAGTATGTAATCTGAAAAAACTAAACTAATCTATAAAGGTTTTCATAGTCTTACACCAGTTTTGACATTAGTAATTTTCAGTATACAATTAAAATAATCTTAAAAACATAAGCGTAAAACCAAATATTTTTTAATAACCGCGAAGTAATTGAACAGCATACAGAAATATTGGATTGATTTATGAAGCAGCATTTTGCTCTTACCAGCTTTAATACCAATAGTGGGTAATATACATTCTTAAATTGTAAGAAATATGCTTTAGTATCACTTGCAATGAAGATCAAATAAGACATGATATGAACTCTGGAAATCCTATTGTTTCTCTCCATACAAGAGTGAATTTCAAGCTATGATACAAATTCTAAGAGCTAGTCTATAGTCCTAATACTATCAAGATGGCCTTAATTCAAACTAGTGTACAAACTAATCATGATATGTCCTTTTAAGAACCAAAACCAGAGCAATTCATTGAACTGAGCCATTGTGCGGAAGTGATACCAATTTAAGTGTAAAAAAATAAAGAACATCCTAAATTGAATTGTTGCTTTATCTTAGAAGGGATAGATAATATTTTGATTCTGTAAAAAGTGTTCTTGATTGGTTTGCTTTTACTGTACCAAAACTCCTGTATTATTTTTTGTTTTCAGTAAAGCGCTAGTTTAATCATAAAAGTATAGGGAAACATAATTAGTTGGTTTATTTGTACTTGTTATATTAATACAAAGGCGGATCCAGGATTTTTTTCGGGGGGAGTTACTAATTTTTTACTCAGTTTTCGACTAATTTAACTAATTTTTACCTAGGTTTTACTAATTTTCTACTCGGTCAAAAATTTCGGGGGGGGGGGGGGGTTAAAACCGGGTAAACCCCCCCCCTGGATACGGCCTTGTATTAATATATATTAAATAGGCTATGAAGTAAAAATTTTTGTCCGTTTTAAGTTTCAACTTCGCTCTTTACTTCCCTCGGAAAAACTTTGTCTTTTTTAAATTACTTCATGAAAGGGCAAGCCCCGAGCTCTCAGGTAGGTGTCTGACATTGACATTTCTGAACTCGATTTAAAATACTTTTTTTTAAACTAGCAGCGATGCCGGTCGGACGACAGACATAAAAAGAAAAAGACAGTACATACTGCAAGATTAAAGACAAATTGTTTACACCCCCAGCACAAAATTACAAGTCATCTTGTCCCTCGACTCCTAAAAATTGCCCCTAAAAGTTTCAAAACGACCCCCCCCCCCGCCGCGAGACAAAATAGAGAAGTCTTGCATATATTATGACTTTGGAAACAATGATTTTAGAAGAGAAAAGATCCCGCCCCCTTTAGTCAAATTCTTTATACATCTGCACATGTCAAATACTCTAGTATCGATTTTTCCTCAAAATGCAAATTTTATTCAAAATATAATACATTTCCAACATATAAATTTCTACCGACGAAAACAAAAGAAGAAAACTAGCACTGAGCTCGAAGTTGTGACCTTAAGATTGAACGTTAGCATCTTCGTCAAAAAAAAGTATTTATTTTAAATATAACGTTTTGGTACTTACAAAAGGCATTAAATACAGCAACTTCCTTTGAAATGAGCCCTTAAACAGCTCTCTATGATGTTCCAGTGTCCTGCTAGCCATGGAAAAAAAAATAAGGACACATCAGTGCTACTACCAATGCAAAAAAGATTTTCCTTGTTCGTCAAGCAAGGGAACTGTAAGTTTCCTGTACACGGTTTTTCGCCATGGCGATTTCCATTGTACACTTTTTATGTCGAGCCGACACCGTGTTTTAGGGTTTTTTAGGCTATTTTTCGAAATTTCCATATTTTTTTTCAAAATAAGACTAATCGAGATAATAATCTACATTCCTGAATCAGGTACAAATAGCGATTTTTTCTCATTAGCCAGTTTTTATTAAAACGTGTTTTTATTTTTGGTTACTATGGGCCGTAGTTCGTTCTTTACTAAGTTACAGCTACAGCTGCAACCATGATCCGATTCTTGACTGCCTTCCCTCCAAAAAGAAATACCGCGTGTGGCCTTAATTTATGCCAGATCTTATTTTTAAAAGTGTAAATTTGGATAAAGAAGTGAATAACCATAAAAATAATCCGGTAAAATTTTAGCCACATGTACCTTTACTTATAACCAGCGGCGCCAATTCACCAGCATTTGGTGGTGGTGGAGGGGAATATTTTTATAAATCAAGGGGGGAATTTTACTGGTTTTTGAATTTTTTATGAAGATACCAAAAAATGCATTTTAAAAACCTAGAGGGGAAAACACCCAGCCCCAATTAAAAGCGCTCCCTATAGCCAATAGCAGGCTCTAAGTCACAACAACAGCAACAGCTTAAATGGTGTGAACTTACAAAACAAGCAAAATTTTACAAAATGAGGAAAGACACTGAACAAGAAGTTTTTTTTTATTATTATTATTACTGCCGAAAATCATTAGCTCTTGGGCATAAAATGTAATATACAAAAATTAATTGTGTTTTTTAGAGGGGTGGGGGTGGGCATAGATAAATTACACTGACAATTTTAAACCCGTCCACCCGCATGGGTGCATGAAAAGGTAAATTTACTCGGGCAAGTACATGGGAGTGTGTTAGAGGACGGAAATAATATCAAGACATTAGTAGACAAAAGTAGTAAGGGTGTACGCAATTTCAAACTTACATGGAATTACACAAGAATATACACTACAGTTTCACGTACACATTGTAAAAAGCGAGCAAACCTTTACCTATAAAGTGAACAAAAACGTTTTCAACCAGATGGGTTTTTGAAGCACATTCAGCATAGCGTGTCTTATTTTTTCCTTTTTTTTTGGCAATTGACATTTTTTTCTGATAACAAGTACCATTCATTGCGATCGTAGCTTTCAAATGTGAAATTTAAGTCCAGTTTTGGATCAAAAATTAAACTATGTCCGTAAAATCCGAGCTGATTACGGTTTTTGACCGTAAACTCTAGTTTTTTGTAAGAAAATTATGGAAAATACAATTCCCTGGTTTAAATGTGAAACTTAAATCCATTTTTGGATATAAAAATAAAACAATTTCCGTAAAATCTGAGCTAATAAGGTTTTTTGATCGTAAACTCTAGTTTTTTGTAAGAAAATTATGGAAAATACAATTCTCTGGTTCAAATGTGAAACTTAAGTCCATTTTTGGATCAAAAAATAAAACTATTTCCGTAAAATCTGAGCTAATAAGGGTTTTTGACCGTAAACTAGTTTTTTGTAAGAAAATTAAGGAAAATACAATTCTCTGGTTCAAATGTGAAACTTAAGTCCATTTTTGGATCGAATAATAAAACTATTTCCGTAAAATCTGAGCTAATAAGGGTTTTTGACCGTCAAAAAGAGTGAGAGAGATAAAAACACATACAAATACGTAGATTTAGACACAAAAACCGAGAAAGACATGGAGTGTACACCTCGACGGCACATACATAGTGAGAGAGACATGCGCAGTCGACATAGCTTTATTTCATTTTTTAAGGTTAATTTAGACGAGGTTACGTGCGCGCACGTAAATTAAGAAAATTATGGAAAATACAATGCTCTGATTCAAATTTGAAACTTAAGTCCATTTTGGATCGAAAAATAAAACTATTTCCGTAAAATCTGAGCTAATAAGGGTTTTTGACCGTAAACTCTAGTTTTTTGAAAGAAAATTATGGAAAATACAATTCGTTGGCTCATTGGTGAAACTTAAGTCCAGTTTTGGATCTAAAAATAAACCATTTCTGTAAAATCTGAGCTAATAAGGCTTTTTGACCGTAAACTCTAGTTTTTTGTAATAAAAATATGTAAAATAAATTTCTCTGATTCAAATGTGAAAATTAAGTCCAGTTTTGGATCGGAAAATAAAACTATTCCCTTAAAATCTGAGCTAATAAGGGTTTTTGATCGTGAACTCTAGTTTTTTGTAAGAAAATTATGGAAAATACAATTCGTTGGCTCATAGGTGAAACTTAAGTCCAGGTTTGGATCGAAAAATAAACTATTTCTGTAAAATCTGAGCTAATAAGGGTTTTTGACTGTAGACTCTAGTTTTTTGTAAGAAAATTATGGAAAATACAATTCTCTGGTTCAAATGTGAAACTTAAGTCCATTTTTGGATCGAAAAATAAAACTTAAGTCCAGTTTTGGATCGAAAAATAAACTATTTCTGTAAAATCTGAGCTAATAAGTGTTTTTGACCATAAACTCTTGTTTTTTGTAAGAAAGTTATGGAAAATTCATGTATCTGCTTCAAATTAGAAACTTGACTCCAGTTTTAGATCGAAAAATAAAACTATTTCCCTAAAATATGAGCTAATAAGTATTTTTGATCGTAAACTCTAGTTTCTTGTAAGAAAATTATGGAAAATACAATTCTTTAGTTCAAATGTGAAACTTAAGTCCAGTTTTGGATGCTCATAATGATGAGGACTGATGGTTCTAATTAAATATTTTTTTCATAAAAACAAACTATTTTTTTTAAACTTCGAAATTATTCAGCTTTATTTATTTTTTTATTTATTCATTTTTTTCGTACGTAGCTTAAAATGACAAAATGTGCTTACGGCTCTAACAATTGTACTCTATGATTGCTCAGAGACACGATGTGGCTTTTCCACTGGTATTCTATGGCCAGTTATCGACACTACCTAGTCTACTGCATGCATTAAATCAATATTTTTACGCAGTAGACCGATAAACACATAAGTCATATCTTTAAAAAAAGTGAAGATGGAGCATTTTAATAAAGTTTATTTACATGACAATGTTAGTGTAGAATTGAATGCCGACAAGGAGAAGTATTTAAACTATGAAACAAGTATAAGTGGTAGCACTATTGGAAATGTGTGCATGCATTGTCATGACAGTAAGGAATTAAATTTCTTTAGAATACTGAAAAAATTAAACTCTTATGTTGGTGGATATGTGAGACTGAGATCTCCAGAGATGATTGCAATCAAAGAGAATACCAACATAAAAATAATTGTTGATCATAAAGGACAACTCGTTGCTACTGTTGGAGGTAACACACCACCTACTGATTCATCAAATTGTCAGCTTTCGGGTATTAGCATTCAAAGGAAGGTAAAAAAAGAAAGGCCTACTGTTTTACAAATTTCACTAACCGTATCTTGTCTACATGATGAAACTCTTACCTGTATAGAAACAATTTGATAATAGACAGTGAAATTACCAGTAAAATAAGAATGGCATTGGCTGAAAATATCACCATGGAATATAAAGATGAATCGATGAAAAACAAAGCACCGGCAAACGTTACTGCTATTGATCAAACAGTCAATGAACCAAATAATACCAAAGACGAAAAGCATATTGAGTCTGTCGATGACACACCAGTAAAAATTGTGTATGACTCAAAATGGAATAATTATTATTTTACTGATTACGAACCAAGAGAAGACAATAGCTACAATATCAAGAGAGAACATGGTGAACTATTTTATGGAACAGATTCAAAATGTCAAAAGTTAATCATTGATATTAATAATGTATCATAATATATTTTTGTATTAATATTCTACATAGCATTATTTCATTAAAAATATATATGCATTACATTGTTATGTGTTCATTAGTTTTAGAGTAAGCTAGCATATCAAAAATTTAGCATATCATATAGCATATCATATCAACAACATCCTTTGTCGGATATATCGGATAAAACTGACAGAATCTAAGTATCAGAGTGATTAAATTCCATATCAACATCCCTTTCTCGGATACATGGGATAAAATTGAGAAAATCTAAGTATCAGAGTGAATAAATGATTTATCAACATCCTTGAAATGCATTATCAACATCATTTGTAGGCTATATCGGATAAAATTGACAAAATCTAACTATCAGATTGATTAAATTCTATATCAACATCCCTTTCTCGAATACTTGGGATAAAGTTGACAAAATCTAAGTATCAGAGTTATTAAATTCTATATCAAAATCCCTTTCTCAGATACAAGAGATAAAATTTTCACAGTCTAAGTATTAAAGTGAATAAATGCTTTTTTAGTATCTCTTGAATGCATTATCAACATCAAATATCAGACACATCAGATAAAATAGATAAAATCTAAGTACCAGAAAGAATAAATTCGTTTTCAAAGTTTTTATCGGATTCATCAGATAACAGTCATAAAATCCAAGTTCTATTTGTTTTGACTTCATGCGTCTTTACGTTGAATTTAGGTTAGACCGGTTATAGATGGCACTACACCCGCTCGGACACACAGTCATAGTGAGAGAGATATTCAAAATGTTGAGTTAATTTAAGTTCACTTAGAGTGGCCAGACATGCATTGGAATTAGCAAACACCCGCCCAGACACACAGGTGAAAAGAGTGAGAGATATAAAAACACATACAAACACGTAGATTTAGACACAAAACCGAGAAAGATATGGAATGTACACCGCGACGGCGCATACATAGTGAGAGAGACATGCAAAGTCGACATAGCCTTATTTCATTTATTAAGGTTAATTTAGACGAGGTTACGTGCGCGCACGTTTTATGACTGTTATCTGATGTATCCGTTAAAAACTTTGAAAACGTTCTTTCTGGTACTTAGATTTTATCAATTTTATCCGATGTGTCTGACATTTGATGTTGATAATGCATTTAAGGGATACTGATAAAGCATTTATTCACTCTAATACTTAGATTGTGCCAATTTTATCCCTTGTATCTGAGAAAGCGATTTTGATATATGATTTAAAAACTCTGATACTTGGATTTTGTCAAGTTTATCTCAAGTATTCAGGAAAGGGAAGTTGATATAGAATTTAATCAATCTGATAGTTGGATTTTGTCAATTTTATCCGATATAACCTACAAATGATATTGATAATGCATTTCAAGGATGCTGATAAATCATTTATTCACTCTGATATTTAGATTTTGTCAATTGTATCCCTTGTATCTGAGAAAAGGCTGTTGATATGGAATTTAATCACTCTGATACTTAGATTCTGTCAGTTTTATCCGACATATCCAACAAAGGATGTTGACAATGAATTTTTTCTCTCTGATACTTAGATTTTGTCAATTTTATCCCATGTATCCGAGAAAGGGATGTTGATATAGAATTTAATAATTTTAATACTTAGATTCTGTCAATTTTATCCAACATATCCGACAAAGGATGTTGTTGAAACATTTATTCATTCTGATATTTAGATTTTGTCAATTTTATTCAACATATCCGACAAAGGATGCTGAAAAAGCATTTATTCACTTTGATATTTAGATTTTGTTAATTATAATTGTTGTAACTGATAAAAGATATTGATAAAAATAAATTATTAACACTGATACTTAGATTTTGTCAATTTTATCCCATGTACCCGAGAAAGGGATGTTGATGTAGAATTTAATCAATATGAAACCAATAGTTTGTCAATTTTACCCCATGCACCCGAGAAAAGGATGCTGAAATAAAATTTAAACAATCTAATACAGAAGTTTTATCAATTCTGTCCGATATTTTATCCTATGTATCCGAGAAAAGGATGCTGATATAGAATTTAGTCCCTCTGATACTTAGATTTTTGTCAATTTTTTCCGACATATCCGATAAAGGATGTTGTTAAAGCATTTATTCATTCTGAAGTTTAGATTTTGTCAATTTTATTTGATGTATCTGACAAATGATGTTGATAAAAAAAAATTATTCACTCTGACACTTAGCTGTCAATTTTATCCCATGTATCTGACAAAAGATGTTGATAAATAAAATTTATTCACTCTAACACTTAGATTTTGTTAACTTTTTCCTATGTATCCGAGAAATGGATATTGATATAAAATTTAATCAGTCCTATGCTTAGATTTCGGGAAATTATTGTAATGTGTGTCTAGCAAACAACATCAATAGATAATGGATGTTAGTACTGAGATTGTTTAATATTTTTTTCATAACTTCCTTAATTAAAGTTCTGTACTGTGTATTCAAGAGGTGAATTCAAGAAAGAGTTTGTTACTTACTTACTTACAATTGTTTCATAATGACATAATGACATATCCAACAACGGATGTTGATAAGGAATTTATTCATTCTGATACCGAGATTTTGTCAATGTTACCCCATGTGTCTGACAATAGATGTATACAAATTCCTTTTCTTACATCTCCGATGTTTTAATAGATATTCTAAACGTTTGTTATGCTAGTTTACTCTAAAAATAATGAACACATAACAATGTAATGCATAACATATTTTTAATGAAATAATGCCATGTAGAATATTGATACAAAAATATATTATTATACATTATTCATATCCATGAACAACTTTGGACATTTTGAATCTGTTCCATAAAATAGTTCACCATGTTCACTCTTGATATTGTAGCTATTGTCTTCTCTTAGTTCGTAATCAGTAGAATAATCATTATTCCATTTTGAGTCATACACAATTTTTACTGGTGTGTCATCAATAGGCTCAATATACTTTTCGTCTTTGGTTCATTGACTGTTTGATCAATGGCAGTAACGTTTGCTGGTGCTTTGTTTTTCATCGATTCATCTTTATATTCCATAGTGATATTTTCTGCCAATGCCCTTTTTATTTTTCTGGCAATTTTACTGTCTATTATCACATTGTTTTTACACAGGTGACAGTTTCGACACGTAGACAAGATAGGGTTTACGATATAAGTAGAAGAGTAGGCCTTTCTTTTTTTGACCTTCCGTTGAATGCTAATACCCGAAAGCTGACGATTGGATGTATCAGTAGGTAATGTGTTACCTGCAACAGTAGCAAGGAGTTGTCCTCTATCATCAACGATTATTTTTATGTTGGTATTCTCTTTGAGTGCAATTGTCTCTGGAGATCTCAATCTCACATATCCACCATTTGTACAATGGAATTTTTTTGGTATTCTAAAGAAATTTAATTCCTTACTATCATGACAATGCATGCATACATTTCCAATAGTGCTACCACTTGTACTTGTTTCATGGTTTAAATACTTCTCCTTGTCGGCATTCAATGCTACAATAACATTGTCATGTGAACACACTTTATTAAAATGCTCCATCTTCACTATTTTTAAAGATATGACCTATGTGTTTATCGTTCCACTGCGTAAAAAATACTGATTTAATACATGCAATGGACTAGGTAGTGTCGATAACCGGACATAGAATACCAATGGGAAAGCCACATTGCGTCTCTGAGTAATCATAGAGTAGAATTGTTAGAGCCGTAAGCATATTTTGTCATTTTAAGATACGTACAAAAAATTCAATAAATAAACAAATAAATAAAGTTGAATAATTTCGAAGTTTATAAATAAATAGTTTGTTTTTATGAAAAAAATATTGAATTAGAACCATCAGTCCTCATCATTATGAGCATCCAAAACTGGACTTAAGTTTCACATTTGAACTAGAGAACTGTATTTTCCATAATTTTCTTAAAAAAACTAGAGTTTACGGTCAAAAACCCTTATTAGCTCAGATTTTACGGAAATAGTTTTATTTTTCGATCCAAAAATGGACTTAAGTTTCACATTTGAACCAGATAATTGTATTTTCCATAATTTTCTTACAAAAAAATAGAGTTACGGTCAAAATCCCTTATTAAGGGTTTTTGTGGGGGGGTTTAAAACCGGGTAACCCCCCCCCCCCCCCCTGGATACGGTCTTACTACTTGACCGATCAATCGACTGTTCAAACATTGTGATATTTCGACTAGACTTTAGATTTTTTATTATTGCCTATAGAAATTATTGGAGTTAAAATTATGAAGCTCCTGACAATACCGATTTCCATCCTCTCCCCAACTCTGAATGTGCCCAGCAAGTAGGTAGAATTCTAGCATAGAGTGAACTCCTTACAGAGCAGTGGCGGTTCAGGCCTCTTGACATGTGAAATCGTCCTCTTGGATTCTCTTGTCCTCTTGGATTCCGTGACAAGTGAAAGATGTGTTGCAACAAAAATATTGACAGCTAGGTTAATCTATTAAGACAATTTAAATCAGGAAGAGACTTTACAGCACCCTCTGCCCCCCCCCCTAAAACCACCTCTGTTACAGACACTACAAGATGGCATTTCAGATACAAAAGTTGGTTAGTAACACAGCTTAAAGAGCAGATAGATAAAGGCCATGTAACAACACCCAGGAGAGCAATATAAACAGATCTCAATTTTAGAATGTCTCGTTGATGAACCTCCCTGCTTCGTCTTATAAAGCAGACATAGATTCGAAGGATAGGAGGGCAATTTGAAAAGTCGACGACAAACCTATTGTAAACCTCTAAATTATTTCTTATTTTGGGTTATTTGATATATTGCTCACGGATAAACATGCAAGTTACCGTTCTAAAGTGGTGGGGGATTTCTGTGCTAAGCACAAGATTGATCACCGATTTTCTAGTGGCTATAACCCATTTTCGAATGGTTTATGTGAAAACCGAGTAAAGGCGTGCAAAAACATATGCAAGGCCTACTGTTATGAATCCAAGTCTAATTGGTCGGAGTATATTTCAAGTATTCAACTGGTACTCAATAGCGCTATTTCATCAACCACAAAATTTCAACCATTCTAACTTATGTTCGGTCGACAACCGATTTCCTATCTTGATTTAAAGTTTCTGCGACCGCGACGGGACGACTTCAACAGTTACGAAGAATTTGCAGCTAGCCAAGTCCAACAGCTTTTCTACCTCCATAGTGTTTGTCGCAAGGAAATCGAAAAATCAAGAGAAGTTCAGGCCGGACAATATAATAAAAACAACACAAAAATTCCAAGGCTGAAAGAGGGAGACATTACCTATGTTCAGGATATGACATGCAAAGGGTTAAAATTAAAATTTCGCGGTCCATATATAATAATAAAAGTAATACAACCAAACCAAGTTTTCCTACTACAGGAACTAGACGGAAAGGGTACAAGAAGAATAGTAAACATAAGACTAATGAAACCAGTCAAAGACCCCTCCGTATTTCTTGCGAAAAATCCAGAGTACTCTGAGTATGTAAGTAATAAACCAATCACTAAAGAATCGGAAAAGACATTAAATGATGTTGGGCGTTTAGGTCAGCGTTTAAAAGAAATTTCTTTATGTATGGATGTACCAGCAGCACAGCAACAAAGTTTAAGAAATAAAGGTAACTCAAGCACCGCCTACTTAGAATCAAGAAGCCAAAACGGGGAATTAACAGTCCAGGAGTCCAATACCATCAACCCATTATTTGTGGATGTAAACACAGGGGATACTCACCATGACATGACTAATGTATCTACTATTTTGTCGAAACATACTAGTCCTACAAGTAATACTGTCCAGGAGAGTAGCACCAATAATAATGTAGAAAAATCCCCAGTAGCACTGCCATTTGTTGAACCACAAGCTAGTAGAGAAAAACCAAATAGGTCTAAACCGAGGCGTTCCGCAGCAATAAAACCCCGAGGATTTTATTGGGAATAATATCTTAACGTCATTGCTGCATGGTATGATTTTTAGAGTTTCTGCAATTTCATTTATTTGTCGCTGGTATTTTCAGGATTAATTAGCCTTTCCCGGTCATTCCTTTTGCCCTAATTCAAAGTTTATACATAATCCCAACTTTCCTTGTCCTCATCAAATTCAGGGGTATGGGGAACAAGTCTATTTTAAAATATACAAAGAAAAATGAAGTGTTAAAATATCCAGTTTCCGACTACTGTTGTTAGTGTGGTTCGTTTATACTATGTAAGTTTTTACTTATGCAAGTATTGTGTAGTGTTTGTATTATGTAATTGTTTACTAGTTCATGCTGTAGAATGTTAGTAGGCGAGAAGTGAATAATTTGGGAAGGGAATGTTTTGAATTCAATTAAAGTTTGGGGGTTTAATGAGAAGGGGATAAGCCAAATTTGGAAAATTTAACTAAAAACAGGGGGGAGAATCTGTAAAGTATTTAACATCAATTCGGGAAGCATTTCCGGGTATCTCCTTTCTTAGTTAGTTGGGCATTTATGAGTCAATGATAGCGGTCCAGGGGGGGAGCTCTTGGGACTAAAAGCTAGTCGTGGGACAGGGGTCGTTCCCAGGGCTGGAACTTCCGTTCCAGGAAAGTTACATTCTTGGCTCAGTTCTAAAGGCAGTCCATCTTTCGCCTTCGTCTTAGCTAGTTGTTCTTGTGCTACCTTATTTTCTCTGTGTGTATTCTCACGTTATTCAATAAAGACCTTATACCAACGTTTATCGTCTATCTTTGGAATTTACGTAAACCATCACATCTGCCAATACAATAAGGGTATATGGAAAGGACCTAAATAGAGGTTTACACTATTTGCAAATTTGGACATCGAAAGAATTAAAATGTCCAGAACAAGTGCAGTCAATTGGGGGAAGGGGGCGCTTGTCCCCTAGATTTTAAAAATACCTTTTTTGGGTATTTTCATTGAAAAATGCTTTTCTTGGTATATTCATTGATAAAACTGCCCCTCCTCAGGTTTAGAAAAATATATGGTACTATCCCATTATGCGGGTCTCTCGGGTTAATCTATAGAGCAGGCAATGATAGCAAGGTTTTCATTGCGTATACGATATTAAATTGTGGTTTTTTGGGGTTTAGGGGGGAGGTACGGTACTCTTTTACTAAACTGACTCTTTTACATACGGCAATGCAAACCAGTCATCAAATAGACCAAGACGCATGATGAAAAACAGGTTTACGCTGCCTTCTGGGATATAAAGAAAGGCAAGAACTGTATTTAAATTGTTTTTTTTTTTGGGGGGGGGGGGGTTTAGGGGGGAAGATACCTAGGTTAGGTTACGTATATAATATATGGTATGCTTTGCTCCCTATCCCCCCTAATGTGCAAATATATAGCCCAAATTTGTTTCTAAACTATTATATATTCATCCGATTTTATTTTATTTCGTTAGCATTAACCAAACTAGCACTATATAAAAGAGTCCGTTTAGTAAAAGAGTACCAAAGGTACCTAGGTTAGGTTAAGTATTTAATATATGCAATGCTTTACCTCTCACCTCTCTAACGTGCAAATGTATAGCCCAAATTTGTTTCTAAACTATTATATATTCATCCTATTTTATTTCATTAGCATTAACCAAACTACTTTTTAGAGAGGCCCGCATAATGGGATAGAACCAAATATATTTACCCCCCCCCCCCACTTTCGTGAATTGACGTCACAAGTCCCATAATCCCCCAAAGGCGGTACATATAACACTGAAGTTAAATTTGTTTTTATCTGAGATACATAAACCGCTTTATTAGGTGATAAATATGAAAGACAATGACGACAAAATACCCTGACATCGATCACCAGAGCTTACAAAGAACACCGACAACCCTTTGCACTTGTGCCAATTGAAACTAGTCCACTATATTCTCAGATTAATACCCTAGAGATCAAAGCCTAGCCTGCTCATTTCCGGCTTGCATTAGCTTGTTAACAACTATCTCATTTCAAGTAGATTAATTAGATACTTTAAATGCTTTTTGCTTCCAGCTGTTTCGACCATATGAGTCATAGATCGTCGGTCGACTGCCTTTTCATAGAAGCATGTGGTTTTGATTTGAATTCTAAGTAGCCGAGGAAACATAGATGGACAAGTATGATTGATAAATTAAGTTTTGCATAGAGATGGAATCTCCTATAGGCCGTCATAACTCGATTGCAAATTTAAATATTGCTAGAAGTAATTTCAAGTTTGATACGGGTTACAACATGCCTGTACCTCTAGTTTTGATGGTAATTATGTATTATAGCCACCACACTTAAGTTCTAGGTCTGAGTATAACCGGTCTATTTCTGTATTTCAGTATGTACTCCGTGATAATCAGCTTAGCCTGAGAGAGACAAACTACAATGTTTTTTTAATTAAAAAACATTGTAATTAAATATTTTATATACAGAGTTGGTATTTAGGTTAGAAACCATTTAAATTCCATTTAATATAGTGAGTACCGGGCGGTCTGATTTCCGTAATTCTCTGTTGTAGTTTCCATAATTTTGTTACTAAAGTATTATATCTTCATCATATCTAGGTATATTTCATTAGGACTAACTTCACTTCTCGAGCGTAGTAGCTACATAACATAAGTACCGTTTTGATTATTGATATAAATATAGACAATAATACATTTCACTTTTCTTAAACTTTTTCATGCGAGGGGCTCCTACTTTCAAAAATCGTGTGCACCATATCGAATGCTATGGGTGTACCACATGTTGCGTGAGGAGGCAAGGTTGGGTAGAACTGCCAATGTGTGGCACAAAGTCAGGCACGTACGCAGGAATTTGTTTCGCGGGGGGGGGGCCAAATCCTTCAAACCCATTATTCTGTGAGAAAAATCAGAAAATTATGGGAAAATGCAAAAAATCGTGAGATTTCGGGGGGGGCCGGGCCCGTAGCCCCCCCCCCCCTGCGTACGTCCCTGTACAAAGTGATCCACATGTAACAGAGCAAGTGTCACTTCATGATGTATACCAAGTGTCATAAAACAGGCACGTACTTACGTGTTTCCTCGACCATATTCAAGAAGTGGAGTTAGGTTAATCATGATGAAACTATACCTAAATAGGAAGAAAATATAATACTTTAATAACAAAACTATTAAAACTACAGCAGATAATCATGGAAAGCAGGTCGCCCAGAACGCATTACATTAAATACCTAACCAACCCTATATATTAAATATTTAATTGAAAATATACTTCCATCGTAGTTTATCTCACTCTGGCTAAGCTGATTATCCGAGTGCACAAAGAAAAACCGGTCATAAACATATCAAATTTCTTAAGTTTAGTCGGGATAACACATTAAGTACAAAAAGGCAATCGTTCAATTGTGCCTCAAGAAAAAACAAAGGGAATAGACACATTTTAGTAGGTAGCTACGAGGATAGACAGATTGCTTAGGCCTATATAGGCTACTTACTTGCAAACACGATAGAAGAGGGGCAAATTCCCACTTAAGATTGATCTGAAGGCCCATTTGACCACCTGGAAAATTTTCCACAATAGGGGCAGGGATGAATACAGAGGGGCTCCAACCTCCAAAACCCTAGATCTTCCCGAATTCATGGGCAATCCTTAATTAAAGTATCAAATAAAACTAATTTGTTATTATTGCCCCTCCCTTAAAATATCCAGCTTATGTATATAAAATTTCCACATTAAGGTAAAATTCTAAAAATGTTCTCATTCACATGGGGCTGGGCGTCTACCCCGGGAGAATACCTTCCGGCAGAATATACCCAACCCCCGCCGCTGGTTGGTCTCCAATCACTTTCGACTTATTGGGGATGCGGAAGGGGCAGTTCCACTCCTATACGGAATATATTCTGCTCCTTTTGCGGTTAAATATTGCTCTTTACTTTCATAACAGCAGTGTAGACCAGAAATATTCCAGGAAATCAGAGGGATTAAATATCAATTTCATATTTTGATGCGTTTTTGTACCCCCCCCCCCCCCAACAAAACCCCGGGATACGGTCCTGGGGAAAATAAATCAATTTCTACCTCCACTAACTTTCTACCAAATAAGCAGAATTTATTCCGTATAGGGGGGGGGGGGGGGCTGCCCATTGCTCATCCCCACCTCCACCTCATGGTCGCAGAAACTTCGGAGGGTGCTCATTACGTCAGAAATTAAATTCTTTTTTTAAAAGTCGGAAGTGATTGAAGACCAACCAGCAACGGGGGGGGGGGGGCCGTTCACGTATAGGTGGGGAATACATGACAAAACTTTCTCAATTAGATTGTTTTAAAGACGCTCGGATAAAAAGGACAAAAAATGGTGACCTTAAAATACTCCTCGCGTTTTTAGCCTGCTCGGGAGAAGCACTTGATCTTCAAGAACCCCCCTCTCGTAAAGTTTGACCTATATCTACCCATAGGGCCTACTTATCATCTTTGATATAAAGGGGTATCATAAAAAGAATTTAAACCCTTCTAATTTTACGTCCGGGTCGTAAAACAGCACTGCTCTACCCTGAAATACAGACAACTTATAAGTCGTTTTGATTAAAAAGCTCAAAACTATTTTTAATGCCCAGGTGAAAATACAGAATACAAGTTCAATCTTCATGCATCATCAAAGTAGGCATGCATCGTTGTAAACATGACAAACGGGATGTCAAAAGTAGATATTTATCATTCATATTGGCTCTTCTCTTGCAATCAGTTGTAATGTTATTTTTCCTATCAATAATACAAGTCGAAGCGTGGGTAAACTATCAAACAGTTCCTGGTAACGAACAGTAGTAAGGAGCGACGCCGCTCAGTCACTTAGGACTAACCGAATCTTTAAAAAACGGAATTTATATTAGTACAGGAAAATGAGCTCCAAAAAGAGGTCGACCCCAAACAAATTGCTACAGAAATGATTTTTACACCATCTTGTAGAGAAAATAAAACTGAACAACATATCTATTTTCGCATATTCTGAGTCGACGCAAAATAACCGTTTTTTGGCTTTTAATACTATTTTTTCCGTTATTCGAATAAAAATCGCAATTTTCATGGACATCGGTTTTTCTTGAACTGAAGTATGATTCTAACCCAAAATAACATGGCGAGACCGAAAACGAAGTCGGATTTAGCGTATGAAGCACCATACAAAAACTAACTGCATTTTTTCGACTTTTTTCGCCTAAAAAATACAATTTTCGTTGTAACCCGATTTTCTTGAATGAAAGTGTGGTTCTGACGTAGAATCACGAGCTGAGACCGAAAATAGAATCAAATAGGTTGTTCACTGAACCAGAAAAAAAAAATCGTAATCATTAATGAATGGTCTATATTTTTTTTAGAAAATAATTAGGGAAAGTGAATTACAAACCGAACTGGTTTTCAGTGGTCAGTATCGTAAATCACACTTAAAACACTCTTCGTATACTATTTAGGGTCAACCCATAGTTTCTAATATTCACAGTCTATTAAAAAGAATCAATCTTATAAAAAATACAAAATAGAGAATCAGATTCCGACTAGTTTCACAACTTCTTCATTTGGAATGGATTAACAACTAGAGTTCTAGGTTCTCTTCATCATTGTTGCTGTCGATTTTTGGGGAGTTGGAACACATTTTTCCCTTGCAGGTTCTGCATGCTAAAGTACAAACTAAGCCGTTTTTAAAGCAGCTACACCTCGCTGAACTACACTGTACACGACAGGAGCACTTCACGATCTTTAGGAGCATACGCGGGGCTGGTGGGAAGTCAGTTGTTAATGGGTACAAGAAGTCATCTTTTGTTGTTAGAATGGGTACAAGAAGTCATCTCGTCAGTTGTTAAGGAACAGTATTGGGCACATACACGTGTTCAAGAACCTCTCTGAGTCCTGACCCATCCATGATGTAACCCACTGCTCCAAGAAAACTCATCATGGTATGGAATCCACCAAGTTTCAAGACGACTTTTGAAAGTGCACTTCCTGGTGAAGCCGCTTCGACCATTTTTATGGCTTTCCACCACAAAGGTTGGTCAAAGGTTACGATGGGAGTAAATCCATGTCACATGGCCTGGTCTACAATAAAACGCAAAGTGGAGTAACTACAGGTGTCGTCACTAGCTGGGAAAATCGATCATTGGGAGGAAAACAATAGACGATTTCCCTGGGTGATTCCCCACCATAAGTGCTTGCTGTGTGCCATTCCAACCCGGTGTTGGAGTTTTCAGGTACCAGGAGGAATGCCAGAGGATTTCAAGGGTAGAGTTAACAACTGGTTGGAAGTCTCTCAGACCTTCATATCTGACTCGCGAGAGTATGGAATCGTCTGATTTATGGTGCACAATGCGTATCTTTAGAGCATTTCTTATGTCATCGGCAGTGGGATTAATCCTAGGAATGCGTATTCTACCAGAACTTGATGCTGGTGTCACAGAGGCAATGATACACATACCGTGGAAAGTATTGTTGCCATCGAGAGTGCAGATATCATGATCCACGTTGTCGGCAACGTTGTGAATAAACCCGCTAGGGAGAATTTCATCCAGATCTTCAACTGCGCTGACGGCTGAATATCCTTTGAATCGCCGAACTTCATAGTACGACAAACACAATCCCATTGCGTTCAGAGTATCGATGAGATATTGCGACGCAAAGTGATGATGCATCTGTACACCCAGACCTATTTGCAGAGGTGCAATTACAGCTTGTGGTCTAGCTGCTTGTATGATCGCATGACCAATACTAGCAATCTTGAGGTCTACGGTCTTCCCAATAAATATTTCCCGAAGAAAAGTCTGAGGCTGTCAGGTACAAAGTTCACAGCTTCTGAAGTGGTTGACAGTTTTTCTAAAACGTCGTAGTCGTCTTTGTTTGTCTGTAAGCCTTTTATGTCGTTTTTCAACAGTTTTGCTGCAGCGCAAAGCAACTGTGCTTTTTCCTTCTCGGGATCTGCAGATCTTGCTTCCACATGATACTGATTTAAGATTGATGACGCAGTATCCGTGAAAGTCACTACATTCGACTTTCCGTCGACAGTCGAGATGAGAATTCTAGTACCGAAATGCTCGAAAACTTTTTTCTTCATATAAACATTGCTGTAAGGCTCAACACCCACCTCAAGAGCGTCACGCATCTTTTGAACTACATCACTGACTGTTGTCTGTTCTTCGTCATTCCTTTCAAGAAACTGCATCGCTTTTATGAAAGCATCCGTTTTCACCTCGTCCTCTGGTCTGCCTGACCTTCTTCTCTTTTTCTCAGGCTCATAGTTCATGTTCTCGTATTTGAATGGAATCCCTCAGCTTGTCCGAAAGTTATTGCTGCAAAGCTGATGGTACACGGCATCAGCGGCATGAAGGTCTGGGACGGTGCATATCCTTCGGAAACACTAACTACCCAGTCATCATTTCTCAGTTCGCATGTTTCTTTAATTGTTTTGTCAAAGTCTATGGTCTGAACGCAGAAAACATCTGAGCCTTTCCGGTGTGAAGCTGAGAGGTCAACAGGGCAGCCACAAAACAAGCAACATTCGTTAAAACTGAACTGTGAAGTACTCGACCGCAACTCGCACTTGGCAGTGGAAATTTTAGCTAGCCACTCGTCCTTTCGCCTTTGAGTGTCATTGTTACGCCTGTGTGTATAATTCTTTCTGCATAACTCATGGACCTTCTGTCAGGCAGTGACCACAACGGTATCCCTTCGCATCTGACTAGATTGGTTAATTCTGGCAGCTCCTTTCTGTTTAATAATCGTGTAATGTGAGTCGTCTTCGACATTTCTTTTGCAGATTCTGCAGTGCTCCAACTGAGTAGACATCTCGCTATAAAAAAAAAGAGTTCAATAGAGTACTGTACCCAGGGCTGCCACAGGTTCAAGTGGTGAGATAAAGGGACTTTGGGACCTCTTTTCAGGCAAAAAATGGCCCCTCTAGGGACCATTCTGGATGCAAAATTGACCCCAAAACTCAGTTTTCAGAAAGCTTTTGAAAGAAAAAACAGTGACACAACAACAAATGACACTTGACTACGAAAAAAAATGGGAATGATCATTTGCAGACATGTCTCCATGATCAGAGGCCAAATGATACTTAAGAAACAGACAACCTGAGAATCATCATGTCATGGGAGGAGCTTTTATCTTCTTTTTTCTGAACGCTTTACTTTCGAATGCAAAAAATCAGATACAAAAATATGATGAAAGAGATAAGGGTACGGTAACTAGAACACACAAACTATTTTGTTTCCAGATTTTCGCACTACCTACTGCTGGAACAG
Source organism: Artemia sp. Qi Xiang Cuo (assembly GCF_049724085.1). Taxonomy (NCBI): domain Eukaryota; kingdom Metazoa; phylum Arthropoda; class Branchiopoda; order Anostraca; family Artemiidae; genus Artemia; species Artemia sp. Qi Xiang Cuo. The sequence continues at coordinate 17,180,810 of NC_142811.1, forward strand.
AGATGCAGTTTTCAGATGTCTTTCTACCACTCGTTTCATCTTTTCGGACCAGAATCGAATCCTCATTTGAAGCTCTTTCTTACTTTCTGAGTTTGTGGTTTCGTCAAACTCGACAACATAATAACTGTTGCCGACTTCATCAAGGGTCATCTTCCGGAAATGGGGTCCAAGAGCTTCGGTTAAAAAATTAGCGAACTTAGTTCGCCCAAAGGAGAAGTTTTGACCAATGTATCTCTGAACATTTTTCCAAATACATCTGCTATTCCGTCTGCTGATTTCCCAGAATAGTCAGACTCAACCAAATATTTTACTCAATCAATAATAATTGAGCCGAGGAGTGAACGAAAAAAGAAAAATATAGGGAAGGGGGAAGAGGTTCCCAACAGGAAGGATACGGAGCTCTAAACCAAAGCAAGAAAAGGAATTTTAGGGACCTTTATCAATTTAAGGGGCCAATAGGGACCTTCACTTGATTTTAGAGACTTTTAGGGACTTTGCGACAGCCCTGTGTACCTAATCCGTCAATCGTTTGGTCCCTCACAGCTCTGAAGAATACCACAGGCTCATAATACAAGTTAACCTGTCGTGAAGATGAGGTCACCTGCTGGTACAAGGTGTATTTCAGGGGGCGATTGTCTTCTCAATATATATAACTGTAAAAAAAAAAAAAAAAAAAAAAAACTTAAACTGACATTAAAAAACAAATAATTTTAAGAAAAGCATTAAATTAAAAAAATTTATACTTTAAACTTTTAAATTATTAATTTCCGAACCACCATAATAAAAACCGACTTATTAACTGCGCTAATCATTCATCAGAACACTAGCAGATTCACCGGAAAGTATTACTCGACTGTTAGAGGGCGGAATTTCGAATAAAATTTTTCTCGGGGTAGATGGCGAATTCAAATAAAGGTTGTCACTGACCGGAACTGGTTTTCTACTCGACTTTCTGGCATTATTTGAGGTCTTCGTCTAATTGATTTCTCAGTCAAATCTTGGGAATAAACTTTGAAATCTTTAAAACACTGAGTGATGAATGTGACGATTTTTATTGCATTACGTAACCTTCGAAGTGTCTTATACTAGTGCCTAGCTCAGGTATTTTTACGAACAACCGAGCATTTGTTGAATAACAAGTGCCGATTGATTGTCGACAAAAATTACCGCAACGCATATTGATGATAGTGAAACTTTTTGTTTTGCAACAGACACCCATTCTGACTTCATTTTCTGTCTCAGCTTGTCATTCTGCATCAGAATCACTTAATTTCAAGAAAAACGGTCGGATGCTAAAATTATATTTTTTTCAGAAAACGAAAAAAAATCGCATTAAAAGCCAAAAAACAGTTATTTTGCGTCGACTCAGAATATGCGAAAATGGATATGTTGTTCAGTTTTTTTTTCTCTACAAGATAATGTAAAAATCATTTCTGTTGCTATTTGTTTCGGGTCAAACCTCCTTTTGCCTGTACTATATATCAAATTTAACAAAATACAGGTTTTTTCTACTGAAAGTAAGGAGCACCATTTAAACGAACCGAAATTTTTCCCTATATGGGAATAATTACTATAGAGGGGTATTCAAGAGAGGGGGGGTGCCCCCTCCTCAATACCCCTCTCTTCACCCTAAAGTTATTAAGAACTTAAAAAAGGTTTTGATTATAATTACACGGCCCTTGTGTTTCAGGAATCGTTCTTAAAGAATTAAGACAAATGGTGTCCCTCGTGTACGGAATAATTTCGAATAGCTTCTTGATGTATTAGTTTTGTCATGCGGCCTTCAAAAATCGTGCACACCATTTTGTGTCTCATGGATTTTCGCACATTATTTGAAAAACGATCAAAAATTAAACAAAAAAAACAAGTTTTTTCAACTGAAAGTAAGCAGCGACATTAAAACATAAAATGCAAGGAAATTATTCCGTGTATGAAACGGACTGCCCCTCTTCAACACCTCGGTTTCCATGCTAATTTTTTTATCATAGGCAGCGCAATAGCGCTGCCTAAGTAAAGAATGATGTGGACACAATGCATTATTTATTTTATTTTTTTCTTGGTCTTAGACCAGGGCACTTTGTATCGAAGGAGTTGTCACATAAACTTCAAAAAGGGTTCATTTGATTGGAAATTGGTGTGGCTTGTGTTTTTTTTAATAGTCGAAAGTAATTGGAAGGCAACTAACACCCCTTCCACGCCGACCATTTCCCCAAACACATCCAATAAAAATTTTGAGATAGCCTTTTTTTGCAACATAGTTGATTTCCACATACAAATTATGTTTTTGAGGAGGAAACTCCCCCAGATTCTTCAGGGCAAGGGTTGTAAGTTATACCCTGGGGGTATATAAGGTTTTTTATAGAAAGTGTTGTCGTAGAAACTTCAAAAAAGGCTCGTTCGATTGAAAAAAAGGGCTAGTGCCCTTTTTAATAGTCTAAAGTGATTGGAGGGCAACTAACCCCCCTCTCACGCCCACCTTTTCCCCAAACACATACAATCAATTTTTTAAATAGCCATTTTGTTCAACCTAGTTGAAAGTTCTGGAAATTAGGTCCCTTTGAGCATCCAATAAAAATTTTGAGATAGCCATTTTGTTCAGCGTGGTTGATTTCCAGATAGAAATTCTGTTTTTGAGAAGAACACTCCCCCACAACCCTCAGGGCAAGGGTTGTAAATTATGACCTGGGGGCATATAAGGTTTTTATAGAAATTGTTGTCATAGAAACTTCAAAAAAGGCTCGTTCGATTGAAAATTCAAAGGGTTAGTGCCCTTTTTAATAGTCGAAAGTGATTGGAGGGCAACTAGCCCCCCTCTCACGCTCACCTTTTCTTCAAACACATACAATCAAATTTTGAGATAGCCATTTTGTTCAACCTAGTTGAAAGTTCTGGAAATTGGGTCCCTTTGAGGATGACAACCCCCCCCCCCACCCCATAGCCCCCAGGGCAAGGGTTGCAAGTTATGCCCTGGAGGCATATAAGGTTTTTATTTATAGAAAGCGTAGTCTTAGAAACTTCAAAAAGGGTTCATTTGATTGGAAATTGAAATAGCCACTGCCCTTTTTAATAGTCAAAAGTGATTGGAAGGCAACAAACACCCCTTCCAGGCCCACCATTTATCCAAACACATCCAATCAAAATTTTGAGATAGCCATTTTGTTCAAAGTAGTTGAAAGGTCCTGAAATTATATCTAAGAGGATGACACTCCCCCACAGCCCTCGGGGTAAGGGTTGTAAGTTATGCCTTTGGGGCATATAATGTTTTTATTGAAAGCCTTTGTTGTATACGGTAAACTTGAAAAGGGCGCAAAATAAGTTGATCCGATAAACTTGCGTTTGGAGTAAGTTTAATTAACGCAAGCTTGCGTTAATTAAGTAAATTCCCCTACTTTAGACTATGTTAGGGGGGGGTGCCCCCTCATCCCCCTGGACCCGCCACTGTCGAGGAGGGGGCAGCCCCTTTCATATACAGAATAATATCAGTTCGTTTTAAGTTTTAATATTAGTTCTTATTTTCAGTTAGTTCAGGTTCAGTTAGTTATTTTCAGTTTTTTAGTTAGGTGTTAATTGAATTCATAGGAATTGTGAACAGGCAAAATGAAGATTTACAATAGTTAGTTAAAACAATAACAAATATTGGTTTGCAAAGGAGTAGCTTCAAAAGTGAATGAGGGGAAATTCATGAATATCACACAGGTAATAAACAACCAGTTAGTGCAAGGAACACATATAGGCTACAGACGCAATGCCATGTGAAGGTCTAACATAGGACATGTCCGCTCTCCACCACCTGATATATATCCTAGAGCAATAATTGTTTTGCCATGTTTGGCGAGCTTCCGCCACGGCACCTGAAGTTTTCGCCTTCTGAAGATCCGCCACGCCACAATTTTTGGGAGTGGGAAACCCCTCGGAGCTTGTGTAACAAATTCAATTGCCTGACAGGAGGTAATAGGAAAAATTCCCCTCCAGGATAGATCAGATGAACCCTCCTAGAAGCATCTAGGAAAATGAAAACCTAGATATAAGGATCTGAAATAGATTTTATTTCAACTAATATGGGTACTATGTATCCCAAGACCTGATTAAAAAGGAAACCCTAGATAAGAGTGTTTAAAACATATTTTTTTTTTCTTCAAAATTTCAATTCCTTGCCAATGAGAGGAGCTAGGATTGCATTTTAAGAGTGATTTAATATGGCCCTTGTACAGATGGGGGGGGGGGTCTCCGCCCCTAACATATCAAGTTTTCTGTTTCAATCGGATAGTTATTATCGGATTTTTTGCCCTTCTCCAACTTCCCTGGATCCACCCTTGCCTTGGTCTAGCTAGGAAAAACAGCTCCACAGACACGAAATAGCAAAAAAAGGGCCATATATGTAATCTCCGAATTTCCAGAGGGTTTTAACAACCCCAACACTGGCTAATAGATGGCTTCGCCTAGGAGAAACGTTTTGATGCCCCCATAAACTGCTGAATATGTGAATCCTTAACGGGCTTGAGAGTAAATCATCCAATAAATTTGACTAGAAAATTGCTCAATTTCTTGAGAGTAGCTAAACACAAATCTAGGAAGGGAGCACTACTAACAACTTACTGCAGGACCAAGCCACTTGAGACCAACACAGCTACGTGCAGTCCTCCATCCCACTTTATTCAATGCCTCCCTCTTTCCACCAACCCAAGAAAATCCAATTATCATTAGGTACTTGTTTATGACCTCCTCCCACCTCACATGGGGACGACCTGATTTTCCTTTGCCCCTAGATGGTTGGCCGAAAAGGACGATTTTTGGCAATCTTTCATCCTTCATCCACAGAACGTGTCCAATCCATCTCAACCTAGAAAGCGGGATAGTACCATATTTTTCGTGGAGCTTACTGTTTGAAATATGGTCAGATGGCTACCCCAAAAGAATTCGTGCTTACTATTAAAAGAAAGCCAGTACTTACTATTAAAAGAAAGACATCCTTTACACAGCATAATCTATTGCATCTATCCAACTAGTTTGTGGCACCTTTGAACAAATCACAATAACAAATAAAAAACAAATTCACAGAAGGCATTGCATACTATAGCAGAGTACAACAACAATAGTTCCCCTTTTCTTTAGCTGGATTGCAATTCATTTCTCGTACAATTTCAGCAAACACTTCATTCACATTCATTCTGTTCCTAGCAGATGCCTCAACAAAAGGACAACCCCAGGCTTGTGCTAATTGAAGGCCTTCAGACATTGAAACTTCACGCTGATGTTCGAGGTCAACTTTGTTTCCGACTAGCAGCAACGGAACTCGGTCTGTTCCTTTAACTCGAGTTATCTAAAAACAAATATTATTTTTAAACAACTTAATAGATAGATCGACAGTAAGTTAGAGCTATAGACCCTATTACCACCGTTATTGAAAGCCCGGAAACGTTTCGAAGTTTGCATGATCTGAACAGAGCCGTATCCAGAGGGGGGGGGGGGGTATCCGATTCGGCCCCTCCCCCAAAGATTTTTTCCATCTCGTAAAAAATAACAACAATGTATATAAGTGAATTTTTGATGCGTTTTGTCGCTGTTTTTTGTAAGTTCCTCCCCATCTCCCAAACAAAAATTCTGGACGCGACCTTGGCATGGACGCCCATAGGTTGAATTTTAGGGGGGAGGGGGGCTTACCTGGTCTAATCGGCACTTCCAATGCTGTATACTTTAAATTTCAAGACAAAATATCATAGGCAGTGCGATAGCGCTACCTAGGCAAAGAGCAATGTGGGCACAATATATTATTTATTTTTTATTTTTTAGGCCAGGGTGCTTTTTATAGAAAGTTATGTCATAGAAACTTCAAAAAGTGCTCATGGTGGGCAACCAGCTCCCCCCCCTCCCCTACGACAATCACTTACCCGAACACTTCCAAACAAAATTCCGAGAGAGTTATTTTGTGTGACGTAGTTTAAAAGCCCAGATATTAAGTCTTTGAGGATGAGATTCCCCCCCCCAGTCCTCAGGGCTGTAAGCTATGTCCCAAGGGCATATAAGGTTGTTTATGGAAACGGTGGTCGTATAAACTTCGGAGGGGGCTCATTGGGTTGGAAATGGGAAGTTTGAGTGTCGTTTTTAAGATTCAAATTTATGGGAGGCAGCTATACCGCCCCCCCCCCCCCACGTCATATTTTCCCCAAATGTATCCGATAGAAATTTTGAGATAGCCATATGTTCAAAAAAAGTCCAAAGATCTCATAACACGGCCTTTTGGGTTGACGCAACCCACCAGAGTATGGGGGTTAGGGTTGTAAGTTATGCCCCTGGGGAGTGTAAAGTTTTTGTGAAGGGGTGGTCGTGTGAACTTTGGAGGAGGTTCATTTGATTGGAAATTTTCAGTTCTAGTTCTATTTTAAGAGTCAAGCATGATGGAGAGAAAAAAGCCCACCCCCTCCCTGATCTCCTCCTTTCCCCAAATGCATTCAATCGAAATTGTGAGACAGCCATTTTGTAAACAATAGTCCAAAGAGAATATAACAATGTCTTCAGTAACCAAATATAAGAAATATTTAGACGGACTTTGAACTAAATCCAAACAAAGTATGAGCATATGGACTTTCAAAAAGGTGACAAAGCAATATCTCAAGAACAACTTATGTTAGACCTTTGAGAGTAAGTGAGATGGCACTATGTGCATACTTTTAATACTACCACTATAGTTACTGTAACTAATGACGCAAAGAGTATTAAGGTGAAACTTTTAGGAAGTGTTTAGGGGGAGTTCCAATTAAAGGAAAAAACTGTATGTATGCAGGTTTTTAAAATGGCATGTAAGCAATATCATAGGCAGCGCCACTCTATAATAGCTAGAAATATCACTGAAACATTTAAAGAACCTAATTTGATTCAAAACTAAAAGTTCTAGTGTTCTTTCTAAGATTAAAAAGAGATTGGAGGGCAATCAGCCCGTCTCTCGAATCGATTTATTTCCCAAACACGTCTAGTCAAAATTTTGAGACAACTATTTTCCTCAGCATAGTAGAATGGTCCAGCAACTATGTTTTAAGGGATATTAGGCATGACAACCCCCCACAATTATGCAATTGGCCCATTATGCTATATAAATAAATGCTGCTTTAAAACTAAAGAAAAAAAATATTGTGCTTGCGGTTGCCAATAAAGCACTTCAGCAATATATCGAGAACGACTGGGGGTATTAAATTGAAGCTTTTGGGGTTACTACTGTTACTACTTCTGATCTTACAATTTAAATAAATAATTAGAATGTAAGTGTATCCAGTTTGTCAAAGAGCATAGATAGAATCTTTTGGGAATGATATTAAGTTTTATTTGTTCAGGTTCAACCAGTCCTGGTTGAACTTCCTTGAAGTAATGATATTAGGGCTGTTTCAAAACATTTTTTTAAAAAACCTTTCAGTTTTAATGATTGAATTTTAATGTAAGTTTCTTTTATATTGTTTTTATTCTCTTTGTCGGTTTTGCTGAGGACAGCCCTTGGATATAGGTTCGAAATATTCATTTAAAGTTGCGGTCCACTGCCTTGTATAAAAATTTCCCTGTTGTTCTACTTATTTGTCAACTTGAGGGGGTATAAAATTAAATCAAAAGATACTATTTGCATCAGGATTAAAAAACTTTGAAAAAGTTTCTCCCAAAATACAAATAGAAAGCCAAACTATGAATTCTTATATATATATATATATATATATATATATATATATATATATATATATATATATATATATATATATATATATATATATATATATATATATATATATATATATATATAAATTTTATTCATTGAAATGACTATGTCAATAAAAACAAACAGAAATTAATTTTAAAAAAACTTTTCCCACAAAACAAGTGTTTCAAAGAAAAGCAGAGCCCCGTTAAGCCAAAAATGAGGTCAAGTAATCGTCCAAGCATAAAACTACCGCAAATCACTATCAATAAATAAATCAAACTCAAAACGAACATAAATTAGAATAAATAGCCAAGTCAAACTCGAAACGAGTAAAAATTAACATTAATAGGGTTGATGACCCCCATGCCTTCTGAAGACCAGAACATATTTTGAGCTTTACTGAAAACAAAATATGTTTAAATGTTTTCACTTTTTATACTTAAATAAATACAAAAAAAAATTAAGACTTTAAGAAATAAATATCAGCATAAGTATATTAAACTGTCAATCTACAGTCGTTGGTTTTTTGTTTTTCAGTAAAGCCTAAATCATGTTCTGGTCTTGAGAAGGAATGGGGTTTGTCAGCCCTAGTAATGTTAATTTTTGCTTGCTATGAGTCTGACTAGACGATTTATTCTAATTTATGTTCGTTTTGAGTTTCATTTATTTGTTGATAGTGATTTGTCATAGTTTTATGCTTGGAAGATTATTTGACTTTATTTCTGCCAAAGTTGTTTTTAAATTAATACAAATACAAGTCAGCGTTATTCAGTCAGGGGGGCTTGAACCCCCCCCCCCTGTCCCCTTATGGGCACCAATGGATCTTGGAACTGAATCACATTTTTTACGCATTAAGTTTCTTAAAGTAATATCTATTTGTTCTGATTTAGTTTGGTTTCGTTGGTTTCCCAGATGTTTTTGCTTTTTTGTTATTTGTGTGTATTATGCTGTACTTTATTATGTTGTTCGTTTTTCTCTTTATATTTATTTACTATTACTTCTTTTGCCTATTTTTTTTGCAAAACATGAAACAAATCTCATTCATTTAAACAATATTAAACAACTTCATACAAACTTTAAAAACAATTTAACACAAAGTTCCAGAGTAACTTATAAGTATGGAGCAGCAGATCGTATTACCTTTTACCTCTGAGTAGGCTACTAATCCATTACTGAAAGGCAAAAAACTTAGAAGTTCGTGTCATCAGAACCATGGTTTCTGCACGTTGTTTTCTTAAGCAAAATCTATTTTTTTTGATTTTGTAGCTATTGTTCCTCAAGTTATTTTGTTGTTCCTCAAGTTATTCTGGTTCCCTAGTTATTCACTACTTTCAAAAAGAAGAATATTATAGTTAGTCAAATTTTCTCCCTTTAATGCTTCACAGGCAACCCCTTCTGCATCAACCTGCAAACCTGCCACACCCTTCATATTTAATCATTTTGAACTAAAAGGACTGGGAAAATAACTGAGTACTGTAGCTTGACTTTTCAAAAAAAAGGATTCATCTGAAGACCTTTGTAGGGGAATACCTGCACATAGTGGCATTGATGAGGATTCGATCTATGCAGCTCCCCTGAATTTATTCCAAAGAACCATCCCTTTCCCCCCAAACAAAAATAAAAACTGCATTGTTATTCCTCCCTCTAAAGGATAAACCCTCAGATCCGCCTAAGGGTTTAACCTCTGTGTAACTATGAGTAGGGGGAATGTGCATAGTCCAATAGATAAGGAAACATTACGCTATTTCCAAGAATACAGCTTTCATCAATATCAAGGTACCGACAAAAAGAAACTTTATTAGGAGAGCTCTCTTGATGTTACAAAGAGGGTGAACCCCTCCCCTCCAAGAAAGAGCTCAGTTCGTGATTAAAATCATATCTTCCATTTTATTCATTGGCTGGCCCAAAAGGGGGAAATCCAAATTGAAAGCTAGCTCCAATATAGTCAATAAGTTTGAAATGGTTAACAAAAACCCTCAGATTGTATTCCATCTTACATAGATGGCAAGCTAACTTACAATGGTACTTCATTTAAAATAAATGGGTTACACTAACTATAATTTTGGATACTAAATTTAATACGTTTGAGACAAAAAGGGCACAGGCAGGAGGAAATTACATCTCCAAATAGTTTGAGATAGTAGAATAATGATTGAGATAAATTGTATATGATAAATAAATTTCAAATAAATGGTTTGCACTAACTATAATTTTGGATGCTAAATTTAATACATTGGAGACAAAAAGGGCACAGGCAGGAGAAAATTACATCTCCAAATAGTTTGAGATAGCAGAATAATGATTGAGATAAATTTCATATGATAAATAAATTTCAAATAAATGGTTTGCACTAACTATAATTTTGGATGCTAAATTTAATACGTTTGAGACAAAAAGGGCACAGGCAGGAGAAAATTACATCTCCAAATAGTTTGAGATAGCAGAATAATGATTGAGATAAATTTCATATGATAAATAAATTTCAAATAAATGGTTTGCACTAACTATAATTTTGGATGCTAAATTTAATACGTTTGAGACAAAAAGGGCACAGACAGGAGAAAATTACATCTCCAAATAGTTTGAGCTATTAGAATAATGATTGAGATAAAATCATTATCTCAAATAGATTGAGATAATGAAAATTATATCCAAGAATATAATTTATTTCTTTTCCATCACTCAGACTAGTGTTAACCTAAATTAGTGAAAGTAGCCATGGTAACAATGTAGAAATGTGTAGACAATAAAGGGAATTATGAAGTTTGGAGGCATTTAAGCCCATGCCAACTGCTAAAATCTCAAGACTTACATTATTTATCTTATATTTTCTGTATAATTTACCTATAATTTTTATGCCCCCCCTCCCCTTGAGAAAAGAAGTTGAACCACCCCCAAAATAAATTCTTTCTTAAGTTTTTTTTTTATTTATTTGCAAGCAGCCAAAAATAAATTTATCTTGTTAAGGGGGAGAACATAGAAGAAAAGTGAGTGTTCAAGCCTATACCTAGATTAATCTATATTTTAACAAGCTTTCAATTAAGTTTTCCTTTGCATGGAAACCCATGGGTCAGGCCCTGAGGGAAGGGAGTCAGACAAAAACGGTAGAATAGAATAAAAACAAAGAAAGAAACAACAACATAGCTACTTTACCAAATAAGGAATTGCATCTACTTTAGAAATGGACTTACTTGTTCCTTCATGGTTTTGATATCTTGAAAAGTCTGATGATTAGTGATACTATAAACTATCACAAATCCCTGACCATTTCTAATATACAAGTCTCTCATAGAGGCAAATTGTTCTGTTCCAGCAGTATCCAAAATCTCTAGCACACATGGTGAATTATCCACCTCTATTTCTTTTCTATAGAAATCCTCAATTGTTGGATCATATTTTTCCATAAAACACCCACTAACAAATTGTACTGTTAATGCTGACTTTCCAACACCTCCAGAGCCTAAAACAACCACTTTAAACTCCCTCATTTTCTTCTGGAATGGAAAACCTGAAAAAAATTGAAGCATTTAGACTTTTACACATGAAGGATGATACTCTCCTGAGAAGTTTTAGAGGGTGCTTGAATATTTTTCAAAATATGTTAAAAATCGGAATCAGTTCTCTAAATTGGTGTAAAAACAGGTCAAATCATCCAAACTTTATAGATGACCTACAGCTAGGTCATTAAGGAGGCAGGGAAGCAGCATTATTAAGGAAGCAGGGGAAGGTGACAAAGGCAACAGTAGCAATCTTTGTATTTGAAAAAAGTATTGAATAACAAATCAAAGGATACAATTTGTTTTCTGCTATCTGACTTCTGTGTTATGACAGAATATTACCTGTTACTGTTGGGATATTTTTCTCATTCTTATTAAGTGGAAACAGATATTTGTGCACATATTCTGAAGCAGTAATGCCAAATCACAAAAATTTAGGGAGAGGGGTTGATTTTATTTTCAATGAAGATAAAAAGTAGGTATTTTTCAATATCTATAGGGACATAATTTTTTAAATGAAATACTAAAAGAAGGTATTTTCTAAAATTCACAGGGGGGGGGGGGGGTCCTCCTAATTGGTGCCTCTGTTCTGAAGCAACAAATTGATTTTTTTTTTTTTTAATTTTATCATGTGAAAAGAGTATCAGCATCTGGAAACCTACTTCACACAACCCAAGAGAAGGACAAACCTCTATCAATGTATTTTGATTTACAACAGTTACACTGCAATCTCAATCATTTAAAAATAGCATGGAATAATTTAGAACAAATCCCCAAATAACCCCTTTTTGATCATAAATTCAAAAAGGTGGAAGATGTTTATATGTGCAAAGATAGGAGGTGGAAGCAAAGCCCAGGATTGGGCTTTGCTTCCCTTCCTGGAAGGGATTTTGGGCTTTCCAGTCATATAAATTGGAAATCCTTGTAAAACTCTCGATTTCAACAAAGAGTAATACAAGCATCAGATTTGTAATCAACAAACTCAGAAATTCTTAAATACCAACTTTTCTGAAAACCAAACACAATTTGTGAATTATTTCACTTTGTATTTTGGACTCCTAAAATACAACAGTAGCCTAATATTTGTATTAACAAGATGGAAAATCCACCAAGCAGACTTTGGTGGAAATCAATTCTTTGATTTTTACAATTGACCTAAGAGTTTTAATCATACCAGGAGAGTCTACAATCCACAAGCCATCAGACAAAAGATGTTACAAAAAACTAAATTCATCACTAATAAAAATGCAATAAATAATTTTATCACAGCATCCTCCTTAATCATTTACTGACTTCTGCTTTTCTTTTCTTTACTATCAGACAGGGTTATCACTATGAGTTTTAAAATGATGGCCAAGAATTGCCGAAAAAATCTATGGGATCACAAAAGTAAAAAGTTCGTCAAAACCCACAAAACAAATGACCTTGTCCGCAAGCTTTAGTGACAATTATCTCAGACGGAATCTGAGACGAAATTACAAGAAACCATTTTGAAACCACTTGTATAACAAAAATATAAAGCAAATTACCTTAGTCTTGCTCATTAGGCATTGCTGACAATCAATAAAAAAAATTATGCCCTATGGTTTGTAAAAACTAATTTAGTCTATTTGACCTTAAGGCATTTAAAATTAAATAACTGGAAAGTAGAGGAAAAATGTAGTCAGAGTAAGTTGCAATAATCAAAAAACAACTTCCTTGAAGGATTTGACAAGCTTGTAGTTATTGTGGATAAAAATACGTTTCTTTCTATCCTGTATGGTACAAAAACGGATTGTTTGGCTATTACAATCAAATCAACAAGATGGATAGTACAATCCAATCAAAAAAACTTTAATTCCCTCTCTACCGCCACATTCGTAAGTGGTATGGATAGTATATTCCAGGTCAAACCTGTTATTCTTAGACTCTGGCACAAACGACTTTAAGACCCTATGAGGAAATTTGCAGCTTCAACCAAGTCAAGGTTTTTTTTTTTACCTTTTTATGCTCACAAACTTGGGAAGAGATCAAAATAACGTATGAAGATGGCATCATTCTCCTTTTTATCATCGATATTTTTATCAGCGAATCTTTTTAGCTTAAGAAATTTTGCTTTCTTTAAGCACTTAATGTTACAAGAGATTTGAACCCTCTACTGCAAAAAAAAACTAATACCTGCGTCTTTTGTTAACGATTCACCAATGAATGAGATAACAGTAAATTCCCAGTTCTGCACTTTTGGGCTTGTTCCTGTGAAAGAGCATCGAAGCACCAAAATCTTGCCAAAATAAATGGCAAAATAATGTTTAACTGTCATATGGTTCATTTTTAAAGGCAATGCTTAAGTATTGGTTTTGATTGAAAGCACAGGTGCTGAGTATTGGTTCAATCGGGACCATAGGAGTTTAAATGAAGAAAATTTTGTAGTTTCGAACATAGGTATCTTCACCATTTCAAGCAATAAATTAAAAAAATATTTTTCCACAAAATAAGTTTTTCAGAGAAAAGTATAGAACTCAATTAAACCAAAAATGAGCAAAAATAAAATCAAATAATCTACCAAGCGTAAAACTAACACAAGTCAGCATCGATCCCTTTTTACACCCTCCCACGAAGCTCCCATTTCCTTTAAATCTTTCTTTATGACGTCCTCCCAACCTAGACGAGGACGACCTGCTTTCCGTAGAGCCCTAGACGGTTGGCCGGAAAGAACAATCTTTGGCAATCTGTCACCCTTCATCCGCCCAACGTGCCATAGCCATCTCAACCTTTCTTTCATTATAGCCCTAGAGAGCGGTATTGAACCACATTTTTCGTACAGCTTATTGTTTGAAATACGGTCAATCAGCCGGGTACCCAGAATAATCCTTAAGCAATTTTTGTGGAAAACATCTAGCAATTCTTCATCCGCGTTTTGAAGAACCCATGCTTCAGAGCCATATTTGACTACTGTCAATACTGTAGCTTCTAATATTCTAATCTTGGTTTGCAGACTTATCTTCCTTTTCTTCCAAACTTTTTTTAATTGTGAAAAAAACACCCTGAGCCTTGGCTCTTCTACTTTTAACATCTTCACTGCTCCCCCTATCTTTACTAATAATACTACCAAGGTAAGTGAAGCTGCCCAATTGATCAATCTTTTCATTACCCAAAGTCACCTTTTCATCTTCACTCATTCCTAGTCTTAGTGACTTCATAACATTCATTTTCAAACCTATTCTAGCACTCTGAACTTGCAAAACATCTAAACGTTCCATAAAATGTTTATAATATTTGATTTTTTAAAGTTATAAAAGTGAAAACATTTAAAACTTATTTTTTTTTAGTTAAGAGCAAATTATGTTTATACCTTGCCACAGGTTTTCGGAGGGTTGTTCCAGCTAGACCCCGGCTCCGAGCCGATGACGGAAGACCGGTGGTGACGGGGCCAAAAACAGCGCGCCGGTAAGATGTCAGGCGGCACGCCTCCGGCGCGATCAATGTTGACCACAAACATTAATGTTTTCATCAGTCGTTCTCAAATCACAGCTTAAATTTACAACAGATTCGAGGCTATTCATGAATTCAAAAACTTCTCAAGTCACTGGCTGGAAACTGGTTTTCTTCGTTGTTCATCAAGAGAAGTAGAAATCTGGTAGAAACGAAATGGCTGTGGCGTTTCAGATCCCTTTCATAATAGTTGAAGTATCTATTAGCTATACATTCTTAACATAAACAATTATCAAAATTAGTAGTTTTTTTATATCGAGCATTACTGCATACAAAACTTCAAATACCGTATCACAAAATTCGTCAGTTATCTGGGTAAAAACCTTGAATATAAGTTTGAACTTAGATGCTTAATTTATTCATAATGCCCTTTGCTTATATCTGTTTTGTCACCTTTAAAACAGTTGAAATGGGGGACTTTGATATTGATTGTTTTTTGCTCTTTTGGATTCCTAAAAAGCCTTCCTTGTATTAAAAAGTGGTTTAGAATAACAATTTAAAAAAATATATTTTAAAGTTTTTTTTGGCTTCTTTATAAAAATATATATATCATGGAGGCAAAGGCGTAACTGCTGCTTTTGTTATTGCTTTCGGCTGCTCTTTTGGATATTATTCATTTTTTCTTTTGGGGATTCATTCCAAAATATAAACTCATAAATAGCAAATATCAGCTAAATTATAAACTGCATCTAAAAGGAGTAAATTAATCAAATTGAGAAATACATGATGAACACTTCACATGAGAACACTTCCATTACAAAGAAATAAAAAACACTTAATGGTTTATTCGGTATGAAGAAAAATGAAGTGCCAGCTATTTTCTTTAGTAAAAAATGAAAATCTAATCCGTTTTAAATGTAATTGAATGAAATAATATGCAGACTGAAGAAGCTCCAGGAAGATGTTGAGATATTCTTCCTAGTTCGCCACTTTAATCCAAGCAATATGTTAGGAGACTTAGTATCAGTTATTGAGTTTAAGCTTTGATTTCCAAATGCTCACAAAAATTACCAAATTCAAGAAAGTCGCAACAATAAGTCACCTGTGGTCAAAATACTCAAAGACTCCTTTTTGATCCCCACCCAGGCTCAAAGCTTCTGCTATGGTCATATCAATGGAAATCTCCAAAGAGTTTCTTTTTAAAATAGTTTTCAAGCGTAGTTAGGAGTTTTTAGCCTTTTTTGCTTTTCTTCAAAGCTTTGAAAAAAGTGTTATAATATTCCAAATTACATTTATTATATTTGTGCATATTTTTGGACATCATTTGTGGAGTGATCGAATTTTTTCAAAACAGGTTGGGCGCATGTGTGACTTTCCCTTTGGACAATAAAACTATACAAGTGCTGTATCAAGTATAACTCACGAAAATCTTGTTAATTTTTTTCAACTTTTCAACTGTTTGGCATCCCTACTTTCAATAAAAAAAATCAAGGTACTATCACTTAAATACAATAACTTCCTATGCCCCCCTCTGGATACCATCTTGATAGGATACCGTCTCTGCTTTAAATAAAAAAAATAATGAAATTATTGGCATCCCTGCTTTCAAAAAAAATTAAAAAGATTTGAGGTATTATTATTTAAATATGATAGCTCCCTACCCCCCCACCCCCTCTGGATACCACCTTGATGGGATTCCGTATCTGCTTTAAATAAAAAAAAAATTGGCATCCCTGCTTTCAATAAAAAAATTTCCCGATATTATCATTTAAATGTAATACCTCCCTACCCCCTCCCCCCTCTGGATACCACCTTGATAGGATACCGTCTCAGCTTTACATTAAAAAAATAATTTACTTAATAATTAGATAGGTCACTATATGGTTCAAACAAACATGCAAAATAATGTTAAAAAGCTTAGTGTTTCTTGAAAAAAAAGTCAGAGTATGAATAAAGGGGTACAAAGACAACAACAAAAATGTCGAAATTATTCAGATGTATCTCAAACTATTGGAAAACTGAGTCATAGATTCGCCGTGGTATTCAATAAGATCCAAAGAATCTAATTAAAAGGGAGCACACAAAAAAAAACAGAATAGGCCAGTAGCCTAAGAGAAATCGCAAAATACCCAAGACAATGAACAAGCCTCAATGGGGGGCCCTGGGTCTATCAAAATATTGCAATGACTTCCCAGGGAATCTGATATCATTTTCTTCCGTCTCCACTTTAAATGAAAAATATAATTATCTTTTTGGTATCCCTGCTTTCAATAAAAAGAGGTATTATCATTAAAAAAATTATAGCCCCCTACCCCTACCCCCCTATTAGCAATAATTTACAATTTTTTTTATGAATAATATTTTTGAGGTAACTTTATTTTAAATCTTTAATTCCCAAACCGTGTACATAGCTTAGTCTATAGCTAAATTTTTTCACAATAGAAGGGTTTTTTTTGGGATGGGGGTAAAACTTTTTCAGAAAGAAGATTGTATTTTCTTAATCTATCAGGTGTCCAACAATTGAGTATTAAACATTAAGGAAACCTTATTAAAAACAGCAAAAGAAAAAAATATCTGCAGACTTACAATTTATCAAGTTGAAACAATCTGTCGGCTATCAATTTCAAAATCCTACTGAAGGCTGAAGCTGTATAGTAGTGAATGCGTTCTATAATTCTATTCAACTATAATTCTATAAACTTCTTGACTACGAATGATGTAAGAAATAGCAATTGGAAAACTGCATTCGAACTTCAACATATGAACAACTGTGTATATTGAAATATTTGCAATTGCATATTGCATCTGTCTGGTTTTTATGCAAAGTAACAAAAGTGGCGAACATTAAGGAACAAGGGAAACCAAAGGAACGGGGGTTCGGGGAACCAATTTTTTTTTCGAGGTGACGCATACATTTTCGGGGAAATACCAGAAACTTCGAGGATAGTGTAAGCCCTGCTTGGCCCCCCACAACCATCATTCTCCCAAACACATCCAATCAAAATTTTGAGATGGCCATTTTATTCAGCGTAGTTGATTTCCAGATATAAAATATGTTTTGAGGAGGACACTCCCCCACAACCCTCGAGGCAAGGGTTTTAAGTTATGCCCTGAGGGCATATAAGAACGATGTTGGCACAGTGTACTATATACTATTTTTTTCCTTTAGAGCAGGGCACTTCAATTGGTAGGGTTCGTCGTAGAAACATCAAAAGGGGCTAATTCAATTGGACTTTGAGAGTTCTAGTGGCCTTTTCCATAGTCAAAAGTGATTGGAGGGCAACTAGCCCCCCCTCCCCACGCCCATCATTCCCCTAAACACATCCAATAAAAATTTTGAGACTAATATTTTGTCCAGTGTAGTCGATTTCCAGATAGAAAATATGTTTATGAGGAGAGAAGGCCTTGTCGTGGAAACTTCAAAACAGGCTCTTTCGATTGGAAATTTGAAGGGCTAGTTCCCTTTTTAATAGTCTAAAGTGATTGGAGGGCAACTAGCCCCCCCCCCCCCACAAGCCCATCATTTTTCTAAACACATCCAATCAAAATTTTGAGATAGCCACTTTGTTCAGCGTAGTTGATTTCTAGATAGAAAATATGTTTTTGAGGAGGATACTCCCTCACAGCCCTCAGGGCAAGGGTTTTAAGTTATGCCCTGGGGTCACATAAGGTTTTTAAAGAAGGTGTTCTCGTAGAAACTTCAAAAAAACTCATTCGATTGGAAATTCAAAGGGCTAGTTTCCTTTCTAATAGTCAAAAGTGATTGAAGGGCAACTTGCCCCCCATGCCCATCATTCCCCCAAACCTATCCAATCAAAATTTGGAGATAGCCATTTTTGTTCAGCGTAGTTGATTTCCTGATAGAAAATATGTTTATGAGGAGAGAAGGCCTTGTCGTGGAAACTTCAAAACAGGCTCTTTCGATCGGAAATTTGAAGGGTTACTGCCCTTTTTAATAGTCGAAAGTGATTGGAGGGCAACTAGCCCCCCCCCCCGCCCATCATTTCCCCAAACACATACCATACAAATTTTGAGATAGTCATTTTGTTAAGCGTAGTTGATTTACAGATAGAAAATATCTTTTTGAGGATGACACTCCCCCAAAACCCTCGGGGCACGGGTTTTTAGTTATGCCCTGGGGCACATAAGGTTTTCAAAGAAAGCGTTGTCGTAGAAACTTCAAAAAGGCTCATTCGATTGGAGATTCAAGGGACTAGTGCCCTTTTTAATAGTCGAAAGTGATTGGAGGGCCACTATCCCCCCCCCCCCGCCCATGATTCCCCCAAACACATCAAATAAAAATTTTGAGATAGCCATTTTGTTCATCGTAGTTGTTATCAAGATAGTAAATATATTTTTGAGGAGGACACTCCCCCACAAATCTCAGGGCAAGGATTATTAGTTATGCCCTGGGGGCATATAAGGTTTTTATTGAAATCTTTGTCGTAGACTTGAAAAAGGGCTCATTCGATTGGAAATTCAAAGGGATAGTAGCCTTTTTAATAGTCGAAAGTGATTTGAGGGCAACTAAACCCCCTCTCACGCCCACCTTTTCCCAAATACATGCAATCAAAATTTTTAGATAGCCATTTTATTCAACGTAGTTGAAAGTTTTGGAAATTAGGTCCTTAAGGATGACAACCCCTCCCCTCACAACCCTCAGGGCAAGGGTTGTAAGTTATGCCCTGGAGAATATAAAGTTTTTGTTGAAAGCGTTGTCGTAGAAACTTCAAAAGGGCTCATTCAATTCGAAACCAAAAGGGCTAGTGCCTTTTTTAATAGTTGAAAGTGATTGGATAGCGACTAAAGCCCCTCTCACGCCCACCATTTTCCAAAATACATTTAATCAAAATTTTTAGATATCCATTTTGTTCAACATGGTTGAACTTTCTGGAAATTAGGTCTTTTAGGATGATAACCCCTCAGAGCCCTCAATGCAAGGGTTGTAAGTTATGCCCAGGGAGTATATAAGGTTTATATAGAAAGTTGTTGTATAAATCATATGCAGCACGATCGCGCTGCCTAAGCAAAGAACGGGGACACTCGAGAACGAGACAAGAAACGGGGACTAAGTAAAGAGGAGGACATTCCCCAACAACCCTCAGGGCAAGTGATTTAAGTTATGCCCTGGGGGCATATAAGAACGATCTGGGCACAATGTATTATTTATTAACTTTTTCCTTTAGAGCAGGGCACTTCGTATCGAAGAAGTTGTCATAGAAACTTCAAAATCCGCTCATTCAATTGGAAATTGGAGTGGCTTGTGCCCTTTTTAATAGTCAAAAGTGATTGGAAAGCGTTTAAAACCCCTCTCACGCCCACCATTTCCCCAAACACATTCAATCAAAATTTTGAGATAGCCATGTTGTTTATCGTAATTGAAAGTTCTGGAAATTTGGTCTTAGAGGATGACAACGACCCTAACAGACCTTGGGGTATGGGTTGTAATTTATGCCCTGGGGGCATATAAGGTGTTTATAGAAAGCGTTGTCGTTTCCAGAACGGCTCATTTGATTGGAAATCGAAAGGGCTGATGCCCTTTTTAATAGTCGAAAGTGATTTGAGGGCAACTAATCCCCCTTCTACTCCCACCCTCCCACGCCCACCCTTCCACGCCAACCCTCCCATTTCTGCTCTCAAAATTTAACCAAATCAAAATAGCGTAAGGGTATCCAAGCTATCAAACAAAGTAAACAGATTTTTTTGCGAATGGTATCAAGTTTTCCATTTCAGGTCAACCAGAGAAGGTATGAAACTAAATTAAACACTATTTGTGTCCAAATTTTTAAAAGGGTGTATGTTCTTAAAAATTGCAGAAATTTTTTTCCAGCATATAGATAGCAGGCCAAACTATAAAGTCTTACAAAACGAAAATATTTAAAGTATTATTTTCTTTTTCTCTGAAAAGACTATGTCAATATAAAAGGAACAAAAATTAATTTTAAAAACTTTTTCCACAAAATAAGTTTTTCAAAAAAAAGTAAAGAGCTCCACTAAACAAAAAATGAGCTAAAATAAAATCAAATAATCTACCAAGCGTGAAACTACCCCAAATCAGCATCGATAAACAAATGAAACCCCAAATGAACAGAAATTGCAATAATTAACCGAGTAGAACTCAAAACGAGCAGAAATTAACATAAGTTGGTCACAAAACCCCTATGCCTTCCCAAGGCCAGAATAAAATTTGCACTTTACTTAATAAATACAAATGATTGTGCATTGTCAGTTTAATATAGATATACTGATATTTAGTAATCAAAATGTTAATATTATTTGATTTAGTTAAGTTATAAAAGTAAAAACATTTATATTTTATATTATATTATATTTACATTTATATTATATTTTTAAAGATTTTGACCTAACCCAGGATTCCTGGTTCCGAAGGTATGATTGAATTTCTTGAAGCTAGAAGGCTTACTCTATCAAAACTTGCAACTGAAGTTTTTTCATAGGCTACTATCTAACCTTTAGTGGGTCTAGAAGAAGGTTTTTTTGTGGCAAATTCATTGTTAAATATTTAGACCACCTTTTTCTTCAACTTAATAGTGGTAAAATAGGTAAGATTGTCAAAGTTTTGAGTGACAAAAATATATTCTACCCATTGCTAAGTGCAGTAGAAAGGAAAGCCACTGGTAAGGACCCCCAAAGGATTATTTAAGGTTATTTTAAAAGGATTTACTGCCCAAAAAGTTGGTGTAACTGGAGAAGGGCTTCTCAAGAATTAATGACTTTAAAAGCTGTGATTGTATTGTCCACACTTTTGTGTGGTGTTATACACAATAACACCAAGATACACATATTTTTTATGCAGAAAGGCAACATGACCTAAAAAGGTATTTAATACTAATACAGTAATACGGTATTTAATACTAATAAAGGTATTTAATACAACTACAGTAAACATATCTATTGCTTTCCTTAAGGATCAATGAATATGAAATGCTCTTTGGAAACTGAACACCAACATGACCACACAAAAAAAAACTATTTAAAAGATGGAAAAGATATTAAAAAACAATCTAATTGCTCTAAGTCATTTTTATGACAATTTTTACTACTATTAATTAAAAAAACTTTCTTAATTTCTTAATTAACATAAGTTGGGCGCAAAACCCCTATGCCTTCCCAAGGCCAGAACAGAATTTGCACTTTACTGAAAAAATACAAATGAATGTGCACCGCAAGTTTAATATGCATATACTGATATTTAGCAATCAAAATGTAAAAATTATTTGATTTATTAAAGTTATAAAAGTAAAAACATATATATTTTTTCAGTAAAGTGCAAATTTTGTTCTGGCCATGGGAAGCATTCGGGTTTTGCGCCCAACTTATGTTAATTTCTGCTCGTTTTGAGTTTGACTCGGTTATTTATTTTAATTTCTGTTCGTTTTGGGTTTCATTTATTTATCGATGCTGATTTGTGGTAGTTTCTAGCTTGATAGATTATTTTATTTTATTTTTGCTCATTTTTTGTTTAATGGAGTTCTTTACTTTTCTTTGAAAAACTTATTTTGTGGAAAAAGTTTTTTTTAATTAATTTCTGTTCGTTTTATATTGACATAGTCTTTTCAGGGAAAAAGAAAATAACACTTTAAATCTTTTCGTTTCTTAAGACTTTGTAGTTTGGCCTGCTATTTGTATGCTGGATAAAAATTTTCAGCAATTTTTAACAACATACCCATTTTAAAAATCTGGACACAAATAGTACTGTTTAACTTAGTTTCATACCTCCTCTAGTTGACATGAAATGGAAAATTTGATACCATTCGCGGAAAAAATCTGTTTACTTTCTTTGATAGCTTTGATACACTTACGCTATTTTGATTCGGTTAAATTTTAAGAGCAGAAGCAGCCTCGAAAGTTTGAACATAATACCCTCAGTCATTTTTGGGATACTGCTGAGATGCCTTATTCGGAATTAGCATTATCACAGTGCATTTTGTCTTAATCTTGAGGCAACATTTAGTTTTTAAACATAATGGGCAAATGGGAGGGTGGGAGTAGAAAGGGGATTAGTTGCCCTCCAATCACTTTCGAATATTAAAAAGGGCATCAGCCCATTCTATTTTCAATCGAATGAGCCCCTTTCGAAGTTCCCACGACAACTCCTTCGATACAAAGTGCCCTGGTCTAAACAACAATAACAACAAAAAATATTACTAGTCACCTTCGACTATTAAAAAGGGCACTAGCCTTTAGAATTTCAAATCGAATGAGCCCTTTTCTGCAGTTTCTACGACAACGTATTCTATAAGAACCTTATATGCCCCCAGGGCATAACTTTAAACCCTTGCCCTGAGGGCTGTGGCGGAGTATCCTCCTCAAAAACATATTTTCTATCAACTACGCTGAACAAAATGGATATCTCCAAATTGTTATTGGATGTGTCTGGGGGAATGATGGGGGTGAGGGGGGGGCTAGTTGCCCTCCAATCACTTTTGACTATTAAAAAGGGCACTAGCCCGTTGAATTTCCAATCGAATGAGCCTTTATTGAAGTTTCTACAACAGCGTCTTCTATAAAAATATTTTATGCCCCCTGGGCATAACTTAAAACCCTTGCCCTGAGGGTTGTGGGGGAGTGTCCTCCTCAAAAAAATATTTTCTATCTGGAAATCAACCACGCTGAACAAAATGGCTATCTCAAAATTTTGATTGGATGTGTTTGGGTGAATGATGGACGTGAGGGGGTGGCTAGTTGCCCTCCAATCACTTTCCACTATTAAAAAAAGGGCACAAGCCCTTTGAATTTCCAATAAAATGATCCCCTTTTGAAGTTTCTATGACAACGCCTTCTATAAAAACCTTATATACCCCAGGATATAAATTAAAATCCTTGCCCTGATGGTTTTTGGGGAGTGTCCTCCTCAAAAACGTATTTTCTATCTGGAAATCAACTACGCTGAACAAAATGGCTATCTCAAAATTTTTATTGGATGTGTTTGGGAGAATGATGGGCGTGGGGGAAGGACTAGTTCCCCTCCAATCACTTCGACTATTAAGAACGGAAATAGCCCTTTGAATTTCCAATCGAATGAGCCTTTTCTGAAGTTTCTACAAGAAAGCATTCTATTTGAACCTTATATGCCCCCAGGGCATAACTTAAAACCCTTGCCCTGAGGGTTGTAAGGGAGTGTCCTCCTCAAAAATATTTTTTCTCTCTGGAAATCAACTATGCTGGACAAAATGGCTATCTCAAAATTTTGATTGGATGCATGTGGGGGAATGATGGGCGTGGGGGGGACTAGTTGCTCTCCAATCACTTTCGACTATTTAAAAGGGTGCTAGCCCTTTGAATTTCCAATCGAATGAACCTGTTTTGAAGTTTCTACGACAACACCTTCTATAAAAACCTTATATGCCCCCAGGGCATAACTTAGAACCCAAAAGGGCATAACTTAAAATGCCCTGAGGGTTGTGGGGGAGTGTCCTCGTCAAACACATATTTTCTATCAGGAAATCAACCACGCTGAACAAAATGGCTATCTCAAAATTTTGATTGGATGTGTTTGGGGGAATAGTGGGCGTGGGGGGGGCTAGTTGCCCTCCAATCACTTTTGACTATTAAAAAGGGCACTAGGCCGTTGAATTTCCAATCGAATGAGCTTTTTTGAAGTTTCTTCGACAACACCTTCTATAAAGACATTATATCCCCCCTGGGTATAACTTAAAACCCTTGCCATGAGGGTTGTGGGGGAGTGTCCTCCTCAAAAACATATTTTCTATCTGGAAATCAACTACGCTGAACAAAATCGCTATCTCAAAATTTTGATTGGATATATTTGGGGAATGATGGGCGTGGGAGGGGGGTCTAGTTACCCTTCAATCACTTTCGACTATTAAAAAGAGTACTAGCCCTTTGAATTTCCAATCGAATGAGCCTGTTTTGAAGTTTGTATGACAACGCCTTCTATAAAAACCTTGTATGCCCCCAGGGCATAGGGAAAACATATTTTCTATCAGTAAATTAACTACGCTGAAGAAAATGGCTATCTCAAAATTTTGATTGGATGTGTTTGGGGGAATGACGGGCCGGGGGGGGGGGCTAGTTGCCCTCCAATCACTTTCGACTAATAAAAAGGGCACTAGCCCTTTGAATATCCTATCGAATGAGCCTGTTTTGAAGTTTCTATGACAACGCCTTCTATAAAACCTTAAAAAAAAGGGCAGTAGCCACTCCAATTTCCAATCGATTGAGCCCTTTTCGAAGTTTCTACGACGACTCATTCGATACGAAGTGCCCGGGTATGGAGAAAAAAAAACAAAAAACGACACATTGTGCCCACATCGTTCTTTACTTAGGCAGCGCTAGCGCGCTGCCTATGAAAAGGTGGGCACGAGAGGGGGGTTAGTTACCGTCCAATCATTTTCAACTATTAAAAAGGGCGCTAGTCGTTTGAATTTTCAATCGAATGGGCCTTTTTTGAAGTTTCTACGACAACACCTTCTATAAAAACATTATATGGCCCCAGGGCATAACTTAAAACCCTTGCCCCGAGGGTTGTGGGGGAGTGTCCTCCTTAAAAAGATATTTTCTATGTGGAAATCAATTACGCTGAGCAAAAGGGTTATATCAAAATTTTGATTGGATGTGTTTAGGGGAATGATGGGCGTGGGAGGAGGGCTAGATGCCCTCCAATCACTTTCGACTATTAAAAAGGGTACTAGCCCTTTGAATATCCAATCGAATGAGCCTGTTTTGAAGTTTCTATGACAACGCCTTCTATAAAACCTTATATGCCCCCAGGGCATAATTTAAAACTCTTGCCCTGAGGGTTGTGGGGGAGTATCCTCCTCAAAAACATATTTTCTATGCGGAAATCAACTACGCTGAACAAAATGGCTATCTGAAAATTTTAATTGGATGTGTTTGGGGGAATGATGGGCGTGGGGGGAGGGCTAGTTCCCCTCCAATTACTTTCGACCATTAAAAAGGGCACTAGCCACTATAATTTCCAATCGAGTGAGCCCTTTTCGAAGTTTCTACGACGAATCCTTCGATACGAAGTGCCTGGGTATGGAGAAAAAAAAACAAAAAACAACACATTGTGCCCACATCGTTCTTTACTTAGGCAGCGCTAGCGCGCTGCCTATGAAAAGATGGGCGCGAGAAGGGGGTTATTTACCGTCCAATCACTTTCAACTAATAAAAAGGGCACTAGCCCTTTAAATTTCTTATCAAATGAGACTTTTTTGAAGTTTCTATGACAACGCCTTCTATAAAAACCTTATATGGCCCCAGGCCATAACTTAAAAACCTTGCCCCTAAAAAACCTTGCTTAAAAACCTTGAGGATTTTGGGGGATTTTCCTCTCAAAAACATATTTTATATCTGGAAAACAACTACGCTGAACAAAATGGCTATCTCAAAATTTTGATTGGATTTGTTTGAGGGAATGATGGGCGTGGGGGGGAGGGGTTAGTTGCCCTCCAATCACTTTCGACTATTAAAAAGGGCACTAGCCCTTTCAATTTCCAGTCGAATGAGCCTGTCTTGAAGTTTCTACGACAATGCCTTCTTTAAAAACCTTATATGCCCCCAGGGCATAACTTAAAACCCTTGCCTCGAGGGTTGTAGGGGAATGTCCTCCTCAAAAACATATTTTTATCCAGAAATCAACTACGCTGAACAAAATGGCTATCTCAAATTTTTTATTGGATGTGTTTTGGGGAATGATGGGCGGGGGGGGTTAGTTGCCCTCTAATCACTTTCGACTATTAAAACGGGCACTAGCCGTTTGAATTTCCAATCGAATGAGCCTTTTTTGAAGTTTCTACGACAACGCCTTTTATAAAAACTTTATAAGCCCCCAGGGCATAACTTAAAACCCTTGCCCCGAGGGATGTGGAGGATTGTCCTCCTCAAAAAGATATTTTCTATCTGGAAATCAATTACGCTGAACAAAATGGCTATCTCAAAATTTTGATTGGATGTGTTTGGGGGAATGATTGGCGTAGGGGGGGGGGGCTAGTGACCCTACAATCGTTTTCGACTATTAAAAGGGGCACTAGCCGTTTTAATTTCGAAACTATTGTGCTATTTTCGAAGTTTCTACGACATCGCCTTCTATAAAAACCTTATATGCCCCCAAGGCATAACTTAAAACCCTTGCCTCGAGGGTTGTGGGTGAGTGTCCTCCTTAAAAAGATATTTTCCATCTGGAAATCAAATACGCTGAACAAAATGGCTATCTCAACATTTTGATTGGATGTGTTTTGGGGAATGATGGGTGTGGGGGGGCTAGTTGCCCTCCAACCACTTTTGACTATTAAAAAGGGCACTAGCCCTTTGAATTTCGAATTGAATGAGCCCTTTTCAAAGTTTCTACGACAATACCTTCTATAAAAACCTTATATGCCCCCAGGGCATAACTTAAAACCCGTGCCCCGAGGGTTGTGGGGGAGTGTCCTCCTCAAAAAGATATTTTCTATCTGAAAATCAACTACGTTGAACAAAATAGCTGTCTCTAAATTTTAATTGGATGTGTTTGGGAGAATGATGGGCGTGGGGGAGGGGCTAGGTCCCCTCCAATCACTTTCGACTATTAAGAATGGAACTAGCCCTTTGAATTTCCAATCGAATGAGCCTGTTTTGAAGTTTCTACGATAACGCCTTCTATAAAAACCTTATATGCCCCCAGGGCATAACTTAAAACCCTTGCCCTGAGGGTTGTAAGGGAGTGTCCTCCTCAAAAATATTTTTTCTCTCTGGAAATCAACTATGCTGAACAAAATGGCTATCTCAAAATTTTGATTGGATGTATTTCGGGGAATTATGGGCGTGGGGGGGACTAGTTGCTCTCCAATCACTTTCGACTATTTAAAAGGGTGCTAGCCCTTTGAATTTCCAATCGAATGAACCTGTTTTGAAGTTTCTACGACAACACCTTCTATAAAAACCTTATATGCCCCCAAAGCATAACTTAAAACCCTTGCCCTGAGGGTTGTGGGGGAGTGTCCTCCTCAAAAACATATTTTCTATCTGGAAATCAACTAAGCTGAACAAAATGGCTAGCTCAAAATTTTGATTGGATGTGTTTGGGGGAATGATGGGCGTGGGGGGGGGGGGGGCTAGTTGCCCACCAATAACTTTTGAATATTAAAAAGGGCACTAGGCCGTTGAATTTCCAATCGAATGAGCCTTTTTTGAAGTTTCTACGACAACACCTTCTATAAAAACATTATATCCCCCCTGGGCATAACTTAAAACCCTTGCCATGAGGGTTGTGGGGGAGTGTCCTCCTCAAAACCATATTTTCTATCTGGAAATCAACTACGCTTAACAAAATCGCTATCTCAAAATTTTGATTGGATGTGTTTGGGGGAATGAAAGGCGTGGGGGAGGGACTAGTTACCCTCCAATCACTTTCCACTATTAAAAAGAGTACTAGCCCTTTGAATTTCCAATTGAATGAGCCTGTTTTGAATTTTCTATGACAACACCTTCCATAAAAATCTTATATGCCCCCAGGGCATAACTTAAAACCCTTGCCCTAATGGGTGCGGGAGAGTGTTCTCCTCAAAAACCTATTTTCTATCAGGAAATCAACTAGGTTGAACAAAATGGCTGTCTCAAAATTTGCATTGGATGTGTTTGGGGGAATGATGGGCGTAGAGGGGGGCTAGGTGCCCTCCAATCACTTTCGACTATTAAAAAAGGCGCTAACCACTCCAATTTCCAATCGATTGAGCCATTTTTGAAGTTTCTACGACGACTCCTTCGATACGAAGTGCCCGGGTATGGAGAAAAAAACAAAACAAAAAACAACACATTGTGCCCACATCGGTCTTTACTTAGGCAGCGCTAGCGCGCTGCCTATGAAAAGGTGGGCATGCGAGGGGGGTTAGTTACCGTCCAATCATTTTCAACTATTAAAAAGGGCACTAGTCGTTTGAATTTCCAATCGAATGAGCCTTTTTTTAAGTTTCTACGACAACGCCTTCTATAAAAACATTATATGCCCCCGGGGCAATAACTTAAAACCCTTGCCCCGAGGGTTTTGGGGAGTGTCCTCCTCAAAAAGATATTTTCTATCTGGAAATCAATTACGCTGAGCAAAATGGCTATCTCAAAATTTTGATTGGATGTGTGCGGGGGAATGATACGCGTGGGAGGGGGCTTTTTGCGGTCTGCTTACTTACGACTATTAAAAAGGGTAATAGCCCTGCCAATTCCAATTAAATGATCCTGGTTTAAAGATTCCATGACAACGCCTTCTATAACACCTTATATGCCCCCAGGGCATATAAGGTTAAAACCCTTGCCCTGAGGGTTGTGGGGGAGTGTCCTCCTCAAAAACATATTTTCTATGTGAAAATCAACTACGCTGAACAAAATGGCTATCTCAGAATTTTGATTGGATGTGTTTGGGCTAATGATGGGCGTGAGTTTGGGGCTAGTTGCCCTCCAATTACTTTCGACTATTAAAAAGGGCACTAGCCACTATAATTTCCTATCGAGTGAGCCATTTTCGAAGTTTCTACGACAACTCCTTCGATACGAAGTGCCTGGGTATGGAGAAAAAAAAACAAAAAACAACACATTGTGCCCACATAGTTCTTTACTAAGGCAGCGCTAGCGCGCTGCCTATGAAAAGATGGGCGCGAGAAGGGGGTTATTTACTGTCCAATCACTTTCAACTATTAAAAAGGACACTAGCGCTTTGAATTTCGAATCGAATGAGCCTTTTTTAAAGTTTCTACGACAATACTTTCTATAAAAACCTTATATGCCCCCAGGGCATAACTTAAAACCCGTGCCCCGAGCGTTGTGTTTGGGGGAATGATGGGCGTGGGGGGGGGGGGGTAGTTGCCCTCCAATCATTTTCGACGATTAGAAAGGGCAATAGCCCTTTGAGTTTCCAATCGAATGAGCCTTTTTGAAGTTTCTACGACAACACCTTCTATAAAAACCTTATATGCCCCAAGGGCATAACTTAAAAGCCTTGCCCCGAGGGTTTTGGGGGAGTGTCCTCCTCAAAAAGATATTTTCTTTCTGGACATCAACTACGATGAACATAATGGCTATCACAAATTTTCTATTGGATGTGTGTGGGGGGATGATGGGCGTGGGGGGGGCTAGATGCCCTCCAATCTCTTTCGAATGCTAAAAAGGGCACTAGCCACTCCAATTTCCAATTGAATGAGCCCTATCCGAAGTTTCTACGACAACTCCTTCGATACGAAGTGCCCGGGTATGGAGAAAAAACACATTATGTCCACATCGTTAGGGGGGCTAGTTGCCCTCCAATAACTTTCGACTATTAAAAAGGGCACTATCCCTTTGAATTTCCAAACAAATGAGCCTTTATTGAAGTTTCTACGACGACACCTTATATACAAACCTTACATGCCCCCAGGGCATAACTTAAAACCCTTGCCCTGAGGCTTGGGGGGGAGTGTCCACCTCAAAAATATATTTTCTATTCGGAAATCAACTACGCTGAACAAAATGGCTATCTCAAAATTTTGATTGGTTGTGCTTGGGGGACTTAGGTGCGTGGGGGGGGACTATTCGCCCTCCAATTACTTTCGACTATTAAAAAGGGCACTATCCCTTTGAATTTCCAATCAAATGAGCCTTTTTGA
Source organism: Artemia sp. Qi Xiang Cuo (assembly GCF_049724085.1). Classification (NCBI taxonomy): domain Eukaryota; kingdom Metazoa; phylum Arthropoda; class Branchiopoda; order Anostraca; family Artemiidae; genus Artemia; species Artemia sp. Qi Xiang Cuo. The sequence goes on from NC_142811.1 coordinate 17,210,992, forward strand.
AGTTTCTACGACAACACCTTCTATAAAAACCTTATATACCCTTAGGGCAGAACTTAAAACCCTTGCCCCGAGGGTTGTGGGAGAGTGTTCTAATCAAAAAGATATTTTCTATGTGGAAATCAACTACGCTGAACAAAATGGCTATCTCAAAATTTTGATTGGATGTGTTTGGAGGAATGATAGGCGTGGGGGGGCTAGTTGCCCTCAAATCACTTTCGACTATTAAAAAGGGCACTACCCACTCCAATTTACAATCGAATGAGCCGTTTTCGAACTTTCTACGACAACTCCTTCGATACGAAGTGCCCGGGTACGGAGAAAAAACACATTATGTTCACATCGTTTGGGGGGGGGCTATTTGCCCTTCAATAGCTTTCGACTATTAAAAAGGGCACTAGCCCTTTCAATTTCCAATCGAATGAACCGTTTTTGAAGTTTCTACGACAACACTTTCTATAAGAACCTTGTATGCCCCCAGGGCATAACTTACAACCCTTGCCCCGAGGGTTGTGGGGGAGTGTCCTCCTCAAAAAAATATTTTCTATCTAGAAATCAACTACCCTGAACAAAATGGCTATGTCAAAATTTTGATTGGATGTGTTTCGGGGAATGATGGGCGTGGGGGGGGGGGGGGGCTTCCTGCCCTCCAATCACTTTCGACTATTAGAAAGGGCCGTTATCGGCCGTTTGAGTTTCCAATCGAATGAGCCTTTTTGGAAGTTTCTACCATAATTTTTTCTATAAAAATCTTATATGCCCCCAGGGCATAACTTTCGACTACCAATAACTTTCGACTATTAAAAAGGGCACTAGTCCTTTGAATTTCCAATCGAATGAGCCTTTTTTGAAGTTTCTACGACAACACCTTCTATAAAAACCTTATATGCCCCCGGGGAATAACTTAAAACCCATGGCCAGAGGGCTGTGGGTGAGTGTCCTCCTCAAAAAGATATTTTCTATCTGAAATTCAAATACGCTTAACAAAATGGCTATCTCAAACTTGTGATTGGATGTGTTGGGAGGAATGATGGGCGTGGGGGGGGGCTAGTTGCCCTCCAATCACTTTTGACTATTAAAAAGAGCACTAGCCCTTTGAATTTCCAATTGAATGAGCCTTTTTTGAAGTTTCTACGACAACGCCTTCTATAAAAACCTTATATGCCCCCAGGGCCTAACTTACAACCCTTGCCCCGAGGATTGTGGGGGAGTGTTCTCCTCAAAAGATATTTTCTATGTGGAAATCAACTACGCTGAACAAAATGGCTATCTCAAAATTTTGATTGGATGTGTTTGGGGGAATGATAGGCCTGGGGGGGGGGGCTAGTTGCCTTCCAATCCCCTTCAACTATTAAAAAGGGCACTAGCCACTCCAATTTGCAATCGAATGAGCCGTTTTCTAACTTTCTACGACAACTCCTTCGATTAGAAGTGCCCGGGTACTGAGAAAAAAAAAACACATTGTGCCCACATCGTTCTTTACTTAGGCAGCGCTAGCGCGCTGCCTATGATCCCATGAACAATAACTTTATTTAGACACACTAATTGTGAAACAGATATAAACAAAATTCCAGCAGGGTTTGTATTTACTGAAGATATACAAACAAGCACACTAAATGCTTGATTTTGTGATTTCCAAATCTATAAATAGTAAAAAAAAAATTTCTAAAAGCCTTCCACCCGCTCATTTGAGCAAAATCACATGTCATAGCAATATAACCTTGGGTTGTTTAGCATGTCTATAAATTGCTTGCGTGGCTTAGCCTCTCTAAAATGCTTGAAAAACAACAGGAATTTCAAACAGAAATATACAGATAAACCAGACAAATATTAACATATTTTTCCAAACTTAGTGCTTTTTTAAAGAAAATTTTCAGCTAAGCCAATTCACAGTTTTAATGTTGTTTTTAGGCCATCCCCCTAAATAAATTAAATTGTATTATATGTAATCTGGAATAACATACTTAAAACATGTTTAATCAAATATGTGAAATGAGAGGTCATGTTCCCCATGAGATTTTTGCACTCTGTACAAACACAGTAATTTACCTTTTTCTTAGAAAGCAAGAGCTTGATTTTTGAGAATATATTGGGGGGGGGAGCACTACTAATTTTTGGAAGATTTTTTGGGAACTATGAAACCAAATTTTATTTCTAACAAAGCCTGAGAATTTTACTATGTATTCAGGGACAATGAAAGTGCTGTTCATTGCGTTATTCAAAATGTGCATGTAGTGCTTCCAGTACTGCTCTTACCATTCCAGGTTTTGGCCTTGCAATCAAGCAATTGTACTATTAGCAGTGTTCTTCAGCAATGCTAGCAGTGCTCACATCTTTTGGAGCAGTAGTTCAGTAGCACTAAATCAGTACTAGCAGTGCATGATTGTACATACCTCAATGCAAGTAGCTGAACATGCTTGAACCAAGCGAGCATCTAGTGTACTCAAAGAAAAATCATACCTTATGTGTAGAAAGCATAAATCAATAGCACCTTGGAATATTAGGGAGGGAGGATTCCACCCCTTTCCCCTGAGCTGTACCCCTGGATGGGAAAGGTGCCTTTCATGGTCATTTTTTCAAAGAAAAAAGCATTTCAAGAATTTGTTTTCAATTCAAAAAAGTAGTTAAGCATTTGCTGTTCCCAATCAGTCAAATGTTACATGCATAGGAATTTTAACAGTAAGATAGACTAGAATTCAAAATCTTATGACAGGTCAATCTGTCTTTTTTATTGTCTTCTCAAATATGAATAAACAAAAAGCATGTTAATATAGTCAAATAATTTTAATCATATCTATAATTATTTTTTGTAAAGAGACTTAAAAAATAGATTATTATGTCTTGTTTGGCAGTGAGTGTTTTATAGTTTTTGCTTTTCCTTGGCGGATATGCGTATTGTTTCTGTTTTGATTCAGAGCTGAAGAATGCTCATCAGTCGAGCTTGACATAGTAGCTGCGTTTACATTTAGTACATGATAGGAAATTTATAACAGTAAGATAGCCGAGAGATCAAAATTTTATAAAAGTTCAGTGTGCTTTTGTAAGCTCTTTATAAAAAAGAATACACAAAAGCATGGTAATATGATCAAAAGTGCTTTTTTCAAATATGACTGCACAAAAAGTATGTAAATATGATCAAAAGTTTTTAGTTGTACCTGTACACAGGAATTCATTAGCTGACTTATAAATTGTCAGACCTGTGTTTGCCACTTATACCTCATTTTGTGGTATAATACTGCAATTTCGAGAGAAATGCCGCACTTTTTTTATTATACCGCATACCGTAATTATACCGAAATGACTTTGATTAGCGTCCTTATACTGCGAGATGATGTGTATCACTGAATTTATACTAAGTAATGTCACGGTACGGGAAAAGGGACAAACGTTTGCTCTCTACTTCTAACGATATATGGCTTCATAAGTTACTGCGGAAATAGCGATAATTGTAACTAGTAATTTACGTGCTTCCAAGGGCAAAGATTTTACATATCAGTCAGGTACCTGAATGAAAATAATTTTCAACCATTAATATGGTAAAGGTGCACTGACACTGCAAAGACGACTCAATACTGTACTAGAATTGAGTAAATAGGTTGTCCCGGGCTATCCTTTCTTGCTTCTTTTGGGAGTTACCTTTCCACTTTTACTGCCCAATAGACTGAATAGTATAGAGTAAAAGAAGTGTTTTTAAATATGTTTTAAATTAAGAATGCAGAGCAATGGTTAAGAAATAAAAATGTTATTTCATTTAGAACTTACTATTTGTTGACATATTGGCTAGTACTCATATCCTGTACAACCTAAATTCCAAAACGTAGAAAATTATCTGTTGATTAATTTTTACCTGATCCTTTATTACATATCGCTTATTCAAATAATATATGAACTCAAATTTGTAGAGGGGCTGTCTAGAGGAAGCAAGTTATAAACCACTTACTCCTTCTTGTAACCTAGGCTGTTTAATGGTCCCATTGGGCAGCCCATCTGTAACCTTTATTGTCAGGGGCTAATGAAAATACATGGGTTGCTTCGTCTTCTCAGATTCTGCCACTTATTCATCACTTTTTCCTAAAACGAAAAGGAGACAACTATTGAGGCAAGGCTTGTCTCATTGCTTGTTGAACATGATGTACCCTATTCGGTCGCTGAAAACTTGCTGAAGTTTGTGAAACGTATGCCATGACCAGATTTGCTGAGCCATGCTAGTCTAATTAGAATAAAGGTAACCAACAATGCTCAACAGGCTCTTGCATTTCATCTTCATGATAAACTTCTCGTCAACCTAAAAACTAGCCTTTTCTCAGTGGATACTGACTAGACAATAGATCAGTTTGTAGCCAAACAACTCTGTTTGTGTCAGTTTCTGTATTGTCATAATGGATTTACTGGTAGATTTACTTGTTCTGATAGAGTGTAATGATGGATCAATATATGTTATTTTCAGTCAGTTGGTTGGAGGGAAGGACTATGTTAAGAAGACAGGCGTTCCCATAAAAAACTAGATTGGAGATTGCTTCACCAACGGGAATAAATAACCAAGTCGAGAGGTTTTTTTTAGGTTTAATAACCATGGGTTGCTGTTGTGAAATTTAGCTGTCATTAATATGCCCTGGTTGCAAGTCATAAATGTACAAACAAATCTAAGTCTGGAAGATTTAAGCAAAAGTATAGGAATGAATATATCTTAGTCTTCACTCAGGTGGAACAACACATATTCCTTGCTTTGGCTCCCACCTGTTGGCTTTGATTTGAAAACTTTACAAGGCGTATTCTCGAGTTTTTGGATACTCAAACATTGTGCTCTATTATTAAAGATCCTGCACTTGTGTACATCAAACCAATTCTAGATCGTTTTCACTTTTCTGAAAATAAAATGACTTCCTGTATTTTCTTACCCCTCTAGTTATGAGATAAGAGTAGTCATAAGTAATTCTTTTAGTGCTATACGTCTGGTATATTGAATAAGGTAAAGATGGATCAAAAGTGGCAGTTTTTATCGAGTGTAATTTTATCTGAAGGTTTGAATCTTAAAAATTTCGACAACGCTGACATAGTGGAGTATTGGTAGTGTACATAGTGATGACCTTTGTCTGCATATGCGAATGATTCCTTTTAATGTTTTAGATTCTTTAATATGATAATTATCATTCAAATCTAGTCGTGGTCATAGTAACGCTCTTTTGGTAACCACTTCGTTTTCTATTTTTCCATCTCTTTTTTCAGAAAATGCCACATCTCTGGTTCATTGAACATTATTTCTCCCATAAAAGCTGCAAGAGTTACTTTTGGTATAAAAAAATGGCCTTAAGGTCACCACAAACCCTGTAAGTGCACATGAAGCTAGATGCAATCTTTTCAAGCCTAGTTCTCATTTCTCCAAATACCATTAACATATTATGTCAATCATTCTTTTGAACTAGGGTTTTTCCCGATAATGGAGTCAAGCTTCGGTAAAGAAGGGGAAGAATCAAGAAATAAAATTTCAAACACTCATGGCTTGGGCACTTATGTAGACAAGAGTGCTAAACCCTTCTTTGCTTTGGGGCAAGGGAAGCAGTAAAAATATGCAGACAAATCAAAAACCAAACCATGCTGAGGAATTTTTTTAAGCAAGTAAATAATATGCTCTCTCGAAAAAATGAAAATTGTAGAAAAGCATCACAAAAAATTGTACTTTTCTTTACATTAATTTCTTTGAAATATATTTTAAGGAAGTAAGTTGCGTAAAAACTGCTTCTGTAGCGCAAAGCGTATAAAATTAAAAGTGGGAAAAAATGATTATTTGGTTGGAGAATGTCGTTTGCATATTTGCTGAGCCAGTAAAAACTTTTAAATCTAGCATTTTCGTCTTTTGGAGTCCGTCAAACTATCTACTTTCTTAAATAAAAAATGTAGCAGAAGACTGGAAGTGTAGACTAGCACGTTTGTCTCTTTTTTTTCGTTTTCAAGGTCAGTATATATTAGAGAATCCGAAAATAGAAAAATGAGACAAAAACCACAGGATACGCAGTATTTCTGGAGAAAGTGCCAAAAATGAAACAAATATTGATAAATAAACTTTTGATCTAGTTTAAAACAGAAAAAAAAGTAGATTATCCTGCTTCCAATTTTTTTAGAGAACGGATGGTCTGGACGAGCTATTAGTGATGAAGAACGGATGAGAGTGCCAAAAACTGGGAAAAAGATATGAATTTATCATTGGGGACTTTTTTTCTCTTTTATATTTCGGGTGTGTATCTGGGGGGTCTTTTTTCATTTGTATTTGTTGTTCAAATTCCATTGCAAAATCTACTACTTAAAAAAAAAATAATAAAGTACAGTATCCATTTGCTAGAAAAATAGCAAGGGATTAATTGCTTTTAAAAAGTAAGCTTTTTGTTGAAACTAGTAGTGAAGTGTATGCATTACGGGTATCAAAATATACCATAAATTATACCATGTTTGGGTAGAAAGGATACCGCAAAACACCGCTTTTTTCATAGACCGGCGCCGCTTTTTGGTGTTGGTGAGTGGCAACACTGTTTCAGTGTCTCTCAACAGTGGCAGACACTGATGACACATGTTTGACTTTAGATAGTGCACCAAGGGAAGCGAAAATGCACCATCGGCGCATTTTCGCAATAAATTTTTTGGGTGGAGTTCGAAATTTAGGATAAATTAGATCTTACAGGGATGAGTGCAAAAAAAAAAAAAATATTCAGAGACATTGTTACGAGATAGTGTGAAATTTGCTTTTCTGAATACTAGAACTCAAATTTGGTAGGATTCAGTCTTCATTGAAAGACTTCGGCTCCATATTCCGAAATCTTTAACAGTTAAGCATTTTTGACTGATTACATGCGCGCTTTTGTGGTCGAAATTTTCTGTTCCCAGTCTCTGGCTTGACAAGAAAGATATTTCCCTTAGTTCTCTGGTATGTCAGAGAATTAAATGAAAAAAGGGAATTAAAGAAGATATAGCAAAAAAAAATACTTGCCAATATCTAAGGTGGTACTTTACAGTGCTTTTCGGCTAATATGCTGAATTATTCCCTATCAACAATAAAAGTTGTGATTAAAGAACTAAAAAAAGAAATAGGTACTCAGTATACTGGTTTTGCAATATAGATAAGTTATACAAAAACGTGGAAGTTAAAGGCGCATTTCACAAAGATAACTAATAGATTGAATTTATAATGTAGAACTAAAGAGCAGCATAATCCTTAAAGGTCATATCTCTCCAAAATGCCATTTAGGTAAGTGACATCAAAGTTTACTTCTTTATACAATGTTTTTATGACATTGCAATTCTAAGCTTAAAAAGAAATAAATTCTCGAACTTTGTAATGAGAACAAAATGTTCGTAGCTTTAAAAATATAAATTAAAACGACAAGAACGACAAAGTCAAAGATAAGAAATTAGACCGGGCATTATTAATGCAACTATCTATGAAATTGCAGGCTAAAGACAATGTTCTGAAATTTGTCATGAAACAGAACCCAAAGACAAATATACGAGACAAAATTGTACTTGGCAAGGTCCTTCAACAGTTCCGATTGTTATTTTATTTGTGTTTTCCTTTTAATAAACTTGGAATTAGTTCTGTACATTTTTAAATCATATATTGTATTTATATTCGACTAGTATTCAAGATCATTTTCAAAGTTAAACAGCAAAACCTCCTTCTATATTGCTCAAAATTTACTCAAGAGTTTCATCTTCATTTTCATTGTCATTGGATAGGCTATTGATGTTATACATGTCAATTGTAAATCTATTCAGCATAGCGGGTAAAGCATCAAAGTCCCTGCAGCCCTTTCCCTGGCAATTTAGCCTAAGTCGGATGGTCACATTAGAGTTAAGCATTTTAAGGTGCATCCTGTTTTGAATTTTGTACTTGACAAGATTCGTAACAGAAAACACTCTCTCGACGAATGGGTTGCTGATGGGTAAGCTTAAGACAGAAAGAGCTGATTGAGCTATGTCGAACGAAGGTCAGCTTTTCCCACACTTTTCTGTATCTTTTTATCGAAATTTGACCACTTTCCCATTTGTCTTTTCACGCTAAGGATAATTCACGCTTTGATAATTTAGAATTTAGGTCGTCATGGAGCCTGAAATGCGATATGAGAATCCCTAGGGGGCTTTGAAAATTCCACTTATCCTTACAGACAGATTCCTGAATATGTCAGCAAAAGTTGTGAGCAAACACTAGACTTTAAAACTTTGAGTTTTTTCATTGTTATTGTGAAGGCAAAATGGGCCCACTTTGCGCCTTATTTTTTGACATGCGCAAAATCGGCGCAATGCGCCAATTTTAAAAATTCAATGCGCAATCAACTCAAAAAAGAGCCCAAATGGCGTAAATACGCACCACCTGGCAACTATGGTGGCAGCTCTACACATCCCGACACTGTCTACACATCCAAGTTGTCTAGAAAACACCGAGTGTAGATGCGGCTTAATTCTGTAAGAAACCGCATAAAGCCATGATGGCTTTTTCAGGCGAAGTCGGCCGAAAAAAAACAGCTTTCTGCTGATCAAAAATAAACTTCAGAAAAGCCTCTTCAAATGCATTTGATTTGCCTTCTTTAGCCTTTAAAAGTACCAATGTAGACTTGGGCTGCCTGAAAAAGTAAAAAAAAAAACTCGGGTGACTTTAAAAAACTCGGGTTACCTGAAAAGCCATTGCGAAGACACGGCCTAATTTCTTGTCGTTTCGACAGAGGTGAATTCTGAAGTCGACAGACTATCTGCAGAGTTGTTGATAAAACGCCAAGATTTTCAAACCCTTGACTTGCGTTATTTTCTATGGAAGATACAGACTTTGAGCCAGTAAATAGGCATGTGATCTTGAATAATATGACAGCTTTCCCTTATGATAGCAAAATAGAGGGTAAAATTAAAAGTAAAATTCTACTTTTGGCTATCTTGGAAAGGGGTTAGGTTAGGAAAATGAAACTTTCAGGGATGGGTCTACAGGTTTAAGTATGTCCCAGGAAGGTATTTTAAAGTACCCAAATCTACTCATTCTCCCTCTAGAGGACCTGAAATTTGCCTACATGACAGGTATATGTCTATTGAAATTTTGACAAAACAACATTTTCCCTTAATTTTCAGTAATCAGTTTCTTTTTCTCTGGCTTTGGTTCTGAAAATTCAATTCCTGTTATTTGAGTAGAATCTTAAGCCATATCAATTTTTTTCAAAATTTAGGAAATGTATTTGCATATCTTTATAACCTTATTAATCAGGATTGAGCAAAGCTGTGAAGCTGAAAACAGTTTTTTTGTACTTCTTTTAAGCAGAAGATCTATTTTACAAGGTTTCGATTTTATAACACACAGATTTTTAAAGGTTATCAAAGGTCAGGACCCTTTAGAGAGAGAAGGAGTGAAGGTAGGTACTTCAAAATACCTTCCTGGGACATACTTTGGTAAATATATACCAAATCATATTAGCCTATTGAGTTAGGAATAAAGTGAATACAGCATTTGATGCCTTTTTTTATGCTGATTACAAATATAATAGTCATTTCTATCAGAAATGAATTTCAGCTAAAGTAGAATTTTACCAAATATTGATATATTCATTTTGTTCAGCATAGTCAACAAATCTAATAACTATGTCTTTAGGTGTATAATGACCTACCACAGCTCCCAGGGAAAGGGCTGCAAGTTGTGCACTTTGCCTATTGTTTATGTATAGTATTTTTTATTGGGAAGTATACAGCCATTTTTTGGGGGGGGGGTGTGTTTGGGGTGGATTTCTAAGGGGAGAATCTTCCTTTGGGAGGGAAATTTCTGATGAGTGAATATTCTAGGGGGAATGTAACACTGGGGGGTTTTGACAGAATTACTATACAAAATTCTTTTTAGTTGTCATACATTTTCTTTGCCAAATTTTTTATATGGATATGTTCCAGGGGGATTATCTGGGGGCTGTTTTCTTAATGTTTTGTTTTCTAGGAAATAATATCCATGGAAGGGGGCATTTCTAGAGTGACCAAGAAACCAATTATAGATTAAAGTCTGATTCCAATGAAAAAATGATAAGGAGAATTTTTCAGGGTGAATTGTCCACAAGTAGTTTTACAGAGAGGGGGGATTCTCAGCAAGGAAGGAACTGTCTGAAGGGAATTTGATGGGGGGGTGCATTTTATGTTGGATGAAATTTCCATGGAGGAGTTCCATGAAAGGGAGGGGTAATTTCATAGAGGGTGAGCCAGATTTAGCGGCATTTTTTGAAAAACGAACAGAAATTATGCCACACATGAAGGGTTGCCCTCCTCCTCAGTACCTTATTCTTTACGCTAAAGTTTGACTGTTTACTAAAATTGAAACACAGGGGCTGTTTAATTAGAATAGAAAGCCTTTTTAAAGTGCTAACAGCTTTAGCATAAAGAGCAAGGTATTGAGGAGGGGCAACCCTTCATATCTGGAATAAATTTGCCAAAACTAATATGCAAATTGTGTTATAATTTTTCATTTAGGGTGAGCCAAAATTGAACCTGCATTAGTTGAAAAATTTTCAGAAATTAAATAAAAACAAGTTTTTTTTAACTGAAAGTAAGGAGCAACATTAAAAATTAAAATTAACTGCAATTATTTCATATATGAAAGGGGCTGTCCCCTCCTTAACACCTCACTTATGCTAAAGTTTGACTCTTTGTCACCACTACTTTTTAAAACAATAAATAAACTTTAGCATAAAGAGCAAGGCATTGAGGAGGGGACAGTCCCTTTCATATATGGAATGATTGCTGTCTGTTTTAAGTTTTAATGTTGCTCCTTATTTACAGTTAAAAAAAACTGTTTTTTTTTTGTTTTTTTTTAATTTCATAAAGACAATACTTTTGTCAACATATGAAGACCTATCTATATTGCAATTGTATCTGTCTGGTTTATATACAAAGTAACACAAGAGACAAAAATTAACAAAAAAGAGAGTAGTGAAGAATTATGGTATACAAAGTAATATTTGGCAGGGATAGTCACTAGTGATGAATCGCTAGGGTGGCACTGTGATTGGGTGATTTTTGGGGATTTGGGGAACAAAATTTTTTTTTCAGGGTGACACATAGATTTTCAAGGAAATTCCCAAATTTGGGGATAGTGCAAGCCCTGCTTGATTTCTAATCAGGAAAAATCAAAACACTTAACCACACAAGAAAAAAAAAGCTCCAACTTTGAGGTTGATGCAATAAAGAATTGCTGCAAAATTAATTCAAAGTCAACCAACCAAATGGCGGTGGCGCACGTGCAGTGCAGCAGTGGTTGTGTTACACTTTGGCATTGTTCAACAACGCCTCTTGTTGGTGGCATTCAGTCAATGCACCAGCTTGGTGCCAGGGTCTAGTAGTAGCCCAACTTCTGTTTAGTTTAATTTATGTTTGTTTTTGGTTCATTTATTCTTAGATATTGTGAATTTTGGTTTTAAGCTTATTTGTTATTTTAAGCATATTTTGGTTTTCTCAAAAGAGAAGCCAATACTTTAATAGTCCCAGATATAAATCTTATAACACTTTCCCAATCACTGAATCAGAAACGTCAACAACCCCTTAAGTTTCAAAGAGTGTCTGCTGAATGCAATTTTTAAAATCAGGAGTCAGATGACATAGCTTTCCAACTCATTCAATGCTGTTTTGGTTTGAGTGAATGAATGTTTTTCTTTTATTTCTCAGTTATTCACTAGTATCTGTTGATGGCGGTTCAATTTTTGAATTTCTTTGCAAATCACAGATATTGGTGAATGACTAAATTTTATTGTTGTTAGGTATTTGGTTTCAATTCTTACAATTTTTTTTTGCTTTATTGATATTTCTTTGTCTTTTAATTTCACATTAACTTTTTGCATTTTATATGTTGGTTTTTTTTTGGCACTCACATTGATAATATTTTTTCATTCCATGCTGAAGAAGAGAGGCATTTGTCTCCTCAAAATATTTGCTTTGTTGTGTTTTTTCAGTACTTTCATTTGGCCTTTAAAAACCCCATTTTTGCTCGTTTTTCTTTCTTTATGTTATATCAGGCCAATGTGGTTTAAGAAATTATATTTGTTATAGGATTTTATTTTGTTTTGTCTTAAGTTTTCAAATGGTTCTTTCTTGTCTTTGAAAAACTTCTTCTTTCAGAAGAAGCTTTTCTTTCTTTCTTCTTTTTTCAGAAAGTTTAACTTTCATATAGAACTTTTTTTAAATCCCTAATAATGACAAAATAACAGTACTAGGCTATTTGGCTTCCCAATCACCACTCTTTCCAACCCTACTATGACAATAAATGCATTCTAAAACCACACTGGCTATACATGGCATATGAAACTAAGAGAGGAAAGAATTAAATTATGTCAATGATATTCTATTCTGCAATGGCTACCCAATAAACCTTATTGAAAATATCATAGATAGACAATTAAAAAAGATAAAACAAGAAAATAGGGAGCTCGTTCCCCTTTATTCAGTTATTCCAGCAATTGAGAACAAAACTTTCACCACTTTACCATACATCTCAAAACTTTGATAACTTTTAAAAAAAAACATAATCTCTCTGTTTCTTTCAAAACTGAACAAAAAGTTGAACATTTTTTCAATACAGGAAAAGATAAAACTAACCCTGTACTGGGTAGTGGTGTCTACAGAGTCCTGTGTTCATGTGGAAAATTATACATTGGTAGGACCCATCAAGAACTTGGTGAATGTTTGCATGAACACAAAATTTAATAGATAAGTCTCTGAAATTCAAAAATAAAAATGATAACTTTGATTCTGCCTTGGCGCTGCATATCTTTGAAAATCCTACACATTTGGTTCTTTTTGAAGAGGCCACTTTAATATCTACTGTAAATGGCCTTCTGCAATTTTTTAAAGAGGCAATTGAGATACAGAAAAATATATATAAACAGAAATTTGGCTATAAATAGAGACCCAGAGATATTTCATTAAGCCCAATTAATGACAATTTAAAAATAAAAGACTTGATCAATATTTTCACCCAGTCTAATTTAAGAGAATCTATCTGTATATCTAATGAAAACCGAAATTGCAGACAGGCTAAAACTATTGCAAGGCAAACAATTCTTGCTCAATTATTTTGGTAAATCCTCTTTCATTTATTCCTAGCTAGTTTTTACTCAGTATCTGTTCTATTTTTGTCAAGTACACTTTGAAAAGTTAGATTTTTTTTTAGCACTGAGGACAATCTTGAGCACTGGCAGAGGTCCTTGTCAAAATATTTGCTTGTTTTTTGTCTTCATATTTTGCCACTGGCTGACAAAATCCTCATTTTGTCACCTATTTGATTCTATTTTTCATTTATTATTTCCTTTCCACTCTTAGTTTTATACTGTGACAATGCCTAGCCAACAGTGTCCTGTTGTTACAAAAGCATTGAGATCAGTTAAATAAATGTATAAAATAATAACAATTTAATGTTGATAATGATTGGAAGAAACATGAAAATCTAATTAATAGAAACATACTGCATATTATAAATTAATAATTCCATTTTTATAGCCATTTCTTTTAGTTTTGGGTAAAGGTAGAGGTGTTTCCATTACTGATATATGAAAAAGGTGAATATACCTCTTGATGCCTTTTTATGCTCTTTCCAAATAGCCTATAATAGTTGTTTTACTTTGAAATTCAATTTGAAGCCCTTATAGACCCTCAAAGATGATACCCTTTTCTCTTATTTTTGGCTATATAAAAGGGTTAAAACAATAATTCTTACTTCATTATATGCAGAATAGTTGTAGTTAGCACATGTTGACTACAGCTCCACTTTACTTTACCCCCACCCCCTGATGTGCAAATATATAGCCTAAATTATATATTTCCCATGTGTTTTCTGGTCCTTGTTTTCATCACAATTAATTCAATTTATGGGTAAACTGGTTTAAACAAGAGTAATGGTAACAGCTTAAAGTAAACACAGCAATTTTTATAACATTTATAAATTTTTTATTCAATTGGAGCAGGTTTTTAACCAGTATTTTAACCCTTTTCTATAGCAAAAATACAAGGAAAAGGTATCACCTCTGAGGACCCATAAAGGGCTTATAATTTAATTTATGAGTAAAACAACTTATATTCAGAAAGACAATGACAAAAGGCATTGAGTGGTATCTTTACTTTTTTTGTAGGCCAGTAATGGAAACATTTCCAGCTTTACCCAATTTTGTATATAGTCTATGGCTATATTAGGCACCAATTAGGAATAGGGGGTACACTTTTTTCAGGGTAGCAACTATTATATTTGGAAAGAGGATTGACTTGGAAAATCAAATGGTTCTCTTCTTGTTATTGTTAGGTTTCCTTTAGAAGGTAGCCTACAGTGTTACCATTTTTTTTTAGTACTTATTTCTTGTCAACTGTTGGTTCATAATTTTAAGTAAGCTAGTTTGAAAAAAAAGAAGCAAATTTTGTGTTTAGCCAGGGGTATTGTAATTGCCACTGCCAGGGCTGTCACCAACCATATGTCAATCTATCAGACATGTTTTTATTAATATTCCATATGCCTAATATTATAAGATCCTTATTCCACGTGCCACAGTTGCTTTTTTGCAGCCTTTTTCTATATGTATAGGTTTATTTAAATTATTCATCAATTTCCCTCTGTTTAAGAATCTAATTACTTTAAATTACCTTAAATTGTAGCTAGGAGCAATCTAAGGATTTCCCCTTGTAGAGCTCCAGAATGATGACTAGTTGTATGCAGGTTCACTGGTGACCAGGTGCTGTTGCATCTTCAGTAGCATCCCAATTGAGTTTACACTCTCTGGAGGACCAGTCAGCAGTCAAGTCAGCAGGACCATTCAGCATTTACAAACATCAACGGATTCAGCAGTAACTGTTTCATTAGATAATTTGTTCCAATTATTGACAATAAGTGTTGAGAAGAATTGAGTACAGACTCTAGAAATTGTAGACTGCTTGACAAGTTTCAGGTGATGACCTCTAGTTCTAGAATTGGTACCAACAGTAGGAAAGCTCTTGCATGCCAGATATCACTTTAGTGGCACATCTCTGCACATCTTCAAGAATTTTTATATAAAATGTGGAGAGGCAAGAGACATTCCAACTTCAAGCTTAGGACGCACAAGTCCCTTATAAATAAGACTGATGACCGTAGGGAAGTGAGAGGAAATAGTAGGCCCTACGCTTAATCAGTCCCAAGGTCAAACTAGTCCCAGCAGCAGACCTCTTAGCATGAGTGCTGAATTTTAGTTCATTATCAATAGTGACACCAAGATTTTACATATTATTTACAGAGAAGAATGGGTGGCCTAAGAAAAAATAAGAGTAGCAATGATTCAGTTTACCAGAATGAATGATATGGCACTTGGCAACATTGATTTCAAAAAGCCAGGTCTCAGCCCCTTGACCCAGTAGTTGAAGATTGTTTTGTAGCAGTGAATGATCTTCACAGGACAAAGCTGGTCCAAGAAGCTTCAGGTCATCTGCATAAAGGGTTAACTTACTGCTGATAATGGAGAGAGCATCATTGATGAAGATATTAAATAGTGTAGGACCCAAGGGTAACCAGCTGTTTTTTGATGCTCTACTTTTTACCTCTAAAGACATACAATAAAAATTTTGAGATATCCATTTTGTTAAGATTAGTAACGAGCACAGTTCATATAATTATCCAGTATGATCATTCCCTATCTCACCCATTATAAAAACCAGGACTGGGGTGCGAGTGCTCCGGAGAACGTTTTTGCAGATATAAACATAGGCGGTATCAGATCTTTTCACGGGTAGACAAGTCAGATTTCTCTTGGACGCGAAACTTGGCTTCAATGTTGAAACACTAATTTTGAAATAACTAATTTTAAATTAATTTATTCGAATACATACATGAAAATCCGTAGTTAGTAGTGTAATGTTATTATTAGATGTTTTTAGGAATTAAAAATAGGTTTCGAAGTCTCAAGTTGGTTTCAAAGGCATTTTGAGAAAGTTTCTGCCAAAATACGTGTTCCAGGGTAATTGGACCGCTGATGGCAGATCAAATGAGAGGAGCTGTTTGTACGCGCCGATATAAATATAAATATATATATATATATATATATATATATATATATATATATATATATATATATATATATATATATATATATATATATATATATATATATATATGTATATATATGTATATATATATATATATGTATATATATATATATATATATATATATATATATATATATATATATATATATATATATATATATATATATATATATATATATATATATATATATATATATATATATATATTATATTATATATATATATAATATATATATATATATATATATATTAATATATATATATATATATATATATATATATATATATATATATATATATATATATATATATATATATATATATATATATATATATATATATATATATATATATATATATATATATATATATATATATATATATATATTATATACTTTACGAAAAAGAAAGTTTTTTCAAAGAAAAGTAAAGGGCTATATTAAACTTAAGACCAGTAGAAATAAAAGCCTACAATAATTCAAACTCAAAACAACCAAAAATTACTATTAAAGAATAAAAAAGGAAAGGAGAATAATTGGTATGGCGGTAATCAATCAGGAACCCTTATCGCTATCTAAATTCAGAAAGTGCAAAGATTTTCAAACAGAGGTGTTTATTGTTTAAAGTTCAGGAAAGGTCTGCCCATTTCATATGAAAACTTTGATTGAAAACGAAACTAGTCATATTTAGGCTCTCAGCCAAAACAGATAACTAGACTATTCAAATATCACAGGAACTACAATCTGAGAAAATAAATATCACGACGTGAAAAAAAATGATGAACTATCCAGTTGCGGATCCAGAGGGGGGGCGAGGGTTACCCCCGTAAAGTAGTCTAAAGTAGTGTAATTTACCTAATTAACGCAAGTTTGCATTAATTAAACTTGCTCCTAACGTAAGTTTGTCGGATCAACCTACTTTGCGCCCCCCTCCCCTAAAAAAATCCTGGATCTGCCCCTGAAACCATCACACCTACTCCACCAGTTATTAGAAGAAAAAAAAAATCCTTGTTTTCAGAAATTTCATCAACCCCCAGCCTCCTTTTTTACAAAATCCTACATAGGCCAATCATTTGAGTCCACTGTATGTAAATAATAGATTAAGTCATAATTTGTATATAAATTAATTCATACCTGTGAGATGGGACACTTGCAAACCACTTGGCAGGCTCACCAAGTTTTTTCCTGCTTTTGCAATTACGAACAATGCACGTTGTAACCATTTCTCATACTAACCCGCTAATGCAGAAATAAGTGGGAGGAGCTTTTTGTTCGCACCGAGAACGAAGACCAGAAATGATCTGCGATAAGCTTACTGGATAATTATATGAACTGTGGTAACGAGGTACAATAGCTGTGCCCCCAGGGATGATATGACCCTTCACAGCCCCTGGGACAAGGACTCTGAATTGTGCAAGTTGTCTGTTGCTTATATACAGGCTTTGTTAGAAAAGTGTTTGATCCATGTTTCTGAAAAGGCTAAGGGAGTTGAGATGAAACTTTAAGGGGATGATGGGGGAAAGGTTTTATTTTGATAAAAGTTTATGCTCAATTGAAGTAAAAAAAAAAACCATTGAAACTACCTTTTCTGAAAACTGTTAGCTGGAAGTTTACAATCTCACCTTATATGACAAGAAAACAAATTTTTTTAATGGGGAATTCTAAGGTGTCTCCTTCTCCCCCTCCCCAGGGGTTATATATATATATATATATATATATATATATATATATATATATATATATATATATATATATATATATATATATATATATATATATATATATATATATATATATATATATATATATATATATATATATATATATATATATATATATATATATATATATATATATATATATATATATATTAGTGAATAGAAATGATTGTAGAATAGAAGGAAAGGGCTTGTTTATGCCCCCCCCCTTTTTTTTTAAATATTCCCTATGTCTATAAAATTCTGAAAAACTGCTATTTAATTGAAAAATGAGTTTACTTGACTTTTTTTTATCAAGTTGTAAACTAAAAGCCAGGGTAATAAACATGGTCCACAGCTCTCTTTTGTATAACACATCTTTCTTGTATTTTTGGACCATAGTCATAAAAAAATGGCAGCAGAAGGAGCATTATTAGAAAATTGAACATGGCTCAAATTCAAAACAGCATTTTTGGCAACTTTCACATCATTCTTGGCATTCTTTGGTAAATAAACATAGAGTAGTTTTATTATTTTTCTCTGCCATTTCTGCCAAACAGGCATACCACATTCAAGAAGAAACCGGATCAAACAGTTCGTGGTAACGAACTGTAAGTAAGGAGCGACCCGGCTCAATGGTAACCGAAACTCTAAAAAACGGGATTTTGATACCAATAGATACATCAAAAGAAACAGATTTTAATTCTGATTTCAAATATATAAGTTTCATTAAGTTTAATTTTACCCAACAAAAGTTACGTGCCTGAGAAAATTTGGCTGATTTTCGAAAAAAGGGGGAAAGACCCCTAAAAGTTATAGAACCTTAATGAAAATCCCACCATCATATTCAGCGTATCATACAACTCAGCTGTAGAGGTTTCAAGGTCCTATCTACAAAAATATGGAATTTTCCATTTTTTGTCAGAAGAAAGATCACGGGTGCGTGTTTATGTGTTTGTGTGTTTGTTTTTTTTTTCCCAGGGGTGATTGTTTCGACCCAGTGGTCCTAGAATATCGTGGGAGGGCTCATTGGAACGGAAATTAAAAGTTCTAGTGCCCTTTTTAAGGGACCAAAAAAAATGGAGGGCAACTAGGCCCCCTCCCACGCTCATGTTTTTTCCAAAGTCACCCGATCAAAACTCTGAGATAACCATTTTGTTCAGCATGGTCGAAAACATGATAAAAATGTCTTTTAGGATGACTTGATCCCCCAAAGTCCCCAAGGGGAGGGCTGAAATTTATGAACTTTACTCAATTTTAACATATTGCCTAGTATTGGTTATTGTGAAGTATACAGACTTTTTCAGAGGTGTTTGTTTGTGGTCGGGGGGGGAAGGCGCGGGGCGGGGGCAATATGGAAGGATCTTTCCATGAAGGAAGTTTACATGGGGGAAGGGACATTGCTATGAAGGGGGCGCCGGATTTCCCAGCATTATTAAAGAAAAAGATCAGGAATTAAAAAAAAAACAACAAGTTTTTCAACTGATCAACTGATTGTGATTAAGAGATAATTTTTAAAGAACTGGAAAAAAAAATTCGAACTATAGTTTAAATAGCAGGGTATTGACTAGGGGGCGAACCCCCTAACATACGTGTTAAAAATTTATGAATATAGAAGTTCGTTACGTAAGTTAATTCTAAGTTACATATATTTATTACTAATAAAAACGTTCGTAAATAAAATTAAACAAGTTTTGAGAAAGCCATTTAACCAAATATAATATGCAAATTTTGTTTTAATTATTCATGTACGGTGAGCCAAAATCAAAACCTGCATTAATTCAAAAACGTTCAAAAATTAAATAAAAAAAACAAGTTTTTTTAACTGAAAGTAAGGAACGACGTTAAAACTTAAAGCGAACAGAAAGTATTCCGTATATGAACGGGGCGGTCCCCTCCACAACGCCTCACTCTTTACGCTAAAGTTTGACTTTCTCACAAATCTATTTTTTTAAACAATAAAAAAAACTTTAGCGTAAAGAGCGAGGCGTTGAGGAGGGGACAGCCCCGTTCATATACGGAATCATTTCTGTTCGTTTTAAGTTTTAACGTCGTTCCTTACTTTCAGTTAAAAAAACTTGTTTTTTTTATTTAATTATCTATAAGAAATGGCTTGTTTTAATAGGCTGAGTTGCTCGAGAGATGTAATTTGTGTCTGTAGGATCATCCCAATTTTGCAGTATTGCGGTAAAAAGTAAGTCACATTGGAAAAAAATCTGCCTTTTGATTCCCCAGTCAATGCTATTTCGAAATATGATATTCACTGTTATTGTAATTGCCTCCCTCATTCCTAGTGGTTCAAGGTATGACCCTAGGCTATATACGTGTTGGCTGCTTTTTGTCTTTTTATGCTTCATATTGACTTTAAAAAAGGTCTTCTTGTTGGTATTTTTGTTAAATTTTTTTCTTTTTTTGCTGGTATTTCCATTAAAAAAATTAAAACAAACAACAAGATCACCTTTGTAGATTTTGATATTTTTGTCATCCTCCGACATTTGTGTGAATTGTCACCAATGGCAGATAATGAGGATGGCTCTCATGTCTGGATAGTGAGAAATATGGCTTCAATGAATTATTTATTTATTTATTATTTTTTGCCTGACCTCTTTGTATGGAAGAACCAGTTTTAAAAACTTCAGAGAAGGGTTATTTAATTGAATTTTGAAAGTTCTAGTGCCCCTTTTAAAATTAAAAAAGTGATTGATGGCTGCCAGCCTGCCTCTCCAGCCCTTCTTAGCTGCTCACCTCCCCTTTAACCCCAAGACATTCATTCAAAATTTTGAAATAGCAATTTCGTTCACACCACTTTAAAGATTCAGTAATTAGTCTTTTAGAGATGGCATGACCACCGGTCCTTGGCTAAGCATAATAAGCTGAAACTTAGTGCACGACAGTGCACTTTGAAACTTTGAGGGAATATCAGGGGGGCGGGGTGTTGACCTTAGCCAAAAGACACTATATGCATCCTGGTTGTCAAAGGGGGTATTTGCAATATCATTGAAATGGCTGAGGGTATTAGGTTGAAATTTTCAGGGAATCTTCAGAAATTTTAATTAATTCAAAAAGCATTATGTGCATCCAGGTAAGTAAAAGGACATATCTGCAATACTTCAGGAACAGCTAAGGGTATTAAGTTGGAACTAAGTTGAAATTAAGGGTATTAAGTCAGGGAATGCCAAGCTAAATAAAAAGTTACTATGTGCAGCCAGGTTGTCAAAAGGGTTTGTGTCTGCAATGTCTAAGCAAAAACTATGGATATTAAGTTCTAACATTCAAGGAATGATTAGGGGAAGTTGAAGTAGAACATCCAGGTTGTCATAAGGGTTTGTGTCTTCAATGTCTAAGCAAAAACCATGGATATTAAGTTCTAACATTCAAGGAATGTTTAGGGGAGGTTGAAGTAGAACATCCAGGTTGTCAAAAGGGTTTGTGTCTGCAATGTCTAAGCAAAAACAATGGATATTAAGTTCTAACATTCAAGGAATGATTAGGGGAAGTTGAAGTAGAACATCCAGGTTGTCATAAGGGTTTGTGTCTACAATGTCTAAGCAAAAACTATGGATATTAAGTTCTAACATTCAAGGAATGTTTAGGGGAGGTTGAAGCAGAACATCCAGGTTGTCAAAAGGGTTTGTGTCTGCAATGTCTAAGCAAAAACTATGGATATTAAGTTCTAACATTCAAGGAATGATTAGGGGAGGTTGAAGTAGAACATCCAGGTTGTCAAAAGGGTTTGTGTCTTCAATGTCTAAGCAAAAACAATGGATATTAAGTTCTAACATTCAAGGAATGAGTAGGGGAGTTTGAAGTAGAACATCCAGGTTGTCAAAATGGTTTGTGTCTACAATGTCTAAGCAAAAACTATGGGTATTAAGTTCTAACATTCAAGGAATGATTAGGGGAGGTTGAAGTAGAACATCCAGGTTGTCAAAAGGGTTTGTGTCTGCAATGTCTAAGCAAAAACTATGGATATTAAGTTCTAACATTCAAGGAATGATTAGGGGAGGTTGAAGTAGAACATCCAGGTTGTCAAAATGGTTTGTGTCTACAATGTCTAAGCAAAAACTATGGGTATTAAGTTCAAACATTCAAGGAATGATTAGGGGAGGTTGAAGTAGAACATCCAGGTTGTCGAAAGGGTTTGTGTCTGCAATGTCTAAGCAAAAACTATGGATATTAAGTTCTAACATTCAAGGAATGATTAGGGGATGTTGAAGTAGAACATCCAGGTTGTCAAAAGGGTTTGTGTCTCCAATGTCTAAGCAAAAACCATGGATATTAAGTTCTAACATTCAAGGAATGATTAGGGGAGGTTGAAGTAGAACATCCAGGTTGTCAAAAGGGTTAGTGTCTGCAATGTCTAAGCAAAAACTATGGATATTAAGTTCTAACATTCAAGGAATGATTAGGGGATGTTGAAGTAGAACATCCAGGTTGTCATAAGGGTTTGTGTCTACAATGTCTAAGCAAAAACTATGGATATTAAGTTCTAACATTCAAGGAATGTTTAGGGGAGGTTGAAGTAGAACATCCAGGTTGTCAAAAGGGTTTGTGTCTTCAATGTCTAAGCAAAAACTATGGATATTAAGTTCTAACATTCAAGGAATGATTAGGGGAAGTTGAAGTAGAACATCCAGGTTGTCATAAGGGTTTGTGTCTACAATGTCTAAGCAAAAACTATGGATATTAAGTTCTAACATTCAAGGAATGATTAGGGGAGGTTGAAGCAGAACATCCAGGTTGTCAAAAGGGTTTGTGTCTGCAATGTCTAAGCAAAAACTATGGATATTAAGTTCTAACATTCAAGGAATGATTTGGGGAGGTTGAAGTAGAACATCCAGGTTGTCAAAAGGGTTTGTGTCTGCAATGTCTAAGAAAAAACTATGGATATTAAGTTCTAACATTCAAGGAATGATTAGGGGAGGTTGAAGTAGAACATCCAGGTTGTCAAAAGGGTTTGTGTCTGCAATGTCTAAGCAAAAACTATGGATATTAAGTTCTAACATTCAGGGAATGATAAGGGGAGGTTGAAGTGGAACATCCAGGTTGTCAAAAGGGTTTGTGTCTGCAATGTCTAAGAAAAAACTATGGATATTAAGTTCTAACATTCAAGGAATGATTAGGGGAGGTTGAAGTAGAACATCCAGGTTGTCAAAAGGGTTTGTGTCTGCAATGTCTAAGCAAAAACTATGGATATTAAGTTCTAACATTCAAGGAATGATTAGGGGAGGTTGAAGTCGAACATCCAGGTTGTCAAAAGGGTTTGTGTCTGCAATGTCTAAGCAAAAACTATGGATATTAAGTTCTAACATTCAAGGAATGATTAGGGGAGGTTGAAGTAGAACATCCAGGTTGTCAAAAGGGTTTTAGATATAGAGAAGGAGAAAGGTAGCACTACTCCAATTTGTAAACTTTGATTTGCCTTAGGATAAAAAATTTGTTCATTGATGGCAATTTCTGTTTGTTTTAAGTTTGAATTATTGTTTAACTTTATTTTTGCCTGTCTTTAGTTTAATATTAAATTAAAAAAACAAGTTTTTTAAACTGAAAGTAAGGAGCGACTTTAAAACTTAAAACGAACAGAAATTATTCCGTATATGAAAAAAGCTGTCCCCTCCTCAACGCCTCGCTCTTTACGCTAAAGTTTTTTATTGTTTTAGAAAATAAAGTTGTGAGACAGTCAAACTTTAGCGTAAAGAGCGAGGCGTTGAGGAGGGGACAGCCCCTTTCATATACGGAATTATTTCTGTTCGTTTTAAGTTTTAATGTCGCTCCTTACTTTCAGTTTAAACAACTTGTTTTTTTTTATTTAATTTCTGATCGTTTTTTAGTTAATGCAGCTTTTGTTTTGACTCACCGTCCTTGAATAAGTTAACAATATTTGAACAAAAATTTTACTCTTCTTTTGCTAAATTGCTGTCTCTAAATTTGGTCCTGACGTAATTTACAATTTAAATTACGTAACGAACTTCTATATTCGTATATTTTTCTTCTGGTAAAAAATACGTTGCAGATATAGTTGCAGATTTTTGCAGATATGAGCTTGAAACCTATGTAATAGGGTTTTCTGATACGCTGAATCTGACGGTTTGATTTTCATTAAAATTCTTTCACTTGTAGGGGATGTTTCCTCCCTCTTTGAAAAATCAGGTAAATTTTCTCAGGCTCGTAGCCTTTGATGAGTAATACTAAACTTAATAAAATTTATATATTTAGAATCACCATTATAAGCCCATTCTTTTGATACATTTATTGACATCAAAATTCCGTTTTTAAAAGTTTCGATTACTATTGAGCCGTATCGCTTGGTTTTTTTTTCGTATATGTTATTACGTATATTAGGGGGTTCTCCCCTTAGTCAATACCACCCTTACTTTCACCTCCCCTTACTTTCAGTTTTTTTTATTTAAATTCTGATTTTTTTTTAAATAATGATGGGAAATCCAGCGCCCCCTTCATAGCAATGTCCCTTCCCCCATAAAAACTTCCTTCATGAAAAGATCCTCCCATATAACCCCCGACCCCCCCCCACCTCCCACTACCAGAAAAAATTCCCCCTGAAAACGTCGGTATACTTCCCAACAACCAATACTATATGTTAACATTGGGTAAAGTTCATAACTTTCAGCCCTCCCCCTGGGGGCTTCGAGGGATTAAGTCTTCCTAAAAGACATAGTTATAATATTTCCGACCATGCTGAACAAAATAGCCATATTAAAATTTTGATCAGATGACTTTGGGAAAAAAATAAGCGTGGGAGGGGGCCTAGTTGGCCTCCATTTTTTTTGTCACTTAAAAGGGGCACTAGAAATTTTAATTTCCGTTAATGAGCCCTCCCACGATATTCTAGGACCACTGGGTCGATACGATCACCCCTGGGGAAAATAAAAAAAAAATAACAAATAAACACGCATCCGTGATCTTTCTTCTGGCAAAAAATGATCTTTCTTCTGGAAAATTCCACATTTTTGTAGATAGGAGCTTGAAACCTCTACAGTAGGGTTCTCTGATACGCTGAATATGATGGTGTGGTTTTCATTAAGGTTCTATAGATTTAAGGGGGTCTGTCCCCCTTTTTCTAAAAATCAGCTAGATATTTTGAAGCGTGTAAATTTTTACGGGTAAGATTGAACTTGGTGAAGTTTGCAAATTTGAAATCAAAATTAAAATTTAATTCTTTTTAGGTATGCTTCAACATCAAAAACCTGTTTTGTAGAGTTTCGATTACCATTGAGCCGGGTCGTTTCCTTACTTACAGTTCGTTACCACGAACTGTTTGATAGCTCTTAAATCCCTTCTTTCAATTTAAGTGCAACCCCAGCCTTGTATGATTATTGCTCTATTGGTGTTGATTACAATTATGCTTGAATCAAAATTTTGAAATGTTTTATTATGAACAGTAAAATGTGTAAAATGTAAGACTTACAGGTAAAATATGTCTAACAATACTTTTTGTGTAATAGAATGTATTGTGTCTAATGTTGGAATTATGTTTGCAACTTAGGTTGCCCTATATGACACCCAATATGAGAAGTTAAAAGCCCATATTTGACACCCCTATCAAAGTGAGGGGGGTTAAGGTAGGTATAACTAAACGGTAGTTACCTCGTGATGAAAACCCCTCCAGCATCCAATGAATAAACTTATATATTCTCACTCCAAATATCGGGGGGTCTATCTCCCTTAATACTAACCCACTGTGATCTTTCAAGGTTCATTTCCTCAACGTCTGGAAAACATTCCTCTGACCTATTTATCAAAAGGTTTGCATTTAATTTGGACTGCACCTTATACAAGTTGTGAGAAAACTAAATATGCAATGGATTGACTTTATAAAAAGTAAAAGAAAGAATTTTAGGAAAGCTTTGGGTTAGAAAACTGTGCCATAGCTGGTCCCAAGCCCACACTGAAAAGGAGGAAGGGTGGATGGGGAAGGGAACCTATTGGTTAGATGAATTCCCATGAAGCATCTACAAATTGCTGTTAGATCTGTTCTCTTCTATGCAGCTGAGTCTTGACCACTGAAGGTGCTTCATGTCCTTGATTTGGAAATCTTTGACCACTGCTGTCTGCAAAAAATCCAGAGTGTACAATGCTCCAAATGGATTTCATATGTTGATATGTACCACCGCTGCTGTAAAATCGAGCCCATTGCCATGATTGTCCAACAGAGGAGACTGAGTTGGCTTGGCCATGTCCTGAGAAAACCCAATAACCGCATCGAAGTTCTTCTAGTTGCTCCTCTGCCTGAGTGGCGTATGCGACCACGTGGTCAATTGAAAAATTGGTGAACAACTCTCAGAAGTAATCTGGAACCCATGGGTGGATTTCAAAAATTTGGTAGAAGGTTGGAGATTTACAGTTTGCTGAAGAGCTGGGACAAGATTGCAGCAGATGAGAGTCATTCATCTGAGTCTTCTGGATGCCGGGTGAGGCTTTTGCATCTGGTTTTGCAACACATACAAGTACAAACAAGTTTGGGCTAAAAAAAATGGCTCAGCAAGGGGCAGGATTTTTTGAAACAGTATTTTTATTTGTTAGGTATAGTGTACTGATAAAAAGGCTCGACATCCAGTTTATATATATATATATATATATATATATATATATATATATATATATATATATATATATATATATATATATATATATATATATATATATATATATATATATATATATATATATATATATATATATATATATATATGGAATTAAAGTAAATTATGTTTAATTCTAGTTCCTCCAAGCTTGGTCTGTTATTTGGAGTGAATTGCTCATCATCAGATAAAAGCCTGTTACGGTACAATGGGGAGAAAGAACAAATCGAAAAGACACCAAAAACGCCAGAAAAGCTGGCATCATCAAGAGTCTCAGAACAAAGTGACAAAGCACTTTTTGCGTGCTTAGTAATGGCAAAAAGGATGTAAGTATGTTTTGGTAGTGTTGCTCAAAGACAGTGTAATGGTTGCGTAATGGTTATATATATATATATATATATATATATATATATATATATATATATATATATATATATATATATATATATATATATATATATATATATATATATATATATATATATATATATATATATATATATATATATATATATATATATATATATATATATATATATATATTATATATATATATATATATATATATATAATAATGGTTGCGTAATGGTTATATATATATATATATATATATATATATATATATATATATATATATATATATATATATATATATATATATATATATATATATATATATATATATATATATATATATATACTATATTTATATGTGAGTAATAACTGCGTGTTTCAGTTCTCGAAAACGGCTCCATTTTTTTGGGGGGGGGGAATTGGTATCTTGGGATACTGTCACATAAAAAACGATCTAGATAGGTCAGAAGTCGGGGAAAATTCGTTAAGAGTGTTAATTTTGGTTTTTGAAAATTATGGCATGTAGCAAAAATTACAATGACGTTATGCACGTGATGCACTTCATGACATCACATGGTGACGTCATGTATTAAAAAGTAATTCATGACATCATATGTTGTCATTCATATCGGGGTTGCAGTGGTATCTAGCAATCTGGGAAACAAACCCCTATATAGGAAACTTACCCTCTCTTAGTACAACAAGAAAAATATATTGGCTTGAAAATAAAAAAGTGGGTGAAACCACGATATTCTGCGTATACGGCATCTTTTTTCTGTCTCTGTCTCCTCAGATAGCTTGGCACTGGAACATCGTAAAGAGCTGATTAATGGCTCACTTTAAATGAAATTGATGTGGTTAAAAAGCCTTAATTTTGAGTAATTGGTTAAAAAGCCTCAATTTTGAGTAATTGTGGTTAAAGAGCCTTAGTTTTGAAAAAAAAAACTATTTATGTGAGTGAAATCCTTTTTATTGAAGATTTTCAGGTATGGGAGAAGTACATTAAATTGCATAAAAGAGCAAAAAATTGGCTATTGCAAAAATGTTTGTATATATTTTTACAAGGAATTACAGCAATTTCAAAACCTTAAAAAAGAAAATCAAAAGTTTGAGACTTAGTAGAAATCGTTATTAGAAATCGGACTTGCTGTAACCGAGTGTTTGAAGCTTAGTAGAAATCGTTGTAAGAAATCGGACTTGCTTTAATAATCGAATATCTTTGAATAGACTGCAGTATGAGAAGACATTGAATTGCGGAAAGAGCAAAAGCTTAGTAGAAAGAGATACATTGACAACCTTGAGTGGGTTAATTACCAAATTCACTCTCCTTGTTTGTGACTTGAAAGCAGGAAGGCTTTCCTTTTTTTTTAAATTATTATACGGAATGGTCAATGACCCATCCTTACTGTGATTGGAGGGGGGTGATAACCCTCAAAAAGTGTCTAATCTTTGCTGATGCTTTGCTGCTTTCACACCAATACTAGGGAGCAGAAGTAACGGAGTGAGAGTATTTTTTTAAAGGAGTGGGAATGAGGACGGACAAAATATACTTGTCATTCCCAATTGCTGTTATTGTGTTCTAACAAACTATGAACAGGAATTTAGCTAAGCATAAACTTGAACTTGATAATCTTGAATAACAAAAATCAACTGAAATAAGCTGCAGTCTGGCAAAATATGAAGCAAATCACAATCACTTTTTTATGGGGGACAGTTTTTAAAACTCTTTTTAAGGGCATTTCAATTTCAAGTTACGTTTTTATTCTAAAAGCTAAGACTATGTCACACATGTCTTGGAAACTCAAATTGAATAATTTATAGTTGCAAAGTTCGACGGAAATGTAATATACTGTATTTTAAAATTATTTTATTTTAGAAACGATGGAAGTGTTACATCCCAAGAAAAGGTTGGATTAGCTCTGTTAAAGACGTCACCTGGCATTTTTGAGCTCTTCTTGTATAAGGATATGAAGAATATTCTTTGGAGAACAAATATACAGCCTGATTCCGAGTACAAGGTATTTTAACGGGGGTGGGGGTCAAATTAACTTTTAATTGGGAATACAATGTTTGTCATATAACATACTTTACATGAGGGTGTTAATTTTGTACAGGAAAGTTCTAATGCTTATTGTACAAATGTTACGAGCTTGAATTGGCTGTTGTCAGACACTCAGTTTTTTTTTGGGGGGGGGAGGTCAAAGGAACTTTAAGTTTGGGAAACGATATTTGTTACATAACAGACTTTATATGAGACTACTAATGATGTGCATGGGAGTACTAATGCTGACAGTACAAATGTTGCAAGATTGATATGGCTGATGTCAGACACGCAGGAATTGGTGTGGGGGGGGATTTTAGTTTGGGAAACGATCTTTGTCACCAAACAGAGTTATATAATAGTTATATATAAATTATTATTATTAAATTATAAATAAATTATTATTTATTTAAAGACTATTATCTAAATATTATTTTACCGCACGCGTAAAATATTTATTAGGGTCCTACATAACTAGCAGAGCACATACACAGGAATTTTTTTCGGTGACGTTTTGGGGAAAGAGGCGCACAAAAAAAGGCTAACTGAGTCTGAAATACCTGGAGGGGGGGGGGGTATTATTTCAAATATGCTTTGAAAATATATGCTATGGGAAATAATGAGATAAGTTTTAGTTTTAAACCAAAAAAAGATGTTATAACTAAGAATCAGAAAAAATACTAACCTAATCAAGGAGTCGAGGAGAAAGTTTGAGGAAAATTTTTCTGAGGACGTTGAAGATAACCCGAAATTTTTCTGGCGTTATGCTTCTCAAAAACGTCCCAGTAGCCGTTCAATCCCTGACATACTGCACAATAGTCCACTTGTTGCTGATCCTGTGCTGAAAGTTGAAATTCTCACCTGACAATTCTCATCTTTTTTGTCTCTTCTGAATCTGGTACTGTTTTTTCCCCTAATGTGTATGACGTATTGCTTTAGATGGAATTAATTTTAATTACTGACTCAGTGGTTCTAAAGCAACTTGTGTCTCTTAAAACTAATGAATCTTCTGGTTCTGACTGCAATCATCCTTGTATCCTGCATGAATTTCGAGCAGTCTTGTCTCGGCCACTTTCCTTGCTTTCTAACTTATCAAGTCTTTCAAAACTCCTTTTGAATTGGAAGACTGTCCATATTATTCCTCTATTTACGAGGGCTATAAAGAGTCCTTCTGAAAACTATTAACCTATAAGCATGACATCTTTGGTTGCGGAAGTTCTTGAAAGAGTAGTCAATTCTTCAGTTATTCAGCATCTTGAAGTAAATAATCTCTTGCTCAGCTCACAGCGTGGTTTCCGCTTTGAAGATCAGTTGATACCAATTTCCTAGAATCGTATGACTACATCACTAGGTTACTTGATGTAGAGGTGCCTGTTGACATGATTCTGCTTGATGTTTGTGAAGCTTTTGACTAAGTTTGTCACAAGAAACTTGCAATTAAGCTACGTGCAGTCAAGCTTAAGGAGAATTTCCTTCTCTGGATCCTTGATTATCTTAACCAGTGATCCCAGTGTATTCGGCTATTTGAAGGCTCTGGCAACGACATTCTTTGCTCCTGTCAACAAGTTTTTAGTAAAGTTCCTCGGGGAAGTGTAGTGTGACCCACGGTATTTAAGATCATGATACTCCTTCTACTGTCAGCAGTAAGCTAACACTCTATGCCGACAACGCTTCTCAGACCGGCCTTTTCAAGTGAAGATCATGCACTTTTACAGAACAGTCTTGAACTGCTTGGTTATGGGGCTGAGGCTTAGCTTCTAGAATCTAATGTCGCCAAGTGCCATGCAATTCACTTCAACAACAAAAATCCTTGTCATTCTTGTTTTCTTTCTGGCCATCCAATATTCTCTTTAAATAATGAGCGAGATATTGGTGTCACTATTGATAATGAATTGAAATTCAGTCCCCATGCTGACAAGTCTGCTGCTGGTGCTAATTGTGAGGCAGATCACCTTTCCACTCGTTCCCCCAAAGTCATTAGTGTTCTGTATAAAGGGCTACTTCAACCCAAGCTTGAAGTTGGAGTGTCTCTAGCCTCCCCTTATTTAAAAAAAACCTTTAAAGTTCTGGAAGACGTACAGAGACGCACCTCTGCAGGAACTTTCTTACCCTACAAGACTAGCTAAGATGAAACCCCCAACATTTGTGTCTAAGGGAAGAAGAGTCGATTTTTTTCTTACCAACAAGCTAATGAAGGCCAACACTATCAGCATTATTTCCTTTTGTTGGTCCTGATTCAAGAATTAGAGGTCATCGGCTGAAACTTATAAAGCAGTCTAACATAACCAGGCCTCTCACAAAATTCCTTTCCTCAAGGGTTGTCACTGAATGGAACAAACTCGCTGAAGATAGAGTCACTGCTGACTGTTGGCATCTTTAAACGAAGATTAGATGCTGAGTTGTCCTCTGGAATGGGGAAAATCGACCTGGAAGCCACTCATCATCCATCAGCACATGATCACTAAACATCATTGTAAACATCTTCTCGATCATCAATCTGGGGCTTCACATCTTTAGATTGCTCCAAGCAGCAACTTAAGGTTATTTAAGGTAATACAAGTATGAGTATAAAATGACAAGTGTGGACAATAACCAAAAATAAATGAATAGTCTTAAATAGTAATTCTATACTGTGAAGCGCCAAAATGCGCTTAATCTAATATATAGAATTGTAATTTATACTTTTTTAGTGAATAAGATATAATAACAATGTGCCACACAGTGGCGAAAGTGTGTTTTTCCGTGAGTTTTTTCTGTCATATTTTTGTCAGAATGTTTAAGTTGTTTTTTAAAAATTAATGGGGTGTCTAATCTTAATTTACTCAAAAACGACCCTGTAATTTTAGGTTATTATGTAGTGATAGGAAATTTGAGCTGTTCCGAATAGTGCGGGGAAAGCTAACAGTGGATTAGACTGTTTTCAATTCCTCAAGCAGATGGGGGAAAAAAAATCTAAAAAGAACAAGAATTTCTGAAGTTCCGACTCAACTGCCGGGTTATGAAACATGATTTATTTAAATTTGAATTCACAAGACCGATTACAAGACGATTCTTATATAGTTAACTTAAGATAGCTGACATGCTCCCTTACCCTTTGTTTGCCTTACCTTTGCCTTCTCCTTTATTATTTATTTAAATGTTTTATTAGACGGGAATTCTTCTTTCGTGTTTCATTTGTTTAGTTTAGCGTTTGTGTTTATTTTTATGTTTTACTCACCATTTTTCTACATGCTTGTTCAACCTAAGCTCTTAGTTATTCATTTTGCTTGAATGGAAAGGCAATGTTGCCTAAAAAAAATTTATTTTGCATTATTTGGTAAATGGCTTAGGTCATATTTTCCTTCATTTTTTTTATCCCACCTCCAGTCTTCTCAGTGACGAAAACTTTAAAAAAAAAATGGTCATCTACGTCCACTTTTTTTTTATTAAATAGCTGTCAAACCGGACACTATTCAAACCGCCACATACTGTAAAAAAATATATATATCGAAAAAATACCTTTCCTGTATTAAAAGGCGCCCTCTCACCACAGAAATCCCTTCTTACGTTGACCTTTTTTACCATTTCACACTTTTCAATATGCTGGTCTATCATGTCTCCCACATGAGGCAATGGACATTGAAGGCCTGAGCCTAGACCCACTGACAGTTGTCAATGGGTTGAGGCATTGACCTTGAATCTCAACTAAATGTTCTTGAACGTCATCTCTTGGTCTTGGGCTTTGGACTTTTCCTTTTTGCACCATGTGGGCATTCAGAATTTATTTGCAGTAGTCATCATGTCATCTTTTCTTTTTGCACCATGTGTGCATTCAGGATTGATTTGCAGTAGTCATCATGTCATCATGTCATCTTTTCTTTTTGCACTATGTGTGCATTCAGGATTGATTTGTAGTAGTCATCATGTCATCATGTCATCTTTTCTTTTTGCACCATGTGTGCATTCAGGATTGATTTGCAGTAGTCATCATGTCATCTTTTCTTTTTGCATCATGTGTGCATTCAGGATTTATTTGCAATAGTCATCATGTCATCTTGAGTAACGTGTGCCTATATTTCAGATCCTTGGAGAGCACGATGTAATGATTGAAGATCAGAAAAGTTCTGCTGGAAGGTGGAAGATTAAATTTAGAGATGCTTCAGAAAGAACTGATTTTCTGTCAAAGGTTATGAAAGTTTTTTATTTTTTTTTACGAATATCATAATTATTTCATTATTTTTGAAAACATTCAAGTCATACAAAATATTTTTTGTAACATAAAAAAAAATCAGCACCGAATTACCCTAGAGAGAGAGATACAAAAATTCTTCCTAGAGAGAGAGGAATTCTCTCTCGAGGAATTCTTCCTAGAGATAGAAAGAAAGAGAGAGACACAAAAATTCTTCCTAGAGAGAGAGGAATTCTTCCTAGAGAGAGAGGAATTCTCTCTAGGAATTCTTCATAGAGAGAGAGGAATTCTTTCTCTAGGAATTCTTCCTAGAGATAGGGGAATTCTATCTCGAGGAATTCTTCCTAGAGAGAGAAAGAAAGAGAGGGATACAAAAATTACCAAATAGTCTGGGAATCGCTAGTTGGGATACACAGTCAAGGAAAATCACTCTCTTTCGTTTTTTTTTCAAAAACTACCGAAAGGTTCAGCTTGAAAGTTTTCTTTTTCTTTTTGAAGTCTTGCCAAATGGATTCTTTTATCTTTTAAATGTAAGCAGTAAAGTTAAGAACTTTCTTATTTATAAAAGTTCAACTCGACCGTGAAAAGAATGTACAAAATTCGCTAAAAATCACTAGAAGAAAATTTCACTGAGAAAAAGAAGTAAAAGTCGTGATGGAATCTAGAGGGTAGTAGTTTAATTGCGGTTGGCCGTTTAGCCACTCACATGGGTGGCAGTGTTATACTAGAAACAAACTCTGAAGGCCAAATTTTTCACATTCACATACAAATAAATACCGTTTGCAACGGGGTGGTAGGCTAGAAGTAGAATCTTACTCCAATGCCAAATTTATACATATTTTTAAGTTTTTTTTTTTTTTTTTTTTTTTTATTAAATTTATTTATTCTTTTATTTTAATTTTATTTTCAAATTAAAATAGTTTTAAATAAACGTACATTCGGATTAAATTAAACATACATACTTTCAATTTTAAATTTTATATTAAACCGCCATTTTTAAAAAAAATATATCCCTCCATTAAGTTATGAAAGATCTTGAATATGACAAAACTAACACAATGGTGTTCATTTTGACAATAAAAGAAAATAGTTGGGTTTTTTTCAGATGTTGAATATATTCGCAGCGTTGAGTATTCCAATGCTCTGATGAAATCACCCGGGCAAGAACCTTTGTAGGATTTTTTTTTATTTGAAATTTACCATATAGATAATGCCACCCACAAGGGGGTGATAAGCTAGAAGTAGAATCTTACTCCAAAGCCAGATTTCGTACATTTTTTAAAATTGAGAAACTATACTAATTGAGTATATATATAACTGTTATTATAGTATAATATAATTATAATAAATAACCAAGACTAGTTATAATTCACGAGAGTGGACAACTCTGCTATCAACCCCCTTAAATCCTTGGGTAGTTCCTACCCATCATTAAAACATAAAAATGGGTAGGAGCAAGGCCGTAACCAGAGGTTGGATTAGGGGGGTTTGAACCCCTCCCGAAATGTTTATTTGACTCGTAAAAACTTAACAAAAATGGATATAAACAAATTTTATATGCGTTTTTTGAGTTTTTTTTGTGTAAACCCCCGTCCCCCCTTACCCAAAAAAAAAATCTTTGAGTAAAACCTCCTCCGAAAAAAAAAATATGGGTAAGACCGTGGATAGGAGGTATAGGGAAACCCTCTGGATGACGTTTGGATAAATACATTAGAATTAGTGAAGATCCGGATATTTTATCCTGTAATTCCGGTATTTTATTATAACAGATTCTGTTTTATTTTTATTTTATTTTTAACAAATGAGTCACAAAAAACAACAGTTAAATCTCCTTATAATATTAACAAAACAAAAATAAACATTACCGTATCACATTCACAATAAGTCTCGACGCAATTTAGCGTGTTTGGAACAACACAAAAAAAACAGCCAGAAAACAACTATTATTACACTTTCTATAAAAAATCTTTTATTTATCTACCTCCCCCACCCCCACTAAACAATTAATCAATCATTCTGAAATTAATATACTTACAGGGAACTCGAATTTGTCCCATACTCATAATCTACAATTCATCCCAATCCCAGACACTCACCCAATCACAAAATATAGGAAACAAAATCTCTTTTAGTAACACACAAGCATAAACTCATTCCAAAATTAATCAATCCATCTTTAGAATGCTGGTTAAAAAAATAGACTGCAAATATATTTAGCATTCCTTGGTCCCATTTCCGCCCTTAATTCTAACCATAAGTCCAGATATTGGCGCTGGGGGTATGACCTCCCGAAAAATGAAAATGGATTAGGCCTAAAAAAATCTAGTGAGCCGTTGGTTTGCCCGAAATCGGGGTCTGAAAAGGGGCCAAAATTTATGTAAGTCTATGCCCCCGACAGAAGGCCTTCAATTACTCAAATTTCAGGTTGTGCAGTGTCGAACTGAGCTACCTTCTGCCCTGTCCCATCCCTCACTTCTGAAACAGAAAGTCATCTTAGGTTCAGAAGAAACGACCTTGAATAAAACCATGAGAATCCGATTAAGTGCGGAAGAATATGGAAAAGGTAAAATTGTTGACTTGGAAAAGAATCTGTTTGAGTGGGACAATGGTCGAAACTTCTTTGAAGGTGAAGGTGTTGGATGTGTCTTTGTAGTTGCCCTTTGGGAATCGCAGTTTGAGGTAATACTCTTGATTATTTTTTTATTGCTATTTTACTATTATTTACTTTTTAATGTAATTATTTTATTGTTTCTACTATTTACCATTTTACAATTCTTATTTTTTTTTTTTTTGATTTTTCATAACCATGACCGCCCCTCCCAAAATTTGCAAACAAGGGTTGTGTCATTGACATTTGCTTTGGTGTTTAGCTATTTCCAGAGGTGAGATAAATTGTGGAATAGCTTTTTATCATTTTTAGAAATTATGTGGTCGAAAATAATATTTTATGCAGTTTTTTATGCTTGGGGGAGAGGGGAACATCTCATCAAAACGATCACATGACTCCAGTTCCCCGAACACACCAAGGGGAATTTTATTATTGGATCCATCCCTCTGTCAGGGAGGGTTGCCACCCAGCGTTTATGTTCATTCCAGCCAGAGCCGTCGTTTCGAGGGGGGAGAATTGCCCCCCCCCCAATTTGCATAAAAACTATTATATAGCCCATGCCCCTTTGCTATCCAGATATGGACCCCGCTCCCCCCCCCCCAATAAAGATTCTGGAGCTACTCCCCTTATTCCAGCACAAGTTTAGTGTGAGTATCCCCGCATTGCACGGATTTAACGGCGTGGATAAGCGTACAACCGGCCCAGCCATTAGGGGAGGGGTATCAAGGTCTTTTCCAGGTAGGTAGGTCAGAACACGATTTCTTGCATTTTTTAAGAGACCTGAAGCAGAACAGACTATTCATGACAAAAAAGGGTTTCACGACCAGTGAAAAAGATAAGAAAACGATATCTAACAAGGTGTCTTCAGTGCAGGTGAGAACCTTACAGGACGGAAACAGAAACAATGAGAAATCGAAACGAATAAAAACATGAAGAAATAATAAAAATATGAAATGGAAACAAGAAATAATTAAATCGAAGGAATAAGACAAATATACGAACATCACACTCGCTAAATCCAATTAGTAACAAAATAAAATATACAGTTCAGTTCAGGTAGAAACATAAAAGTAACAAAATGTACAGTTTTAGTTACCTCTTTTGCATCTAGAGAGTAGTTATAGGTAAAATAAATGGTATAATTACTTTTTAACTCTGCTGAGAAACACTCCTCTATTTGCCAACTATTGGAGCTGGTTCTAGGTATTGAACATGTTTTTTTCTTTTCATTTGTTTTTACTACAGTAACTTGTTTTAAGAGAAGATTTTGATTATCTTTGCTCCACTTATTGTTCTAACACATTCCTTAAAATATTTTATTTGAAATAGGAGAAATATTTGTGAATTTTTCTCCTGTCTTCTTTTTTTTTTTTTTTACTGGCCATAAACCCGTTTCTTTGAAAGTATTTTTTTTATTATTTTTTCCAACATTTTTAACTTTGTCTCCAGGAAAAAATAATCTTAAGTAAGGACACAGTGCTTTACAACTATGAAGGATAACAGTGCTTTGAATAAAAAAAAAATGCTCTGAAAAGCCTGCCTTGGTCTTGAGTTTGACCTTGACCTTAAGTTTGACTTTGACCTCAACTTAACCTTGAGATTCCTCACAATGACGGCATATTCAAAATCCTGAATTTTAATCATTTTGTGAGTTTTTTTAAAGAATTTCTGCAGTTTGTTATTTTTACTATGCTTACTATGCTTCAAATTGGTTAATGGGGTCGTCTCATCATTTTTTTAAAGCAAAAATATGCCTAGGGAAATTTTAAAGTTTTGAGTAGTTGAAAAAACTGCGTCTAATTGGTAGCTAAGAAACAAAACCAAAGTGTTAATCCCGCTACCCTCTCGACGGCAAAACTATCCAAAGGCTGTTGCAAATCTTCACGTTACCCAGGGAAGCTAAATAGGGTTATGCCTAAAAATAGAAACTAAACTGTAGAAGTAGGGCCTTTCGCTAGCTCCGAAAGTCGTCGTGTAGGTGAAACATTCAGGACTGTATAGTCGTGAAACTCTCTTGCACAGGACATGTATTAAGAGTGAAAGGTGAGAGGTTGCTAAAGATTGTTCTTATTTGCTATTTTGATCTGACTCTTTTCTCAGGAGTTAGGGGTTCTTATATTTCTTAACATTGGACGTGATCGTCTCTTACTAGGTTGCTAGCTAACGCTGCAACCTGGATTCACCTGAGACCAAAGAAAAAGCAATTCATTCCCGAATGAGAGGGGAAGATATCGTAAGAAAGAATTTAAAGGAAATTTAGAATTTCTCGGGAAGTAGTGAAGAAGGAAGCTTTGATAGATTGGGATGGAGGAGGAGAGGGCGCATCTGTGTCTGCATCAGGCGACAACGTGCTGCGCTGAATTACTAGTTTAATAATAAAATTAATAATTAATTTAATTTATAATAATTAATAATAATAATTCTAGTTTAATAATTAATAATAATAACTATAATAATTTATTTTTGACTGTTATAATTTTAATTGTTATATTTTGACCGTTATTTTTTAATAGTTAATAATTTAGTTTAATAATTAATAATAATAATAACTTATTGTTTGACCCATTAACATTATAAAAAAGAGGAGTAACAAAAGAAATTAAAAGGGAAAGACATAGAAAACAAATACATGCAAAACAATATCAATATAAAGAACTACAAATGCAAATCAGAACAATCGTACAAGAGGATCAAAAGGACCCAACCGCTTGCAGGCCTCATTTTTTAACTTGGAGTCCAACTTATTATATGACATCAATATATCACTTGCATTAAACATTCGAATAATCTTACGGTTTCTATACCAACGAGGCAAATACAAAAGATATTTACAATAACGGAAATACGAAACTAATATCCTTCATATCACTAGTATTAAAAAAAGGGCGCAAACCTGATAGAAAAAGGATGGAATGGTCGCAATATGTTGAGTAGAGTTTAGACAACGTCTTACGAGAATGTCAGCCACGATTTGGGACAATTTTAGCCTAACCTGCTTTAAGCTTATTCTTAATATCTGCAAGTGCACTAGCACGGATAGCTGAAATAGAAGAGCAGATACTAATCCCGAGCCAACGCAACGCAGGAACCAGCTTAACTGAAAAAGAACTACAACTCAAATCACTACTTGGGTTTTTAGCATTGAAAACTAAATACTCACATTTTTCAGCATTAAGCACGAGGCCAATTTTTTCCAAAAGCTTAGAAACAAACTGGGTAGACTAAGCTAGGGTGAATTTTGAACGGCTAATAAGTAATAAATCATCTGCATAAGCAATATAAGATAAATTAGTTAGACCCGTAAAACACGACGAAAAAATACGAGAAAGCACCGGGTATAAACAAGCATTAAAAAGGTATGGTGTCATTCATTAATTGACAGATTTATTGTCATAACTGAAAAACATAAAAGCATAGTTACATAATTTTACGCAATACGTCAAATGTCACTTGACGTGACGTATTTATTTTTGACATGATTTTGTTGCTCTTATTAGTTTGAGCCTGTTATTTTATGTTGATTTTTTTCGTTTTTCATCTATTCCTCCGTTTTCCATCTATTCCTCCATCTATTTTGGTTTTCCACCTATTTATTTTTGACGTGATTTTGTCGCTCTTGTTAGTTTGAGTCTGTTATTTTATGTTGATTTTTTTCGTTTTTCATCTATTCCTCCATCTATTCTTCCGTTTTCCATCTATTTATTTTTGACGGATTTTGTCGCTCTTGTTAGCTTGAGTCTGTTATTTTATGTTGATTCTTTTCGTTTTTCATCTATTCCTCCGTTTTCCATCTATTCCTCCATCTATTTTTTCGTTTTCCATCTATTTATTTTTGACGTGATTTTGTCGCTCTTGTTAGTTTGAGTCTGTTATTTTACGTTGTTTCTTTTCATTTCCCATCTATTCCTCCTCAGTTTTGTATTTATAAGGGAGATAAAACTATAATAATAGTTGATTTGCATTAAATTTTGCAGTATTCACATAAGCTTTATTCAATATTAATTAAAAAAAAAAAACTTTCCATAAAAATAAGTTTTTCAAAGAAAAGAAAGAGCCATATTGAATTTAATTCCAGCAGAAACAAATCCCTATAATAATTTAATTCAAAAGGACCAGAAATTACTAGAAACAGGAGTTTGGCTACTTTCCCCTTCCCTCTCCCCTAACCTAAAAGTCTAAGCTTATTGCGTCATTTGCGCTTTACTGAAAACTATATGTATCTTGAACAGTGGAGAAAAATAATTCGCTACAATAATCAAGACGATTGGGAAGAACCAATGAACATAAGTTGAATCTAATGATACTAATTCCTAGATACTCAATAATTCAAGATTTCTTTTCACTGTAATTTTATATTTCTATTTTCAATGGTGTAAATATGAAAGAAAAAGTTTGTGACCTAATTCGTTTTCAGTAAAGCACAAATTATGTAATAGGCTTTAGAGTTTTATGATTAGGGGATGGGCAAGGAGGAAATAGCCAAACTCCTGTTTGTAGTAATTTTGGTTTGTTATAAGTTTGACTTGAATATTCAATTAAATTCTTACCTGTTTTGAAATTTATTTATTCATCTATGTTTGTACCCGTTATCTTTATGTTTGCTATGATCGTTTATTTTAATTTTGGTTCTTTTTGGGTTTCATTTATTCTTTAGTAGTAATTTCTTTATTCATCTATGTTTGTACCAGTTATCTTTATGTTTTTTATGTTCGTTTTTTTTTAATTTTGGTTCTTTTTGGGTTTCATTTATTCTTTAGTAGTAATTTCTTT
This sequence comes from Artemia sp. Qi Xiang Cuo, assembly GCF_049724085.1. NCBI lineage: Eukaryota > Metazoa > Arthropoda > Branchiopoda > Anostraca > Artemiidae > Artemia > Artemia sp. Qi Xiang Cuo. The sequence continues at coordinate 17,251,279 of NC_142811.1, forward strand.
ATTAATCTATTTTTGTACAAGTTATCTTTATGTTTGTTATGATCGTTTTTTTTTAATTTTGGTTCTTTTTGGGTTTCATTTATTCTTTAGTAGTAATTTCTTTATTCATCTATGTTTGTACCCGTTATCTCTATGTTTGTTATGATCGTTTATTTTAATTTTGGTTCTTTTTGGGTTTCATTTATTCTTTAGTAGTAATTTCTTTATTCATCTATGTTTGTACCCGTTATCTTTATGTTTGTTTTGATCGTTTTTTTTTTTATTTTGGTTCTTTTTGGGTTTCATTTATTCTTTAGTAGTAATTTCTTTATTCATCTATGTTTGTACCAGTTGTCTTTATGTTTGTTATGATCGTTCATTTTAATTTTGGTTCTTTTTGGGTTTCATTTATTCTTTAATAGTAATTTCTGGTCATTTTGGGTTTGAATTATTATAGGAATTTATTTCTGCTGGAATTAATTTTAATATGGCTCTTTAGTTTTCTTAGAAAAAAAATATTTTTGAAAAGTTTTTAAATTAATTTTTATTCTTTTTTGATCGCCAAAGTTTTGTTATTGGTTAATATAAGGAATATTTCTTCAGTTTTTCACGTTCCTGGCAGATTTAAGATATCCGAATCTAATTCATTAGTTCCAATTAGTCTCTTTTATTTTTTCGACATCCCCCCTCCTCTCAACATTCCCTGAAAGTTTCAAGTTTATTCTTTAATAGTAATTTCTGGTCATTTTGGGTTTGAATTATTATAGGAATTTATTTCTGCTGGAATTAATTTTAATATGGCTCTTTAGTTTTCTTAGAAAAAAAATATTTTTGAAAAGTTTTTAAATTAATTTTTATTCTTTTTTGATCGCCAAAGTTTTGTTATTGGTTAATATAAGGAATATTTCTTCAGTTTTTCACGTTCCTGGCAGATTTAAGATATCCGAATCTAATTCATTAGTTCCAATTAGTCTCTTTTATTTTTTCGACATCCCCCCTCCTCTCAACATTCCCTGAAAGTTTCAACGAAAACCAGGAAAAATTAATCATTGTCTTGGTTTTTTCTATCTTTCATCGGTACTAACTTGTTTTGCTTTCTAATTTTGAACAGAAGTGGTTTGTAGGTTAGAAATGATGTTGAAAGCATAGGACGCAAAGTCTTAATAATATACAAACCTTCAGAAGGTCATGAAGAGTTTTCTGAAAAAGGAACTGTGAAGTGGTTAAGATACCACTTCAGCAAATATTTCGGCTATATAACTAATAGCCATTTTCAGCCAAACATAATGCAAACATTGAAACAAAGAAATCAATAAAAGTCTTGACTCGAAAGCTTTTCAATAAAGTAATGATGAACCAAAAATCACAAAAAATGGAAAAATTTGAAAAACTTCTAATGGAAAAACTTCTAATGAAACAAGAAGTAGGGTTAAATTTACTAAAGAAGAAGTAGAAGTAGTTTCGCTAGCTCAGAGAGTCGTGTTGCTAGGTGAAACTTTCAGGATTGTACAGTCATGAAACTCTCGAGCAAAGGCCACAAAAGTCGAATCAAGGTCACAAAGGCGTAGTAGTAAAATAGTAAATAGAAGTGAAAGTAATTTCGCTAGGTGAGGGAGTCGTCGTTCTAGATGAAACTTTCAGGACTACACAGTCATGAAACTCACCAGCAAAGGTCACAAAGATAAAATCAAGCCCAAACAGGTGTTTTTTACCTTCCACCTCCAACCCTTCTCTACTTCTAAGGATTTTAAGGATTCTGTGGGGATAGGCTTTTAAATTGAATTCTTGTCACTCAGCTTTAGCTATTAGTGTGATTTTGTCTTCAAAGTTAGGGCATTGTATGTTTGGCCAATAAAAAGAGAGCAGAAGAAGATGAAGCAGAAATAGAAGAGAGATGAAGTAGAAGAAGTAGAAGTAGTGTTGGTAGCTGAGAGAGTCGTCGTGCTAGGTGAAACTTTCAGGACATTACAGTCGTGGAACTCATCAGCGATAGCCTCGAAGATAAAATCAAGCCCATAATGGCGTTTTCTATCTTCCATCTCTGACCTTTCTCTACTTCTAAGGATTTAAGGATTCCGTGGAGATAGGCCGTTAAATTGAATTCTTGTCACTCAGCTTTAGCTATTAGTGTTATTTTGTTTTCAAAGTTAGGGCATTGTACGTTTGGCCAATAAAAAGAGGTAGAAGAAGCAGAAGAAGATGAAGTAGAAATAGAAGAGAGATGAAGTAGAATTAGTTTTGGTAGCTGAGAGAGTCGTCGTGCTAGGTGAAACTTTCAGGACTATACAGTCGTGGAACTCATCAGCGAAGGCCTCGAAGATAAAATAAAGCCCAGAAGGGTGTTTTCTACCTTCCATCTCTAATCCTTGTCTACTTATAAGGATTTAAGAATTCCGTGGGGATGAGCCGTTAAATTGAATTATTCTCAACCAGCTTTAGCTACTAATGTGATTTTGTTTTCAAAGTTAGGGCATATTATGTTTGGCCAATAAAAAGAGGTAAAAGAAGCAGAAGAAGATGAAGCAGAAATAGAAGAGAGATGAAGTAGAAGTAGTTATGGTAGCTGAGAGAGTCGTCGTGCTAGGTGAAACTTTCAGGACATTACAGTCGTGGAACTCATCAGCGATAGCCTCGAAGATAAAATCAAGCCCATAATGGCGTTTTCTATCTTCCATCTCTGACCTTTCTCTACTTCTAAGGATTTAAGGATTCCGTGGAGATAGGCCGTTAAATTGAATTCTTGTCACTCAGCTTTAGCTATTAGTGTTATTTTGTTTTCAAAGTTAGGGCATTGTACGTTTGGCCAATAAAAAGAGGTAGAAGAAGCAGAAGAAGATGAAGTAGAAATAGAAGAGAGATGAAGTAGAATTAGTTTTGGTAGCTGAGAGAGTCGTCGTGCTAGGTGAAACTTTCAGGACTATACAGTCGTGGAACTCATCAGCGAAGGCCTCGAAGATAAAATAAAGCCCATAAGGGTGTTTTCTACCTTCCATCTCTAATCCTTGTCTACTTATAAGGATTTAAGAATTCCGTGGGGATGAGCCGTTAAATTGAATTATTCTCAACCAGCTTTAGCTACTAATGTGATTTTGTTTTCAAAGTTAGGGCATATTATGTTTGGCCAATAAAAAGAGGTAAAAGAAGCAGAAGAAGATGAAGTAGAAATAGAAGAGAGATGAAGTAGAAGTAGTTATGGTAGCTGAGAGAGTCGTCGTGCTTGGTGAAACTTTCAGGACTTTACAGTCGTGGAACTCATCAGCGAAGGCCTCGAAGATAAAATCAAGCCCATAATGGTGTTTTCTATCTTCCACTTCTAACCCTTCTCTACTTCTAAGGATTTAAGGATTCCGTGGTGACAGGCCGTCATCTTGAATTCTATTCATTCAGTTTTAGCTATTAGTATAACTATTTTCTCCAAAGTTAGTGCAAAGTATATTTGACCAATAAAAAGAACGAAAAAGAGAGTAGCTTAGCTTCATTACCTCATAAAGATTCTGCTAAAACTCCGACCGTTTGAGTCTTAGTTGAACCTCTATGAGGCAATGTAGCTAAGGTTATGTTCAAATTTTATATTGTTTGCGATTTTTAGCTTATCATTAATTTATCGAAGAGCTCTGAGTTAGATTCGTATTGATTTCTTTATTTTAATTGACTTAATTGGATGTTCTAATTGACTTTTAATTGATTTCTTTGTTTAATGTTTTAATTGATTTCTTTGTTGTATTTTATTTTTTGCCAAAGATGAGTTGTTACTTATTCACCTTAGTCATCTTAGTCACCTTAGTCACTTAGTCACTTTAGTCACCTTAGTCACTTAGTCACCTTAGTCACTTTAGTCGCCTTAGTCATTTTAGTCACTTAGTCACCTTAGTCACTTAGGTTGTATCTTAGTCACCATCTTCTGAAAATGCTTTATTAACCTCTTATATTTTGTATGGTAAAAATAATGTTGTCTTCGGCATTGTTTAGATTAAAAGGTCAGGATTGAAGTGCTGCAATTACTGAGACGTCACACTCCCATGTATGCCTAGGGCCAGAGATGACGGAAAGGATGGAGTAAGACTTCAGCCCCTTCTTTTGCCTTATAATATCATGATTTTATTCCTAATTTCTGATACTTTTCTTGAAATGTGCCTAAATTTTACGCTTTACGATTTTGCCTCCCCCCCCCCCCCACCCTAGATATAAATTTGTGTGCACACGGACTTGATATTAACACCATCACTATCTACGAAGTCTACTTTATTTTTTCTTTGGTTAATAATACTGTTTCGTCAAAAATGATTATTCTTAGAAATCAGCTAAGCCTTTTTGAAAAAGAGGCTAAATGCCTCGTTGACCAAATTCTGAACTGATTTCAGGAGTTGAATATTCCTCATGGAACATTAATTTCTCTAACTGTTGAAGAAATTTTGGGCTCTTCTCTGGAATTCATGCAAAGAAGAAATTCAAATGACCAAATCGATGGAAAAAAGATGAGGTATGTCGCTTAAACTTTCCTAAATTTACTAAAAGATTATTCTGTATATCACTAAAGGCCCAGCTGCAGTGACATTTTCTTAATACCGAGATTTAGCTAGCTCCAATTTGAGCCAATCAGAATTTTGCATATAATTTTTCAGTCAATCAGAAAATTCAATAGAAAATCTAATTGGCTCAAATTGGTGCTAGTTAAATCTCGATATTTGTAAAATCTAAAATCTCATTGTGAACAGGGGCTTAAGAGTGACGTCATGTGCAGCATTCATATTGCTGATTCCCACATACGCTCACAAATCACACTGACCCAGATATCTGGAGCCATATATATTTTCAAATTGGCTTCTAGCTCTTTTAGAGACTAAGTCCATGCTAAAATATACCGTAAATTAGCTTATTGGGCTTTAAACAGAGCTTGGGCTTATAAAATGTTTTAAGTGCACTTGATTGCTCAATAAGCCGAAGTATTTATTGAAAGTTTTTAAGTAAATGCTCTGTTTATATTGACCTAAAAGTCCTTTTATTTGACTTTAAATTTTGCGTATATTTTTATTTGTTAAAGTAGGCAAATTTGCTTTTTAAAACTTTTCAGCTGATTAAATAGGTTAAAATAAAGCAAAAATATTGGTTTTAGATAGACTCTATTAAATAAGGAAATAATCAAAAAAATATTTAAAAAGCAAAACATTAACCGACTTCTGAGTCATTAATAACCATTATAAAAATGTTATTGGCTTCTGAGTTTGATATGTTAATTGGACGAGATCAATATCTTGAAATTAGCTTCTACAAGCTAATAAATGACAAACAGTACATTGGGAGCTGATTTAAAAGCCAATTTGGTGATGTCAGTGCTGGAATCTACTTTAGATTTTGAATTGGCTTAAAAAAATTATAATCAAATTAATTTTTAATTTTGCTTTAAAACCCCTACAAAATTGCCTTTAAGCCTTTAAATTTGCTCCTATCTGCTTTTAAATTTGTTTCTTTGTTGATTTTGGTTTTTAATCGGCTTCTATGTTTTAAAGGTTATTTTTTGAGTTTAAAGTAGCAGACTTGGCTCTTAGATACTCAGAAGCCAATTATATTTTTGAATTGGATTTTAAAACTGAGAAGTCAATGAAATATGGGCTTAATATTAAAAAAAAGGTAAAGGATGCGGGACTAGCTAGACCCTTAAGTTCCGAACCGGCGGTGCTGATTTCCGTCCCAAGGCCCTTCGGCCAGAAAGTGGAATGGGGGGATGGGGGCCAGCCATCCTGTCCTTTCGCACACCCCTCCTGTTTACCTTCCCCAGATTTCTTCAGGTACCCATTTAGAGCTGGGTCGACTCTAGCTGAGCTTACAGAGTCACGCCACTGACCCCCGTCCCAAACCAAATAATTGGATACTCTAGGATTCGAAGCACAGTATAAAGATATAGCAGTAAGTTTACCGCAGATAATTCCTGGCTCTTCATTCTCGGTGCGAACAAACAGCTCCTCCCACTTCTTCTTGCATTTAATTTAAAATTAGTTTCTTAAAAATTTAGTGTTCCAACTTTGAAGCCAAGTTTCGCGTTCAAGAGAAATCTGACTTGTCTACCCGTGAAAAGATCTAATGTCGCTTATGTTTATACGTTCTCTGGAGCACTCGCACCTCGGTCCGGGTTTTTATAGTGGGTGAGATAGGGAAAGATCACACTGCCTATAATTTATATACTGTGATTCAAACCCTCGCCCTCTCGGACAAAGGATCCTAAATCCAGCGCACTAATATTAGCTATAACTTGGCTTCAATCGGCTTTGCTAAATTATATATTAGAAGCTTAGAAGATGACATATTTTGGCTTTTAAATCGACTTGAAAATTATCCCAATCCATTTGATCTTTTAAAATAGACATGTAAGTTGGGTGTTACTTAAGTTTTAAATTTTCGTTTTCTTTCTTTTTGGCCTTCAAGATAATCAAACGAGTTTTTAAATACTGAAAAGTCAGTCACATTTTTCAATTGGCTTTCAAAACTTAGGAGCCAATTCAAAGCCGATAAGCTAAAATGTAGCGACGATAATGTTTTTAAGTAGAACCTTACTTTAAAACTATTAAAAAGCATTAATTGATTTCCAATTATTTTTCAAATTGAAAAATATAATTGGCCTCTTATTTTTAAAATCCAACTCAACGGAGTCGATAGAAGCGAATTAAACCCAATAAGCTAAAATGAAGTATAAACACAGAATTTGGTTTGAAAAACCTAAAAGCCAATTTAGAAGTCATAGGGGTTAAAAGCTAATATTGTCTTTTAATCGACTTAAAACCCAATGCAAAGTGACTATTGCTGATTTACTTTAGCCAATTGGCTTTTAATTGAATTCCAATTTAAAGCCAAAATCTTTAAACAATATCCTAAGTTGGCTTCTAAAGGGTTTTAGTCAACACAAATAAACAACACAAATAGTCAACACATATGAACACAAACACTAGGTAGAACAATGAGGAACTTTGTTTTTTTGTTTTTTAATTTGTTTTTTTGTTTATTATTTATCATGTATTGTTTTTATTTTTTATTAAGACAGTGGAACTCAAACCTCAAATGAATATTTCGGTCCTATATTTAAGGGCCTTCCTCAACAAAACACAAATGAATATATATATAAAAAACTTAGATTAAAATAGTTTTAAAGGTCGCATTTTCATTTTATATGTATATATTCACTTGTGTTTTGCTGAAGACGACCCTTGGATATAGGATCAACATATTCATTTGAGGTTTGAGTTCCACTGTCTTACATAAAAAAATTCCCTATTGTTCTACCTAAAGTTTGTGTTTATCATGGAAAGGCAGTGTGGTCTTCGTCGCTATTTAGTCTGTATTGACTCAAATTATGAAATGAAAGACCTAAAACTTTGCCTAACGTTACAGAAGTGGACGCATAAAATTACACCTTAATCTTAGTAATTCTTGAATCGTGTAAGAACCAACAAATAACTTGGGGTTAAAACCCTTGGAATACCCTTGGAATAAGAAAAGAAAGAAAGTGGAGTTAATCAGCTGTTCTATTGTTGAGAGTTGATATGAGTATTATTGATTCACAAATTTTAAAGCATCCGTCATGTATTAAAATGTCTGGACCTACAAGCATCCCACATGATTATGGATGATCTGAATTGAAACGGAGAATTTGAAACGAATTCAATTATGTGAATTGTTGAAATGATTGTGAATAATTTCTGAGACCACACTGGTTAAGTATGGCAAAACAGGAAAACGTAAAAAAAAGGAGGTGAACGTGAAAAAATGGAGAAAAATGGAACTATTTCGGTCTAAACTTTGGCTCAGTCGTTCTCAGTGCAGAAATATGAACGTCCATCAAAACTTTATAAGTTTTCTCGTTTTGCCAATGATTGCGAAAAAAAATAAATTACAAAAAAAATTAATTTGAATATAATGCTTAAAGAAAGCAATGCATATGTTATATCAGATTAATTATATCAGGTTATATCAAACTAAAAATATATAGATATAGGTCCATCGGAAAGTCCCCAGCTTAAAATAAATTTATGCACACAGGTAACAAATCAGATTGAGTATAGATAGTTTGTTTATATTTTTCTGATCTCTATTTTATATCTTTTCTATTTTTATCACTAATTTACTCTCTATTAATGCCACTGCCATGAACTTGGAAATTATCTCTAAAAGGCTCCAGCCAACATGGGGTAAAGTAGTAATTTGACATTCTCTGCAGACATGGGCGGAGTTACTGAAGAATAGGAGCGCCAGTTCACGAAAAGATTGGGGGAGGGGTATCGATTTTTTCTTTAATCTTTTGTAGTTATGGCATAAAAAATTATTTTTTATTCCCCCTTCAAATGAAGGAGAGGGGTAACTGCTACCTTCTCACCCCTCCAGTTGTTGCCCCTGCTCAAGAATAGCTGACAGACAAGGACGAAGCACAGCCAATATCGGGTAAACCCAAATCACATGTTTTCAAACCATGCGTACTTTATATATTATATTGTCCAATCTGGTCCTTAATAAAGTTTTTGTTTAGTGACGTCGAGATAACCCCCAAACATACCTCTTTGAAAGACAGAATGTCCAATATTGGGTATGCCACACCCTTGGTTGCTGCTGGAAGTTCCGACAGCCTGGCGGCACAGAAAGAGCCAATTGTTAATAATATTGACCCTACGCTTTCTAGTCGCCCTAGTAGCTCTCTCAATATCAGCAAGAGTTTTCCAATCAATAACTCAGAGCCAGGACCTAGTTCTTTTAGAGAAGATGCCACTGGAGTATCTGCAAAGTTAGATATGATACTGAAGAAGGTAAACTTTTACTAATTTTGCAGTCCTTTTTTTAATCAGTCATTTTTTGCGTAGTGCCTTACTTCAAAGTAAAGGCTTTATTTTCATACTAAGCAACTGCAAAAATGTTTCTCCTTCTCATTTCCTCTTTTTGCATGTGGCTCAAATGTATTCTTGTTAGCTACCTCCGTGTTAGAGCTAAGTGCTGCCTGACTTAGGTACAGAGGGAGATGGTGAGCAATCCCCCCTCTAAGATTTGTTACAAGGACTTACCTATCCCTTTGAAAATCAGGTATCCTGTTACCAAACAGGTATCCTGTTATGAATAGCAATGTGATATATTCTTCAGGGGTGGGGAGGGGTCCGTAATGGGAAAAGTCAGGTCTACTCTCTTAACTGTAATTTCTGTGAAGGGATTCTCTGGAATAATTTCTGAAGAGCCTCCCTCCCTTCAATTCTCAATTATGTAACTGATATCTTAGATGTCTACTACTGTTTCTGAAAAATCACTGCAGCATCAAGCCGCCTGAGGCCAAAACACATACGCAGACTCCTCCTCCATCCCAATCCATTCAATGCCTCCCTCTTTACACCCTCCCAAGGGGTTCACTTTCCCTTAAATCTTTTCTTACGACATCCTCACACCCCATTTGGGGATTACCTACTTTTAGTTTGGCCCTAGATGGCTGTTTGACCCTAGATCGCCCCTTAGTTTGGCCCTAAATGGCTTTAGTTTGGCTCTAGATGGCTGTTTGACCCTAGTTTGGCCCTAGATGGATTTTTGGTAATCTCAGGATAACAAACTTTATAAAAATCTTGTCTCAAGTCTGTTATATATATTATGTGATAGTAATCATAAATTCCAGAAACTTTATTCTAGAAAATAATGCAGAGGGTTTGAACAGAAGATGTCTTTACGTGTCCTTGGGTTGCAGAGATTCGTTTTCGCACAAAAATATTAATTTTTCAATTTGTAGTAAAATTTCTCCCAAACAAATTAGCCTACTGTGTCATTGACGGATAATGAGGGGTACTGTTCTTTTGAGGTGACACCGGTTTAGCGTCCTTGTCGGAAAAGTCATTCTTTATTTATTCAGTTTCTAATACATTTATTAAATGAATTTATAAAAATTTTGTTTATCTTGTTTTATCGCTAAGCGTAGCCATTGGAGTCTAAGAACTTGTCATGCTTTGGGGAAGATGTTTGTAAATTTGATTTTTGAAAGATTTGGAAGATTTTGTCAAGATTTTTGTTTTTTAGTGCATCTAGTATAGCCTAATACTGCGGAAGTCACTTTACCATTTAAAATGAAATATTTTCTTGTCCAGTAAATTTATTTTTATTTTCAAGATTATAAACTTGAAGCAAATTACAATTCTAATTTTTAAAGTTTTTAATAAAAAGGAACTAATCAAGTAGCCTACACTCATTTACAATTGTTAAGTGACTTCTGTTCAATGCTGCTATTTTTTTTTATATTGAATGATCCTTTTTTTATATTGAATATATTGAATTTTTTTATATTGAATTTGTTATTTAAAATAATTGTCTGCTTTGCTCCAGAACTCCTTAGATTGCTCCGAGCTTCAGTTTAAGGTAATTATAAAAAAGAATACGGCACTGCAATTTACAGTCCCTGTCGGTGATTCTGATCTCCATTTCATGGCCTTTCAGCCAGGAAGTGCAGTGGGAGGATGGGTGCCAGCCATATTTCGCACACCCTTCCTGTTTACCTTCCCCAATTTCTCCACGTAGAAATCTGGAGAAATCTCGACTCTGGCTGAGCGTGACAGAGTTACACTACTGACCCCCGTTCCAAACCAAATAACCAGAGACGACAGGACTTGAACCCCTATCCTCAGGGACAAATGATTTCAAGTCTAGCGTGCTAACCACTCGGCTAGGACGGTTCAGGTAAAGTAGTTTTAAGGCACGTGAAATTATTTCACGTGCGTGAAATAATTATGCCATTAATTGTGCCATTTATTGTATTATGTGAAATTATGCCATTTATTGTAAGAGATTAATCTAAAAATGACTGAAAAGTTATTTCAATTTAATCATTGCAAGAAAAAATTGCTGGTTGACAATCATTCCCCATGTAGATTTTATAATATTAGTTGTCTCCCCCCCCCCCCGAGGGTCTGCTCAAGCTATTTAGTTAGCTTATTTTAGATGGATCAGCTCTGTCTATATAATCTCTGAGTTAATATAAAAATCATTCTGTAGATAAAGTAAATGTTTTCAAATAAGATATATTCTTAGTATAATCTCAGTGTAGACTTAGTAAAGAGCCAATGTGTCGTTCAATTTTCTTTTTTGCTATTGACCTTATCACATAGAACAGAAGATCAGAGAAAGCTGAGAGAGGGCTTATTTGATCGTAAGCTCTGAGGTGTGAGAACTTTTTAAGGTCACATTTTAAGAGAACTAATTTCATCGATTGTGAAAAAATAATTGAAAAGAAATTCAACCATAACTGCATATATGGGGAAGGGGGAGTAGGATTCGTCTGATTTTCTCCTGCAAAAAAAAGTCACCGTTGATGGGCGATTAATCTAGATAAGCGATTGACAACTGGCTCCTCCATAAACCTAAATTATGAAACTCAAAATTGCTAATTTAGATAAAAAAATTATTACATTACATTAAGGATTACAGGGTGTCTCGAAAAAATGTACTCACACTTAGAATAACGAGAAATCCTTTATTTATGAATATACAGCAAAATGGAATGGCTTCGAATATAGAAGACAAATATGATTAAGGAATCATGTTCATTAATCGTTGCTAATATGCTGTCTTAGAAATCAGCTTAGCTTTAAAGAGAAGATGTTTGTCCTGAAATGTTACTGGAAGACCGAAAACGCCATTGAAGTGCAAGGACAATTCAGAACGGAAATATCAAGATCGCCACCAACGCGCCGGACTATTGCTCGCATCAAAGAGAAATTTGAAGCAGAGGGAACCATTCAGAACGTCAACAAGAACCGTTCTGGACGACCGCGGACATCCACGAGCCCAGGAAAAGAAGAGAAGGTGCAGGAAACACTTTTACAATCACCACAGAAATCACTTAGACAAACTGCTTGGGAAACAAACATCTCAAAAGATAGCGTCCATCGTATCATGAAGCGTCTGCACTGGAAAAGCTACATTCCAACACCAAGTCATAACCAAAACGAAGACGATCCTGACCGGCAAGTTGAATTTTGTGAATGGTATCTGGCAAAATGTGAAGAAGATGCAGGGTTTCAACAAAAAATTTTTTGGAGCGACGAGGCAACCGTTAAATTAAATAGCACCATTAATCACCATAATTGCTCGTACTGGGCTCCTGTAAATCCTCATGTAACACTTGAATACCATGTCAACTTGCCAGGAGTAACAGTGTGGTGTGGGATATCTGCACTGGGCATCATAGGGCCATTTTTTATTAACGGAACGGTCACTGGTGAGAGCTACCTTAACTTGCTTCAGGAGTTTGTTGGTCCACAAATTTCTGAGATGTTTAGTGATGACGGCGAAATTTACTTTCAGCAAGATGGTGAACCTCCCCACTACCATTGCGATGTACGAGCTCACCTCAATGCAGCTTTTCAAGACACATGGATTGACCGAAGGGGTGCCATTGTATATCCTGAACATTCCCTGGACCTAATGCCCTCGGACTTCCTTTTGTGGGGATATCTCAAAGACAAAGTTTATCGCACCAAACCAAGAACAATTGAAGCTTTGAAAATGGAAATTGAAAGACAATATCGCGATATTCCTAATGACCTGTTTCGTGATGTTTGCGAATCCCTTGGTGTGCGTTATCAACGTTGTCTGGACAATAATGGTCATCAATTTGAACATTTGCAAACATAATTCCTTAATCACATCTGTCTTCTATATTCGAAGATATTCCATTTCACTGTATGTTAATAAATAAAGGATTTCTCGTTATTCTAAGTATGAGTACATTTTTTTTAGACACCCTTTATAACTGTTGTAGCTCATTTTAATAATAATAATAATAATTTATTTTTAACCCGCTAAGGTAACAAAAGCGGAGTATAAGTAAAAGAAAAGAAAAAATACATACAAATCGACTAAATACACTAAATCACTAAATACATCACAAAATACACAATCACAAAATCACAAAAAACACACTAAATACACTTCACTAAATCAATGAAGGAGGCGTACAAACCCATGATGAGCTGGGAGAGCCTTCACTGTCTGGGGGAGTTTGTCAGCAAGCTCAACTAGCTTTTCAGTTATATCTGGAAGCCCAAAAACTGAGACAAGGTTACGGTTCCGGTACCACGGAGGCATATATGCCACGGAGGCATATTGGAAATAGACTTATTTTCAGCAATTTTTCTTTTTCATTTATTCATTTCATTTCATTTATTTCATTTTTTCATTTCATTTATTTTCTTTTTCAAACAGACACGCAGTAGCATTGGAAAATATTCTTCATCTTTCATTAACGATATTAGCGAAATTTGTAATGTGAAAATAGTTTGTAATTTGGCTTTTATTCTTAAATGTCTCGCACAAAAGCAAACGCTGTGTACTTAATCAAAACCGTATATTTTGTAGCAGGTTTAATGCGTTATGACGGCTCACGGACTGTGCTGAAGTATTTAACGGACTGTGCTGAAGTATTGAACTTAGACCTTAGATCCTCCAAAGCCAGGAACGGCGCATAAGACGTTTACGAAGCCTAATGAAAGAATAGTATTAAATATGGAACGCCTAAATGCGCTTTTTGTAGTTTTTTTCAACTTCTTCTTGCTTTGCAGTACAGAAAAAAGAAATTATATTTTAACCATTATTTGTTCACTGAATTTTTTTGAGGGGTGGCTTTGGCTTTAACTTCTCCGTCAAATTTCAAACACTGTAATGCAAAACACTTTAATTTAATTTAAATTAATTAAAATTGTAAATTTATTAATTTTAAATTTATTAATATTAAATTAATTTGATTAAAATGAAATTTAATTTAACTCTAATTTGAATTTACATTTAATTTTAAATTAATTAAATTAAAATTTAGTTTAATTTAAATCCGATTAAAACATTAAACCAGTCAAACGTGACTACACAAAACCTTACAAAATAGGTGACTTATGCAGAAATAGAGGAGAATATGGGAAAATCACTAAAAATCTATGTGTTTAGAGGAAACTGTCTGAGGGTCCCTACTTTTTATATTAGCCTGAGGTCATTGTAAATCTTTGTTTGCAACTCGTAATCAGGGCTTTCATTTTGCCTTTTATGTACCATTGCGTTTTTCTTTCTTCTGTTACCCGCATTGTGCCAGAAAAAATGCAACTTTTTAAGCTCTGTTAAAAATTCTGGCTTTATCTTAAGAATTTATGTTGATTAGGTACATAACGTCCTTAGATTTCTGTTAAGGGCAAAAAAGGGCAATAAAGATTGTAGACCTTCAAATAATATTTTGAAATGTTGGCTCAAATTGGGGTCAAGGAATTTTGTTTAATTCTGACTGGACTTTTACTACTATTGTTAATGGGCGGACTTGTTAATATCCACTCCTATTGTTATTATTGTTAATGAGTCAATGTGCGAACTCACCTAACTTAGTTGAAGCTCAGTCGATAAGGGCCCATTGGTTCAGTATCTTCCCCCTCTCTCCAAAGAAAAGAATTCAGCCAGCGGTTTACGGACTAGGGGCTAATTTTCACATCCTCACCATACACCTTACCAGCTGTCGGACCTTACCCTCCACAATTATGTCCTTCAGGTTAAGATCCAGTTTATGAAATGTCTTCAGCCGGCGTCTAATCCCAGCTGGACATTTTTCTATTTATTAGATGCCTTCCTGTTTCTTCTGCCATCTGAAGTTTTTGTTAAATTAGGAATCAACTCTTCCGCCTTACTGGATTAAATAAATAAATAAGTTCAGCCTTTTATTATAAATTTTCATTTTTAATTTATATATTTATTATAGGTAACTTGTTTAGATGCAGCAAGAGAGACATCTGCACAAAATTTCAACTTCATTGACCCTTTCATAATATTATCATCAATCAATAAAATTGTTGATGACAATCGAACTCTGAAAGAAGAAGTCAAAGAAAAGCAAGGAAAAATTGAAAACTTATCTGAGAAACTTGCAGAATTGGCATTGGCTTTGAAATCCAAAATATCTAACGGAGGAAATGAGGAATTGCATGCCAAAAATCAGAAATTAAGTGAAGAATTAGTGGAGTCGCAAGTTCAGTGTTCCCGGATGGACGAAGAGATAATCGCTTTAAATTTAAAAATTTCCTCATTAGATGGGCAGCGTCAAGAAAAACATAGAGAAACAGAAGGTAAATCATAGTAATGAAATGAAATGAAATGAAATAACAATTTATCGCAAACCACAGGCATTTGCACACACTCAAACGCAACACTTAGTACAACAACACAACAGCGCCAACTTATGTCAGTTTCTTTGCAGTGTAATGTATAATGAGGGTTACCAATGCTTGAGCGCCTAGTGACAGGAAGCGATAAATTTTTGTTCGTTATAGTCTGGATCCAGATGAGACTGGATCTACCTCGTTGTCATAAAGCATAATAAAATATAAATTACTACTACTACTGCTAACAAGTCACCGCAGCACCAAGTTGCCTGAGGTCAACACAGCTGCACACGCTCCTCCTCCATACCAATCTATTCAAAGCCTCCCTCTTTATACTTTCCCAGGAAGTTCTCATTTCCTTTAAATCTTTCTTTATGACATCCTCCCACTCCAGCCACGGACGACCTGCTTTCTATTTAGCCTTACCCGATTGGCCAAAAAGGACAATCTTTGGCAATTTGTCATCCTTCATCCGAAGAACGTGCATGTTGCCATCTCAACCTTTCAAGCTTAATAGTAATAATATTTTTAATTAAATATTTTGTTAATCATTCAAGTACTAAGGATGTCAAAACGAAAACATTTCTCCCTCCCCCGCACACCCACCTATACACCCATGTTAGGTTTATTCGCAGCTGAAAACTGTGATTTACTAAAAATTTTCTTTTGGAAATTATGAAGTTTCTTAGGCAGTACTACATTTTCATCAATGTTGCCACGTTGAACAGTGAGTAAAAACTTAATCGGTAAAAACTCGAATATTAACAATACATTTTTTTTTTAGCTATACCTTCTTAAGCTGTTTGGTACTATATGTTTTAGCTTATGTTTTGCTAATTTTTCATCCATATTTTTTTTTCTAATTTGGCACCACGTGCAACCGAAAACTACTTAACTGCATATAGAAGATTTTTTCCTTAAAAACTGGATTCTCAATTTTTCCTAATTTTTCAACATATATTCTTAATCACTTCATATTAAACAACCCACTTTCTTTCAGTTTGTGCTTATCGCCGTGAGTGCGATGTTCCACTAAAGGCCAAACAAATACCGAGACCCGTCTGGTCAAAGTGATAAATTTCATTTTGTCAGGTGGCTACCTTCCTTGTCTTGGGACCCATTGGCAATTTTTTTTGTGTTAATTTGCAAAACTTATAAGATTTTGTCTCTTGGACCGACTCAAGTTAACTAGGCCAAGATTGACCTATAAAAATAAAAATAAAAGACTTAAGTTTCCACTTAACCAATTCAACGAATCATATTTCATTTTTACTGTTGCTGGTACCATATACCTTACTAGCTGTCAGACCTTAACCACCACAACTTAACATTCAATTTTTGAAATGTCTTCAGCCGCTATCTAATCTCGGCTGGAGCAAGTAATTACGAGAAAAGTCTAATATAAAGAAGTTAAAAAAGGGAAGGGAAAAGAAAAAAACTGGTAAAGAAAAAGAAAGAGGAGAAAGAAAACTGGTATAAGAAAAGGGTTTGTCTCTGAGAAAGTAAAAGCAGTCAACACCATCCAGCGCTATAACACAAAAGTATAAGTCTAATTAAAAAAAAAAGAAAAAAATATTTGTTGTTGTTTCTCTTTCTGTTTGTGCTTTAAATTGAACCAAAAGATTAAGGAGTTTCTTTGGGCAAAATGCCACAATAGATATTAGAGTTCATATTCTTTGAAACTAGCCTATTCTTTTCATACTAATTTTGTTTTTCCATCCATAAAAATCATGTTAGAAAACGGTTGTAAGGATATTGTAAGGTGCACTACAAGAATGTTACTGTGATATATCATATAAAAAAAGATAATAAAGAGTTAGTTACTAATACTAGTAACTAACGACTGCAGGACCAAGTCGCATGAGGCCAACACAGCTGCCCGCAAATCTATTCAACGCTTCCCTGTTTACCCCTCCCGATAAGGTTCAGTTTCCTTTAAATCCTTTCTTACGACCTCTTCTGCTCCTATTTGGCAACGTCCTGCTTTTCGTTCAGCCCTAAATGGATGGCCGAAAGGAATAACTTTTGGCAATCTGTCATCCGCGATGTTTCTTAACTTTTATTTTGTTTTGGTCCTAGAAACTGACAGTTCTATAATCAACTCAAATCAACCATTTGAGGCCAACGCAGCAGCACATTTTCCTCATCCATCCCAACTTTGTGAAGGCTTCACTCTTTACTCTCTCTTTCATTAAGTCCCGAAATCCTTTAAACTTGTTCTCATGATCTCTTCCCACCGCAATCAAAGACGACCTGCTTTTCGTTTAGACCCAAATGGATGGCCAAAAAGAACAACCTTTGGAAATATGTTATATTTCATCTGTATACCGTTTCCTAGCCAATTCAATCGTTTTCTCATTTTAACCCTAGAAACTGGGACAGTACAAAATTTTCATTACTGTTTACTGTTTGAAATGCAGTCATGCAAACTGGTACACATAATTATTCACCTCCTGGCTTCCTGGACGGCATCCAACCTCCTCCGTCTTACGAAGCGCTGACGTTTCACAACCATGCTTGACCACAGTCGTCACTGTAGCTTCCAATATTCTAATCTTGGTTCGAAGACTTATCTTTCTTTTCTTGCAATTTTTTTTTACTGTGAAAAAATACCCTGGGTATTCACTATTCTACTTTTTACGTCCTCGCTGTGTCCACATCATAGTGTAAAGCGTATATCTGACATTTACTTAATTATATAAAAGCAAATATTTTAATTTTTTTTTTAATGGTTGAGAGGATACGGCAAGGATGACTATGAGAATGTTACCTTCGGCAGATCTGATAAAAAAAAGATTAATGGACATATCCGTTGTTTACATAATTTTAAGCGAGAGCAAGCTTTTAGTGAAAATAAATTTTTCCTTTGATAATTTGAAGAAACCTATAAATTGGAGAATATAGTCGTGGCTTCAATTTGTGACAGCCTTGAAGATAAAATGCTGAAACATTTTATCACAATGATGCTGGGTCTCCTTACCTCTTGAGAAGTAACGACGCTATATCTCACTTTATTGTGCGGTACCTCACACCTACACCACATCGTTCATAAATGTATTGCTTATGGTGGGACCCAAAATCATGCCTTGGGGGACACCGCTTCCCTCTCTAGTCGTCCCGGAAAAGAATGTCGGAATTCTTGCCAAATACGTTAACCATCTGTTTTCTCTCTCTTAGAAACTGAATCGCTCACGATAATCGAACACGTTTTAATAGTACGACATTTACCCGTGCAACGCCGGACCAAGGACCAAGCTGTGTGTCTTCGTGTCTGCTTTGACGGCTGGACAAAGGGGGGCACAATGCCAGAGAGCTCTTCTGAGGAAAAAGCTATGTCTGATGTTACATAGAGTCACATCCCTGGGAAATTTTCATCCCAGGGTCACGTCCTTGGGAAAATTTTGAGAAAAGAATCTAGGGGATGTTATAAATTGCGAGAATTTCTTTGACAAATAGGTATGTTTTTCAAAGTACAAATTTTGAGGTTTTCTGACAAATTGATATGCATAAGAGACACAAGTCTATAAGAGAATTAGACATGAATATAGCCTAGACGAAAAGTGTGGCTGTTCGATGAATGATCCCCCACATATCAATCTTCGCTCTGTAGATTTGGCCAAAAGAAGATGAAACTAGACCAGATACTAAAGAATTGTAATGCTCCATAGATGAAATCCTGTAACAGCCAATTACAGCTGCTGGAAGCATTTCAGGGTCTAGGTTTCACACAAGCACCACACTCCCTTGCGCAGATAGAGTTCGACCAGCAAACCTAGAGGGAGATCTACTTGGCCCTTCGTGAGTTTCTACGATCTTGCCGACTGCTAGCCTTATTGTGGCCGCTATCATTACTTGAACCTCTGTGAAGTTACTGTTTGTTGGTGCCCCTGCTGGTGTTGAATGGATTGAAAAGTGTTGAATGGCCTTATTGTGGCCGCTATCATTACTTGAACCTCTGTGAAGTTATTGCTTGTTGGTGCCACTGCTGGTGTTGAATGGATTGAAAAGTGTTGAATGGCCTTATTGTGGCCGCTATCATTACTTGAACCTCTGTGAAGTTATTGCTTGTTGGTGCCACTGCTGGTGTTGAATGGATTGAAAAGTGTTGAATGGCCTTATTGTGGCCGCTATCATTACTTGAACCTCTGTGAAGTTATTGCTTGTTGGTGCCACTGCTGGTGTTGAATGGATTGAAAAGTGTTGAATGGCCTTATTGTGGCCGCTATCATTACTTGAACCTCTGTGAAGTTATTGCTTGTTGGTGCCACTGCTGGTGTTGAATGGATTGAAAAGTGTTGAATGGCCTTATTGTGGCCGCTATCATTACTTGAACCTCTGTGAAGTTATTGCTTGTTGATGCCACTGCTGGTGTTGAATGGATTGAAAAGTGTTGAATGGCCTTATTGTGGCCGCTATCATTACTTGAACCTCTGTGAAGCTATTGTTTGTTGGTGCCACTGCTCGGGTTGAATGGATATGTAAAAATGAATGGGCCAAAATGGACTAGTACCCACAGGCCTCTATTTTAAAAGAAGAAGAAGACGAACCATGACTGATAAAGACGCTGCGCTACTCCAACTCACCTGGGTATCCCCATTGTAGGCTACTTCTCGCTGTACCTAAAGACTACTCTTAAAACGGAACAATACTCATCACTAGTACTCCTTATTTGGGACCACATTATAGTACCCCATTTAAAAGATGATGAAGCAATTTGTAAAAAAGAAAAAACGAGGGTATTCCCGGTTATTGAAAAAAGGAAGGATAAATGTGCCGATACTGGCGTCGAGACCTCTACTCAACCACCCTCATTGCACAAACGTAAATAAGGAGTAACAAATTCACAGACAAAAATTCCAAGGATAAAATGAAAACATTATTAATGGGATTTAGGTAAGTTTCACCAGTGTCTCTATTAAAGGCGACTTTTTGATGTATATGTTTCTTAATTTGAACTACCTGCCTGAACACTTGCTTGAGACCTTTAGCGGGGGCAATAATGGAAGCGTTATCAAATAAAATAAAATGGTGGCGGTTTATCATAAACGTGCTGAGTGAAGGTAGAATCAAAAGTATCAGGCTCATGGCGTAGCTTCATGGCTTCGTCTATTGATGATTTGTGTTCTGATAATCTTTCTTCTAGTTGTTGGTTGGTCCTCCCAATACAGAAAAAAAAACACAAGAACATAAGATTTTATACACACCGAAACCCAAAACGGGGCTGGCCATATTCTCGTTTTCTCTAGGATAAGGTTTATTACTGAATAACGGCTATCACAAGCCCAAATGGACCCAATTTGCACTTTAGTGTCAATAAACAAAAAAACAACAACGAAAAAATTATAAAAGGGTCAATTTTAAATACGTGAAAATGTCAAAAAAAAAATCAAAACTCATAAAAAATCTTCACAATTTGCTTTATTCGGTCTAGAGAGAATTATTTATTCCCTCATTGGATCAGCAGTCAAAGAGTATGAGTAACTTATTAGAGCAGAAACATGCCCTAGTGTCGACAAAGAAATACACCAGCGCCATCTAGCGTTTGGTGAAAAGCTTTGTAATCGTTTTTCTGTCAGGAACTAATATCGTGCTCTTATCGCTACAGTAATTTTACTAACTGCACAAATTAAGTTAATTATTCATTTTATTACACTTAAAAAATGTCAATTGCCGCCAAACGCTAGATGGCATTGAGTATTCATATGGATCTAAAGAGCAAATAACATGCATAATAATATTTCAATGACGTCATACATTGTATAAAAGGTTTCTTATACCAGCAATACTACTACTACCACTACTAACAACTCACTGCAGTCCCAAGCCACCTGAGGCCAACACTGCTACGAACACTCCTCCTCTATCTCAATGCATTAAAAGCCTCCCTCTATACACCCTCTCGGGAAATTGTAATTTCTCTTAAATCTTCCCTTATGACATCCTTCCACCCCAACCGTGGATGACCTGCTTTTCGTTTGGCCTTAGACGGTTGGCCGACAAGGACAATCTTTCATCCTTCATCCGCACAACGTGCCCTAGACATCTCAACCTTTCTCTCATTAAAGCCCTAGAAAGAACCACACTTTTTTTTTACAGCCTACTGTTTGAAATACGGTCAGTCAGTCCAAACCGTAGGCAATTTCTCTGGAAAATACGAAGAAAATCTGGAAAATACAGACAATAGTTATCATTATCATAAAATGTGCCTGGAGGACGACCCCCTCAAAAAAATGCTAAGTTAATGGCCTTCTAAGCACCCTTCAAGTGAATACATGTAACATTTTGAATAATATAATTTAAATATCACGAGGGGAAGGGGGCATCAGGAATTTAGAAATGCCAAGGTGGGGCATGGCCCAAAACCAATTGGAACCACTGGTTTAAAGCAAAACTTATGCTTCAGCATAAACTTACAATTTGGTTACGTCAGGATTCGAGGCACCCCTTATTTTCAAGTTATGTTTCAAAATCGATTAGTAGGTGCCACAAATACAGGAGTCAGTGTAACTTATATGCTTATCAATTTATATTATAATAAGGTATATATATATTGTACATTAAATTACTATATTAACGATGTACTTTGCTTGAACTCATTCTTGCTCCTTTTATTTTTAGAGCTAAGGTCGAGAATTTTAAGTCTGGAGGCGCTTTTGAAAACCAAAGAGTATGAAATAGGCAACAAGTTAAAGGCTGAATTGGCGACCAGACGCTCCATCGAATCCAACTTGAAGGAGACGAAACTACTCGCAGAGACTGCAATCAACTCCAGGGACAAGCTTGCTACACACGTCGTTGAAGTTCATGTGAGTTGATATCAGATAGGAGGTTTTTTTTGTGTATACCCTTTTTTGGTCTTTCTTGTCACTAATTTTTCTCTCTCTCTGTTTCTGTTCATTTTGAAAAGTATATACGAGATTCCATAACTAAAATTAGGCACAAGATTAACTATTAATAAAATTAACTACTCTCTGCCTCTTCTTATATGCTTTAAATAGTGATGAAGACCACACTGCCTTTCCGTAACAAACAAACACATTTAGAAACAATAAGGAAAAATTTTTCTCAAGACAATGGAATTCAATTCAGTGGATATTTCGACCCATGTCCAAGAGCCGTCCTTAACACAACACCAACAAAAATATATATGTATAAAAAAATTACATTAAAATCCGACCATATGACCCTTTATATATATATATATATATATATATATATATATATATATATATATATATATATATATATATATATATATATATGTTAGTGTTGTGCTGTGATTGTTGTTCTGCTATTATAGGGTTGTGTTGTGATTGGTGTGGTGCTGAAGACGGCCCTTGGACATAGGGTCGAAATATCCACTAAATTGAATTCCACCGTCCTGAGAAAAATTTTCCTTATTGTTTCTAAGTGTGTATGTTTGTTATGTGCTTTCCAAATATAATAATTGTTTTCCTTGCAGTACTGGCCTTTGGGAGGTGGTAGGTGGTGCGGCCTACCGGACCGCTCGCTCTGAGGGCTGAATATCGGCCCTTCGGAAATATCATCAGCCAGATCACAGCAAAAGCAGCTGGTTTTCCAAAATCCTGCGCAAATCTCAGAAGGTTTGGAATGACAGAGCAACTCCTTCTTTCGTGCTATATAATTTATGTCATGCTAGTAATAATGTCCAGTCTGCCTCCCGTCGCTTACAGAGAAACACAGAAACACAACTGAAAACAATTCAGAAGAGAGCCTGCAAAATAATTCTTGGGCCAAATTAAAAAACTATGAACAAAGCTTGAGTGAGCTCAAGCTCCCAACCCTGGATGAAAGGAGGCATGGAATGCTGATGAGGTTTGGAGCTGACATTCAGAAGTCCTCAACACACCGAAATATCCTGCCTCCGTTTACTCAAGACCCACGCACACAATGCAAGGTTGGCAACTCTGAAAAAGGAAAAAAAAAACTGTTAGAATGCACACCTACACACTCGACGACAAGATTGTTAAACTTCTTCGTGCCCTACTACTTCAGGTGTTGCAACAATAGTGTCCTGAAGTTGAGGTGATGGCTCATCATTTGGGTTTTTTGGTGTTGTGTCTTTACGTGCTTTATTTGTGTTGTTGTTTGACGATGCCCATGCTATTGCAATGTGATAAAGGGAACGAATAAAGATTATTATTATTATTTATTTATTTATTTATTATTTATTTATTTATTGAAAAACCCGTCAAATCAACACACAACAAGACGGAGCACGTAAAAGAAAAAGAAGACACAAACTACAACAAACTGAACCAACAAAGAAAACGAATCACTCAATGAGCAGATGGGACCATTCGTGTAGATTTCGGCGTATTTTCTATTATGCTTCGCTATTCGTCTAGCGACGGTGACGTCAGGGTCTGCGACTTTAAAATTTACAATTACTTGCGAATTCTTATACCACGGAGGTAGACGAAGCAAATACTTCGGAAAACGAAAATACATCGCTCTGATTTTATTCTGGTCAGTTTTATTGAGAGTTTCCGGAAGGGCGCGGCATATAAAATGTGAAGAAGAGTGATAGCGTTAAACAAGCTTGCTAGAAGCAGCTGGTTCAATCGGAGCTTGCACGATACAATTGAAGCGTAAGACGCTGAAATTCATCGTTTAAGTTGTTCGAGGAGAAGTTTTCGGGTGTGATGGATAGACGAACCTATGGGTAAACCTAGATAAATGAGGTGATCCACTGGCTGGACAGAGCTAGAACCAAGGGCAATAGTAGGAACACAAAAATCAGTTTTCCAATTGAATAGGGCGATTTCCGATTTTGAAGAGTTGAACTGAAGTCCAACTTTAAGATGTTCGGCTTCAAGGATTTCGAAGATATCAATTGTCCGCTGAAGGGTTCGGCTAAGATTCAGGATGTCGTCCGCGTAACATACCAAAGACAAGTTAGCAGATGACAGAATCAGCGAAGATGGACATTGATCTTGTACATCAAGGACACAGTTATTGAAAAGGTCGGGAGAGTTGACTGCTCCTTGACGCGCTCCTTTCTTGACTGAAACTAGTCGGGTGCGTGGAATGGGGGTCAAACCCTTGTCAGGAGGTAGCTTCAGTCGGATCCGTAATCTAGAATACAGATTGACACTAGAATACCTGAGAGAACGAATGACAGCTAGATTCAACCCACGTTTACCGGCCTTCAGAAGCATCGCAGCATGGATTAGAGAGTCGAATGCGCGTCTAATGTCGTGTCCTGCCAAAGAAAGGCTCTCTCCAGAAGATTCGGCATCTATCAAGACATTAGCAACGACTGAGCCATGTTTTCTTCTGTCCTCCTGCTTTTATCCTCCCTGGTGTTAGACTCAAGGTCAAAATGGGCTGTTCCAAGCCATGTTTTCTTCTGTCCTCCTGCTTTTATCTCAGAACATCCAGTTCCTCAGCACATCCAGGCATCAGCACATACAGTTCCTCGCTTGAAGCCAAACTGATGCGAAGGAGTGTAGCATTCTTTTTCGAGTTCCTGTATAAACATCAACTCGAAGAGCTTGCAGAGTGACGTAGCTACAGTTACGACTATCGGACGGAATGCTGTACATTGAATTTCAGATTTTCCCTTTTTAGAAATGGGAGTTAGATCTCCGATACAGAAAGAGGCAGGAACAATCCCTTGAAAAAAAATCATCTGCATAAGCAGAGAGAGATGTGCCGCGAGAAGTTTACCTCCGTATTTCAAGTGGATCGCACTAGCTTCGTCAATGCCCGATGAGCCTTTCCATTTGAGTCTACGGATGGCATCTTCAACAGAGCGGGTACTGAAGATAAAATGTTCATCGGATGAGGAGATAGAAACTGATGTAAGGTAGTCTCGTAAGATTGTTCGATGGAGGGGTCAAGAGCTGAGAACTCCGATTCGTAATGAGCATACCATTCATCTTCAGGGATGTCGGCTGGGGATGGTGACGAAGAATTTTTTGCAGAACGAGAGACTAACTTGAAGATCATATTTCTATCTTGTTTAGCACGGGCAGTAAAACAATTGACTAGATTTTTCCGATGCCTAGCCAGGGCCTTAGAAAACTTTCTCTTCCTGAAAATCCGTATGCTGTTCACAAGACCCATATTCGGACGTCCACACTCTTTCCATACTGAAAACTAAAATTTTTGCTTGACTGCATGAAATGACGAGATCTGGATTTGACGACCACCCGGGAATGATTCCTTTACGAATTCGTTGCAAAGGAACAGCTTGTTTTTCTGCGAAGTTGAGAGCATGGCAGATTTCTGCGCAATATATATCTAGACAAATCGAAAATGGGCTGTTCCAATCAATGTTTTCTTCTGTCGTCCTGCTTTTATCTTCCCTGGTGGTAGGCTCAAGGTCGGAATTGACTGCTGTGAGCCATGTTTTCTTCTGTCCTATTGCTTTCTTCTTCCATGGTGGTAGACTCAAGGTCAAAATGGGCTGTTTCAAGCCATGTTTTCTTCTGTCTTCCTGCTTTTATCTTCCCTGGTGGTAGGCTCAAGGTCTGAATTGACTGTTGTGAACCATGTTTTATTTTGTCCTCCTGATTTCTTCTTTACTATTATTCTCCATGATCACACTGCTTTTATACTACACGGCTCAAGGTCTGAATTGACTGTTGTGAACCATTTTTATTTTGTCCTCCTGATTTCTTCTTTACTATTATTCTCCATGACCACACTGCTTTTATGCTAAACAAAATAATCACTTCCGCGTCAAAGCAAGTTACCGGTTCATTGACTTAAAAGTTCACTAACTGTTCTTGAATTTTTTAATACTGCGTTGAGTAAAGGTGGTACAAGTTTCTTCGAAATTGCAGGTCAAATCTTCAGAATTCAAACCTTCAAAACTTCAGAATCAGCAACATTTTATTTTCTATTAGAAGAATAAAATGATAAATTTAGCACCTGTAAATTAAGCATTATTTCATTTTTAATTATAAAAATATTCAACGCAGTATTACAAGATTCAAGAACAGTTAGTGAACTTTCTAAGTCAATGGACCGGTAACCTGCTTTAACCTGCAATTTCAAAGTAACTTGTACCACCTTTACTCAACGCAGTATTAAAAAATTCAAGAACAGTTAGTGAACTTTTTAAGTCAATGGAGCGGTAACTTGCTTTGACCCGGAAGTGATTATTTTGTTTATTATAAAAGCAGTTTGTTTTAATTTTGATAAGTTAGAAACTCTACTGATGATGATGACCGACTGTGTCATCGAAATATTTAGAGTCTTTGTTTTATATTTTCGTTTTACTGTCTAATAAAAGGACCTAACCCTATTTGGAATTCTTATTGTTTTCGCCTGATTTCTTCTTTCATGGTGGCAGACTCAAGGTCGGAATTGGTTGCTGTGAGCCATGTTTTCTTCTGTCCTCCTACTTTCATCATCCATGGTGACAGGCTCAAGGTTGGATTTGACTGTTGTGAGCCATGCTTTCTTCTTTCATGGTGGTGTTGGAAGGTTATTGAGGCAGTTTTTACCAATATACTCTTCTGATTTCCGCGCTGTGTGGCCAATCTTCTGAATAAATAAACGGTAAATAAATTTGAAGAAAAAAGGGAGAGAAGATAGAAAAAAAATTCGATATTTTGTTAAGTGAACTGAGCTTTCAGTGTAGTTTACACGGTATAAAATGTAAATGTGTACAAAAGTAAAGATACAAAGGGAAAAGTATAAAGCTATAGAGCAAAGATTATGTCTAACTTGCAAGAGTGGGAACTGGCACAGAGTTGACAAAACTCAACGCCATCTTGTGTTTGGTGACACCTGGCATTTTTTCGGTCTAATAATAGAACAATGGGACTTGTATGATATAGTGCCGACCACTCAAGAAGTAAAGTTAGGTTAGTGCTAGTGAAATATACCTAAGTATGATAAAAACATAATACTTTAGAAACATTGGTTTATATATTTGCACATTAGAGTAAAGAAGGTGGTAATAGAAAATTGGGGCGGTGGTAAAGTATAGCGGATCTGCATGCAAAATGTTTTAGCTACAATTATTCTGCATATTATGAACTAAGAATTGTTTTATACTTTACTCCCCACCCCTAATATGCAAATATATAGCCCAAAATATATATATCCTATCTATTCTGTCAATTGTTTTTGTCTTTTCTCACGCTAAGAGATTAAAGGAACCGCTTTACAGTGCGTCAATGGATGAAAAACTTGAGTGGTCGGCGCCATATCATACAAGTACCAGAACAATTAATATAATTTGTGCTGTTGGTAAAATTAGTGTATCTTTGGTACACTACCCATACTACCCATACACATTTGGTACGCTACCCATACTCTTTGGTATACACCATGAAGATGAACACAGGAGCATGGTACATTTTATCGATCATAAATTGAACGAAATCGCTTCAAAAACCAAATTTAATTGAGTCTTTGTGAATTTAATTAAACTTCGGCTTCTTTGCACAATTTATGAATAACAGAGGAGAGTTTTGGGAGAAACTTTAGTTGATCACAGCTCGGACAGAACATGTCTAAAACTGATTTCTAATGTAAATGGGTAACAAATGATCATTTTGGTCGGATATTTTACTTATCTGGAATCAAACATCGATTTATAAATAAACCAAACAAAAATACAGAGAAACTGGTATATCAAAATGTGAGCTTTTATCGTTTTTTGATTTTTCCTTTTCTTTGTATTTTCTTTTTATTTTATTTTTAGTTTTTTTTTCTGATAAAAGCTTTCAAAATGGTTTTTGAATCATGGGTTGTCAGAAGGTCTCTGAAATGCCTGTATAAATAAATGCGTTGTATCCTATTTTGAAGGAAGCCAACAATTAAAAAAACAGCTAATTTTGGTAAAAATAACTTTTAGTATTTAAAAATACTTTTCCATCTTTCAGAGGAAGCATTCCGTTGAAATCCAGAAAACGCGTGAAGAATGTAATGACAAGATTAAGAAGATTATGAATCAAGTGTACAAAAAACTAAGTCGAAGCTTTCAACCTAATATTCAATACTCCGGGGACAGTATAAAAGCCATCCTGAAGGAGTGTGTCAGAGTAAGTCTGTATCCTTTTTCTAAATGACAACCTTAATAAATGCGTTCATTCCTAAATATGTCACAAAACCTCACATTCAATTCACTGCTAACTGCACAAAACCCATCCTGAAGTAGTGTATCCAAGTAAATTTGAATTCATTTTCCAAGTGACAAGCGGAATAATTACGATCATTGCTGAATATATCCCATTTCACATAATTTCTCATTTATTGATCCACTTAGTTTGTTGAAATTTATAATAAGATTTGATTGTCTTTGTATTATTAAGATTAAGAGTTAAGTTTTTAAAAGTTTTTATGTGATCTTATGAAGAAAAAATGATTCACTTAGTTTTGACGGGATTCATATTAAGACAAGTTTCCTTTTTCTTATGAAGATTTTATTAAGATTAAAAGTTAATATTTTTTAAGATTTAAAGTTTTATTTGATTTTGTGAAAAAGAAATGATCCACTTAGTTCTGTTGATAATTATATTAAGATTTATATTTTTTATTAAAAAAAGATTTAAGTTCTTATGTAATGTGAAAACGAAGAGCATCCACTTTGTTTTGATAAGATTTATATTAATATTTAAGTTTTTTTTATTAAGATATTATTAAGGTTAAGAGTTGAGATTTTTTTCAATTTAAATTTTCATTTGATCTTATAAAAAAGAAATGCTCCACTTAGTTTTGTTAAAAGGTTTAAGTTCTTATGTGATATGAAAACGAAAAGAATCCACTTTGTTTTGATAAGATTTATATTAATATTTAAGTTTTTTGGTTATTAAGATTGTATTAAGGTTAAGGTTTTTTAAGGTTAAAGATTTAAGGTTTTTTTTAATTTAAGTTTTCATGTGATCTTATAAAAAAAAAGAAATGATCCACTTAGTTTTGTTAAGATTTAACTTTTTTATTAAGATTAAGAGTTAAGTTTTTTTTTAAGAATTTAAGTTTACATTTGATCTTATGAAAAAGAAATGATTCAGTTAATTTTTAAAAGATTTATGTTAAGACTTTTTTTCTATTATTGAGATTTTATTAAGTTTAAGAGTTATTAAGATTTAAGCTTTTATATATGATTATATGAAATAGATAGGATCTTAGTTTTTTAAAATTTGTCCGGTCTAATTTCTTTTGTTAAGGTTTAAATAGCAAATTTTTTTATTATTAAGACACATGAATTTTACTCAACTTTGTACTCGTTTTTGTCTGTCAAATAAAAAGTGATTTTATGTTAAAACTTTTTGTTTTTTAATTAAAAAAGTCACTAGAACTTTCGATTTCCGTTCGAATGAGTCCTCTCGTGACATTCTAGAACCAATGGGTCGATACGATCACCCCTGGAAAAAAAAATAAAAAATAAAAACGCATTCGTGATCTTTCTAATAGCAAATAATACCAAATTCTACATTTTTGCAGATATGAGCTTGAAGCCTCTACAGTAAGGTTCTCTGATACGCTGAATGTGATGGTGTGATTTTCATTAATATTCTGTGACTTTTAGGGGGTGTTTCTCCCTTTTTGGGAAAATAAGTCAATTTTTCTCAGGTAACTTTTGATGGGTAACACTAACATTGATGAAAATTATATATTTAAAATCAGCATAAGAATGCGATTCTTTTGATGTATCTATTGGTATCCAAAACCCGTTTTCTAGAGTTTCTGTTACCATTGAGCCGGGTCGCTCCTTACTTACAGTTCTTCTGTCACCAATGGACGCCTCGTACTGTTTGATAAACAGCCTTCACTCGATTCTCTGTATTCTATTCTCTTAAGTCTCCTGTCCCTGAATTGCACTTCCTCCCTCTTGGTCTCTTGATTTATTACCCCCTTCCCTCCCTCCCCTCACCCTTTCGAAATTTGCTGTATAAGTTGGGTGGTCTGAAAATACTGGAAATAATTCTTAAGAAACAAATAGATAAGAAAGCATAGAATGTAATACAATCACCTTCAAAGTAGTGACCTTGACAAGAAATACAATCCTATCACTTGTAAAAAGTTTTAGTTATCTTGAATGTAGTGACATTGAAAGTAATGACCTTGGCAAGAAATGCACTCTCTTGTCACTTGTAAACAGTTTTTAGATTTAAAGTCATGATCTTGAAAGTAGTGACCTTGGCAAGAAATACACTCCCCTATCACTTGTAAACAGTTTTCTCGATTATTATTGGCGTTGTTCTAACGTAACTTGTAGCGTAGTTTTTTTTTTTTTTGGGGGGGGGGGGTCTTTTGCCTGTGAAGTATGCAATTCTTCCAGTTTTTTTTATATTTCCAGGAAGTCATTTTAACTTTTTAAAGAAAAATTGAATTGACCAATAGATATTAATCTTCAGGAGTATGTCAAATACATGGGTTGTTTTGAATCTTAAGCAATACTTCAAATATAAAAAAAAAATATGCATCAGCAACAGGGCCGTATCCAGGATTTTTGGGGCGGGTAATTTTTTGGCTGGGGGGGGGGGGGCACAAAATTAAAAAACATAAAAAAAATTGTCTATTTAAAAATTGTGCATTTTTGTTACGTTTTTAAGAGTTGGACAGACATTTCGGGGGGAGTTTCAAACCCCCAAATCCTCTCCCCCTGAATGGCCTTGATCAGCGGTATTACACTTAAAGGCCGTAACTCATTTAACTATTTCTAGAATTTCTTGAATAAGATTTTGGAAACCAAATAAATATGTGATGTGCTGTATATCTCGAAATTAACTAAACTATTTGGCTATTCTTTATGTACATACACTTTCCTAGTT
Source organism: Artemia sp. Qi Xiang Cuo (assembly GCF_049724085.1). Classification (NCBI taxonomy): domain Eukaryota; kingdom Metazoa; phylum Arthropoda; class Branchiopoda; order Anostraca; family Artemiidae; genus Artemia; species Artemia sp. Qi Xiang Cuo. The sequence continues at coordinate 17,282,153 of NC_142811.1, forward strand.
TTATCAAAGCGTGATCCAAGAGCAGCTCGGGTTGTATGACCTAAAATCCATAGATTAAATGGAAGCATAAATTGTATGTCAAACTTAAATGTCAAGTGTCAAATTTGAAGGTTTTATGTCAATTTTAATGTTTAATGTCAAATCATTCTTCATTTTTAAGAAGCATTTTTACTTAAAAAATAATTTTTTATAGTGACCATTACGTATAAAAATAGATGGTGCCACTCTCAAAAGCCTTGATGTTTGAATTATACCTTAATCTTTTAATGTTCTATATTTTCAGGAAGTCACTTTAACTTACGTAGATACCGGAGAGAAAAGTGGCTCGAGCAGTAGTGAAATTAGCCAAACACCGAAGAAGGAGGCCAAGGTATTACCGGGTACTTCAACCTCAGAACTAAAAACAAATGAATTTAAAAGTGCCAGTCACCAAGACCCTAAGAGGTCTACTGAAGGGTCATCAAAGATTATATCTCAGCCCATTGTATCAGGGCTGAATGAATCCAGTGGTAGCTATCTAGGCTCACCAAAACGTGAAGCTAAGGAATTGCCCAGTTCATATGCCGCGACAACAAATGTAAGTGGAGCTAAAAACGCAACTCCTGACCCTAAAACAACTGTAAGTAGCCACCAAGAATTAAGGAAATTGACTGAAAGGTCGTCGAAAGTTATTGCTCAACCCATTTTATCAGAGTTTTACGGTAACAATCCAGAAGCAGTTAATGAAGAAAGTTATGATATCCCGCCAGTGAAACGTAATGGTGGTAGTGAACCTATATCCCCTCCTACACAACAGGCAATGTTTGGTGATGGCTTAAGCCATGTAAGAACTCCAGAAATTCTTCCAGAGCCCTCTTTACCAGTAGTAGTAAAGAAACCGCTAGAGCGATACAGTGGCTCACCAGTTCTTCCTAAGAAAGACATAGTTCCTGAAACATCTCCAAATATTTCAGCAGTTTGCAACGATTCACCATCAGTCGAAGAGAATACAGAACAAACGGATGTTGTTCATGGTCCCATTACTCCCAATGATTCTTCACCAGTTGATAAAAGTACAGAACTAAGGGAAGCTATTAATGTAAAAATTGCTGAAGGTGTTCGAGAGTATACGCCAGAGCCTCCACCGCCACCCGAATTTGTTATCGACTCTGATAGTGAATCCGATTGGCTTGAATAGATGGCGTTGTATGTTGTTTGGCATGTTTGGAGGACAGTTTAACGAAGCCAGATATCTAATGTGATTAACCTGCGTGTTTTTTACAATTATTTTTTCTGTGGTCTTTCCTCCTCCAAACAAGTCTCTCCTCCTTTTCCTTCCTCCTCCTGGCTCACATGCAAGAGGACATAGCTGTAGAAACCAGGCACAGATTCTGAGCAAAGTTCATTTGAGGGGAGAAGGTACGAAATATTGAGGCTGAACTATTTTTCGACTAATAACCCATGATAAAAAAGCAAATATTTGTAAAAAAAACAAAAAGAAGAAAAATTATTATAATTGAATAAAGTACTGTAAAAACAGCAAAAAAGGTAATTTAAATCAGTAGAATAGCATGTTCTGGAACAAGGACTTTCTTTCAGGAGTGTCAATTTTTGGGGGGGGGGGGCAGGGGGGAGCATTTACCCACCCTCTAGATGTCGAAAAATACCTTCTCATTTCTATTTCGTAGCTATTTCTGAATTTATCATGGCTTACTGATACTTTTTGTCCCTCCCTACAATCCTTGCCCCCCCTAAATTTTCGTGAATCGGCACCACTGTTTTCTTTTACTACCTCAAGGAGTAAATCTACCACGTTTCCTTAGAATTAAACTCAAGAGGTTTCATGGCATAATTGACCTGATATTGAATGACTCATTTAAAGACGATTTATAATCGTATGAATTAATACTTTGTTGTTGTTGTTTTTTTGGGGGGGAGGGGGATACCCTTACTGCCCCGTTCTTGAATACGTGTCTGGTAGGAACTTTCCATTCTCTAGCAGTCCTATCAAATACAAGGGTCCCTTTACCTGTACCTAGAAGTTTTGAGGTATTTTTTGTCCAGCGGTTGGGCGTATATTGTCTCATTGTCTTTTAAACGGAATTGGCTTTAAAAGTGCTTTCTATCTTTATTATGTTGATTTAATAGTTGGTACCCTTGGATTTATTTACTGAATAGATGCCAAATAACAAAGAAAAGGTAATATTATACTTCTTTACTCTACTTATTGCTTTAGGCAAAATAAGACAAAATCAGGGACAACTCTTGCTTGATGAATCAGTTCGATCTCTCTTGTTGCCTCATTTTTTCCATATTTTCAACTCAGAGCCTCAATCATGCAGTGCGTTCCCACGAGGCAGTGCGTTCTCACGTTCCCATGTAGCTTCAGGTTTCTATGTTTGTTTTTCAGCTTATCATTAGCTTATTGAAGCATTTCTTCTACTTTACTTCTCTCCTTTTTGATATGTCTGACCTATATTCGGGATACCTACTTTTTATTTTTTGAAAGAAAGGCACTGCGATTTTATAATATTTATCTTAGTTAGAAGTTAAATATCTTAGTTAGAATTCGCTAGTAGATAACAGCCACAAGATGTTAGAATCAATCAGTTTTGATAATCAGGTTTTAACAACTGGTTTTGTTCCTGTAGCATGAAATGAAATAATTACGTAAGATGAAACCTTGGGAACCTTTTTATGGTGGAATAAAGCAAGAAGCTTGTGGAGCTCGTAAAAACAAATCTTGTCTGTCGCTTATTGTAAATTAATATGTGCCTTACTACTACTCCCACCTAAACTTTTTGATTCTGTGGATGAGATAGCAATGCGGTAACTATAGATGGATTGAGTAGATGGCACTGCATGCCGTGATCCAAGCAAGTAAATACTAATAAATAAAATATTAGTAGACCAATTAAATACGGGTAAATACTTTTTAAATACTAATTAAAATCAAATAAATTTAAAAAGTAAATAAATAATCATTTATATATAAATACATAAAATTAAATGTTTATTTGTGTGTGTCTTGTATGAATTACTACACTGTTCATCTGATCGCCAAGAAACTTTAAGAAATTGTTGAGTAAAGTCTTGCGAAGGTTTTAGGTATAAAATTTCTTGCCCCCCCCCCCCCAAAGGCCCTCTTAACACTTCGCGCTGACTAAAATTAGAGACCCCTGGCCACAACTGCTTGACAGTTCCTTCCGTCCAAATCTTGCATTATTCACATTTTTGGGTATTAATTATCTCACAGCGCCCGATGGGCACGTTAATAATCCTTAACTAATTTTTCAAATACTTCTAAATTTAAAAACACGATCATTTATTTTATATCTAGGAAGAATTTTTCAAGGGGGAACTGTTGGGGGGAGAATTTTCAAAAAACTTTTAAATTTGAGATACGATCGTTGTTAATACGCGAGGGAGAATTTTATTCTCTGCGGGGGATTGTTATTATTTTCCGTGGGGGAGAATCTTCAGTAGAGGGGAATTTTCCATGGGGACGGGGGAATTTTCCCTGGGGGATTTTCTCGGTGGAGTGTTCCTTGAATTTCCTTTCTTTGGAGATCGCACCTACGAGCGAAGGCTAGGCTAGTACTTTGTTATAAGTAAATAATAAATAAATGTTAATAGACTAAATAAATACTAGAAAATACTTATTAAATGCAAAAAGGAAAGTAAATAAATATAATAAGTAACTAAAATAATAATTGAATACTAAGACGCCAAATAACGCCATATTCAAGGATCTCCATCTGTCCTTTCTTTGTGAATAGCTAAAGCTAATCTGCCCTTCAAGTCCCTCGTAAACATGATTATTGAGCTTAATCCCCCTAGTCGAGAAGAATCTTGATACTGGCGGAATGGCACAGTGGAACAGTTGTAGGTTTAGAAAGCTATAAATTGACAGAGACTTTTAGGTAGACCATGGGAAGAGGGGCGGGGCTCCCCTGTCAAATGATTGCAATGAAATGTTAGACTTAAAACAATGATCTGCTAAAATTAGCTTACAAATCAGAATGCCCATTCAACGCTTAAACAGCTAATATTAGGTCGATAAGGATTATGCGTCTCTGATCTCCCAATAGGAATACAAAATAAGTTATAACCTAACCTAGGAATTAATTTAAGAGTTCTTAGTTGAGAGATGAATTGAAGAAATCAGACAATTTCCCTAATAAAATTGGCAAATCGCTCTATTATAACGCTGTCCTACATAAATCGTCTTTGATACTTAATTAAATAATTTGAATTATAAAAAAATATTTTACTTGCTTCTATTTTTAACGATTTTAAAATAATTGACAAATTAGTCAATAGATTTTTTTCGGCTGCAAACTGAAGTAATGAATTCTACTCAAAATTGTTGCTAGAATATCAATTAAATTGCTGAAGAACATTCATAAGGCCATTATTTTTAATCCCTTTTGGACGTTGTGTTGATTGCTTTTTGGGGCATCTTTCCTTCACCATTCAATAAAGGGTGTTTTTTGTGACTAGCGGAAAGCTGCCACACCGTTATTTATGACAAGACAAGAATTGACTAGTGCGGATCTAGGGGGACCTGGGGGCCTGGGCTCCTCTTAAGATTTTTCCCGGTGCCCTCATTCTGTGTTTTTTTTCTGTTTTTAATTCTTTTTTAAATTTAATTTGGTCAATTATTGGTGCCCTTGTCACATTGCCCCCCCCCCCCACCCAAGATTTTGCTCTAGATCCGTCCTTGACTAGAGTTAGAAAGTGAATCCAGACCGCCAGTGGAAAGTGTGGCTTGCGGTTTTTGACGCTAAATTCAAGTTAGTACGCATATGGCTTTAATAAAGCAACCAATTTTGACATTTTTCTTCATTTAATGTCAATAACTTCAAAAAATGAATAGTATTTTTCAAAACTTTGTAAAATTATTATTGAGACCCATTACTAATGCTGGTTTAGTAATAAACTGATTTTGATTTTGTAAGTGTGGTTAATTTTTAAATAGTTTTCTTTTTCACTCGTGTTTGGGACTTGCCGGTAAAATTTTCAGTAGCCTGTCTTATAAGCTAGCTTCTCTTTCTACTTTTTGTGTGTGATTAATTTAAAAACTATTTCCACAAGACAAATTTTTCAAAGAAAAATAAAGAGCTCCATTAAGCCAAAAATGGGCAGAAATGAAGTCAAGTAACCTTCCAAGCTTAAAACTACCACAAATCACTATCAATAAATAAATGAAACTCCAAACGAACAGAAATTACAGTAAATAGCCGAGTCAAACTCAAACCGAGCAAAAATTAACATGAGTAGGGCTGATACTTATGCCTTCTTATGACCAAAATACAATTTGCACTTTACTGAAAAAAAAACAAATGACCGTGGATTGTCAGTTAAGTTGACATATACTGATATTTCGTCGTAAATATATATTGTTTTCACTAAAGTGCACATTTTGTTCTGATCTTGAGAAGCATAGGGTTATCAGCCCTACTCATGTTAATTTTTGCTCGTCTTGAGTTTGACACGGCTATTTATTGTTATTTCCGTTTGTTTCGAGTTTCATTTATTTATTGAAGGTGATTTGTGATATTTGTACGCCTGGAAGATTATTTGACTTTGCTTTTGCTCATTCTTGGCTTAATGGAGTTCTTTACTTTTGTTTGAAAAACTTGTTTTGTGGAAAAAGTTTTTTAAATTAATTTCTGTTTGTTTTTTATTGGCATAGTCTTTTTCAAGGAAAAAATAATATTTTATATCTTCTCAGTTTTCTTCTATAAGAATCCATAGAATTGGTTGCTATTTGTATGTTGGAGAAACTATTCAACAATGTTTATTCCTTACACACACAGTGTTTTTTAATTTAATTTTATAGCTTCTGAAGTTGACCTGAAAAATAAAACTTAATATCATTCCTGAAAGATTCTATCAATAATCTTTGACAACCTCGATAAACTTACACTCTTTTTATTTGTTTAAATCGTAAGAGCAGAAGTAGTAATAGTATTATCCCCAAAAGTTTCAACTTAATGCCCCTAGTGGATCTCGTTATATTGCTGAGGTGTCTTATTGGCAACCATTTAACACTATGCCTCTTGATTTATTTTAAAGCAATATTTAGTTTTAAAGCTTAATAGGCAAATTGCATAATTGTTTAGGGTTGACATGCCGAATATCCCTAGAAACATAGTTGTTGAACCGTTCTACTATGCTGAACAAAATGACTATCTCAAAATTTTGACTGGATGAGTTTGGAAAATGAAGGGGCTTGGGAGAAGGGCTGCTTGCCATGAAATCTCTTTTTACTCTTACAAAGGCCACCATACACTTGCGCTGTAATTGGAGCGCGAGTGGAGGGGGACTTCCCCCTTCATATATCTAGTACCAACATTTTAAATAAGTAAAAACAAATTGAAAACATTTTACATGTATTTTGTTGTCAGTAAACTGCAAATTATGTTCTGGTCTTGAGAAGGCATGGAGGTTGTCAGCCCTACTCTTTTTAATTGTTTCTCGTTTTGAGTTTGACTCGGTTATTTATTGTATGATTTAAATAAACAAAATACGTTTAAAATGTTTTAATTTTTTAACTCTAATAAATTAAAAATTATTAAAATTTTAAGGAATATATATCAGTAAATGTATTCCAAACTGACAGTCCACAGTCATTTTTTCAGTAAAGTACAAATTACGTTCTGGTCTTGAGAAGGGATGGGGGTTGTCAAAAACATAATTTCCAGACCTTTCAACTAAACTGAACAAAATGGCTATCTGAAAATTTTGATTAGATGTGTTTTGGGAATTGATGGGTGTCGGAGGGGGGCTTGTTTCCCTCCAATCACACTTGACTTATAAAAAAGGCACTAGCCCTTTCAATTTCCAATTGAATGAGCTTTTTTCGAAGTTTCTACAACAACAAATGGCCATCTCAAAATTTCTATCAGATGCATTTCGGGAAAATACGAGGTGTGGGGGAGAGGTGTTGGGTATCCACCCTCCGATCACCCTGAATCCTAAAAAGGGCACTAGAACTTCTGATTACAAATCCAACGAGCTTCCTCTGAAGCTTGTACGATCACCCTTTCTATATATACCTTATATGCCCACAGGGCATAACTTACCTTGCTCTGAGGGCTCTGGGGGTTCATCCTCAGAGACATAATTTTCGGTCCTTTCAATTACGTTGAACAAAATGACTATCTCAAAATTTTGATTTGATGAGTTTGGGGAAATGGTGGGCGAGGGAGGGGGGTTATTTGTCCTCCAATCACTTTCAATTATTAAAAATGGCACTGGCCCTTTAAATTTCCAATCCAATGAGCTGTTTTTCTTCTTTTTTTTCGTGATTTTTTTTTCTTTGGAAATTTAGGACAACGCTATAGATATACGTACTTTACGGGTTAAGCCAAAAAAAAATTTGATTCCAGGAGACAATTACAAGATTTGAACTGAGAGATGAAATTCAGTTATTTTATTTAAATTTACAGAAATTACTCTAGTTTAAATTCACAAATCAAATTTTTTGTTAAAACCCTTAAAAGAATTACTGCATTTTTCATACCTATATCTACATACTTTTTGTAATGTTAAAAATAACACTTTCTTCAACAGTGTTACAGAAAAAGGCAGTTTTACGTAAAAAATGATTCTTGTACTTATGTATTTCTTATATTATTATCTTGTCGAAAGGTAAGCTTCAATAAATATTGCATTCACTTATTACGTCAAACAGGGTTTCCACCCTGACCTGGAAGAACTTACTAAATCGGAGAGGAAAAATTTACTAGATCGCATCTGTTTTTATTAAATACTAAAAAAAAATTTTTGCGAACGCGCACCCTCAAGCTTTGATTTTTACTATAGGAGGGATAATCAATACGATTCTCACAATCTTTTTTCCTTTTTTCTTCTTTTTTTCTCATTCCTCTTTTCCTCTTTTCTTTCGTTTTCGTAGTATGATTGAAAATTCCGGAAACCTACAAGTTCAAAAATCCTTTTTTCGGATATATATATATATATATATATATATATATATATATATATATATATATATATATATATATATATATATATATATATATATATATATATATATATATATATATATATATATATGTATATATATATATATATATATATATATATATATATATATATATATATATATATATATATATATATATATATATATATATATATATATATATATATATAATGTTACGTTTCTGCTTACTTTTAATTTCTCTCAGCGGGCTCCTTTTTCCTCAGTAAAAATTTTCAAACTGAGGAGATTCACCTAATCACCTTGGGTGGTTGGCTTTTGTTTTGATTCCAATAGATTCCCAATCATCACAAATCCAAGTGTCATCATAGCTTCATTTTTAGTTGGTAAGATTTGATGCACAGAAAGCTGTTTTTGTCGACCTTTAGACGCCCGAAGTGGTGTCTGTTTATGAAAATAGGGGACTGCTTGTCTGTCTCTGAGACAGACAAGCAAAATTGTAAATTGTAAAACAGACAAGCCAAAATTGTAAATTGTCATATGTTTACGATAATTTTTTCCCTGAATTCATGGAAAATGAAAAAAAGTTTCGTTTACTATAAATCATGACTTTTTACTAGATTTCGAGAAATTTACTAGATCCTCAAAATTTACTAGATTCATTTTTTTTACTAGTTCTAGTAAAATCCTACTGACAGTGGCAACCCTGAGGTCAAAATTGATTCTGTTAAAAAAAAATTATTTGTAATTACAAAAGGCTCTAGAAGTAGCACTTTCCTTTAAAATGGGCCGTTATACAGCTCTCTATGATTTTCCAGTGCCCAGCTAGCCGAGGAGAAAAAAAAACACAAAAAAGAAAAAAAGATAACGCATATGCAGAATATCGTGGTTTCAATCACTTTTCTTGATTTTCAAGCCAATATAATTTCCTTGTTGTTCAAATTAAGAGACAGTAGGTGTTTTATATAGGGGTTTCGGACATGGTGGTTCTAATATTGTATTTCTTGTTTTGATCTGACTTTACCTTTCGGAGTTATGGGTTATTTTAGTTTTTACTATGGGGCGTGATCGTCTCTTACTAGGTTGCTAGCTACCGCTGGAACCCGGATTCAAAAGTTACCTTTGTTTTAATATCTATAAAATTCTTACTAAGAACGTCCTTAATTAAAAAAATTACAAACAGGAGTTTCGGACAAGGCGGTTCTAATAGTCTACTTTGTGTTTCGATCTGACATTATTTTTAGGAGTTATGGGTTATTGTATTTCTTAGTATTGGACGTGACCGTCTCTTACTAGGTTGTTAACTTAATCTACGAAAATTACAAACAGGAAAAGCCTATGGCTTTTTCTTATTTGGAATAGTAAGAGACAAACCTCAGAGAATGAGGCAGCTAACTAAGTCCAATATGTGCCATAGTCTGTTCGTTACTAGGTTTCAGTTATCTCTACAGTCATGATACGACTGAAACTTACAAAATTCTCATTTATGTTTAATCGATCCTTTATGTAATACTATTGGCTATAGTTTGTTCTTTAACATAAACTTCATTAATCAGATATTTTAATATATTCTATCTGGTCTAGTGGTTAGGATAGCTGGTTCTTACCTAATTTGCCTAGGAATAAGCCAACAACCCTGAGGTATTCAGGGTTGCCACCCCTAGTGATTTATCACTATTTCTAGTGATTTTTTGTGTTGTCGAAACAAAAAATTACTAAATTACCACACAAATCACTTGATTATTGAAGAAAATCACTAAAATCTAGTGATTTTTTTCACGATGTAGCAACCCTGGAGGTAATGCATCTATAAAAGCCAAAGGTGCAGTCTTCTAAACCGAAATTTTCTTTGAAGAATGTGCCGATGTTGAAAACTATTTGCAAATACCTCGAAGCGCCCCTGAATGATTCCTCGAAATACCATCGACCTGTATGGTTTGTATGTCGGTAACTCACAGATAATCTGAAAACTATCATGTGACTATACGTAATGGGTACCTGAAGCCAAACGAGTTTTTCTCATTATAAAGTCAATAAGTTTCGTTTAGCCTGGGGACCTAGTTGAGACTGAGAAAAATTTCGGTGGGAGGAGGTAAGGGGCATGAAACTTTGTTGGGGGAAGGGGGCAAAATATTTGTCTCCAGTCCCCAATCCCCAGGTTATGATCTCAATTCTATTTTATACTTTTCGTTTGCTGGTGGTGCAGAGAAGTCAATTCATAAAAATGTGGGGGGGGGGGGCAAAATATTTGTTTCAAAAACTTAGGTGAGTTTTTTTTTCGATTTCTTTTTCAATGAAAATACCATAAAATCGTATTTTCCAATGAAAATGCCAAAGGAAAAATTTTTCAGAACCTTGGGAGGGGGGGGAGAAAATCTAGGGAAGCAAATGCAAACCTCACTCCCAATTGTTGTGCCCGGGCTAGCGTGGCATAATAAAATACAGGACTTAAACCTTCCCCAGCCTAATCTTGGTTGTGTTGCTTCCTTCCGGGCTACTTAATAAAACATTTCTATGGATTAAAACTTTATGTATGCCAAGTCAATGTTGCTGCGGTTTTTCAAAAGAGATTACCATGCTCGATATTTTTCGGGGAACGGAGATATAAATACCTGTGTAGGCAAACAGTGAAACACAAAAACTAGTGTGAATTCTCTTTCAGCAAAATCAAGCGACATCTAATGTCTGATCCGAAAACAAGCTGGGTGATACTAGGCCATGGTAGAAAACTGGTATAGCAACGTTATTTTGTATATTTAAAAAAAAAACACACTTCTCTTCTCACCTGCAGAAATAGTTAGATTTTGAATCTGTTCATGTAAGATTTGGTGTCGTTGTATCATGGAGGAACATGCCATATCACCTTTCTTTCACAAAAAAGGTGTTTCATAACAATTGGAAAATCAATAATGATTTATCTGTTTTTTGCTGTCCTGTAACGTTCAAAGTTCTTGCAATAAAAATGTGTGGCTTACAGTTGGGCGGGGGCAGGGAATGGTATTTGTCGTTTTCAATAAATACCTCATCTTGGTATTTTCATTGAAAAACACCTTGTTTGGGGTTATTGTCTTGGAAAAAATCGAAAAACTGCAAAATTGCTTCCTTAGATTTTGAAAAATGCTTCCATCCCTATTTCATGAATTAATGCCAGTAGCGGTTAAAATATAAACTAGGGAGCATTATGCAATTTCTAAGCTTCGTTCTTTTATCCAGTAAGGGCTGAGTCATACCGTAGGATGTTCAGCAGAGGAGAGGGGTGAAGGAGTTGCGTTCTGCTCTCGTAGACGTAAATTTTTGCTCGTTCGAAGCGGTGCCTCAGACGTTATTAAAATGTTTCTCATTCAGTCTTGTACATATGGATTTTATGCTACGAAGTGATGATTTATTAAATATTTAGAATATTTAATAGTCACTATATGAATAAAGCGTTTGTGTTCACAGTGTAGTCGGTGTCATAATGACAGTGTAATTAGATGGACGGTTTTTACAGCTTGAGTGATTACGACAAAAGTTTTTCATTGGTAAAACTCAAGATTGGGTGGGATGTAATGTGAAGAAAAAAAAGGATACACTATTCTTAACAAGACATTAAAGAGTAAGGGAAGGAAATAAGTGGGAGGATTTCAAATGATAGGGCTTGTGTAGAGATTTTCATATACGTTATTTTGGGTATGGGAGCAAATCCAAAAATTAAAAGTTAGGGATTTCATAAAACATGAAAACTTGTAAGAAAAATGGTATAAATATAGATATTTTGGGGACAACACTGGCTCGAAGCCCTCCATAACTTTTGGAAGTGCTTGTTTATAGGTACTTATGGGTGATTACAGTCAGACCCCCACTTGTTTGGCTTTATCAGAGGCAACGCTGTACCGTTGCCTATAGTAAAGGCCACACGGATCAAATGTTTTATTATTTATTTATTATTTTTTTTTTCCAGAGGCACTTCATATGGAAGGGGTCGTCGTAGAAACTTCAAAGGGGACTCATTCGATTGGAAATCGAGAGTTCTAGTGCCCTTTTTGATAGTCGAAAATGATTGGAGGGCAACTAGCCCCCCACGCCCATCATTCCCCCATACACATCCAATCAAAATTTTGAGATAGCCATTTTGTTCAGCGTAGTTGATTTCCAAATAGAAAATATATTTTTGAGGAGGACACTCCCCCACAACCCTCAGGGCCAGAGTTGTAAGTTATGCCCTAGGGGCATACCAGGTTTTCCTAGAAGGTATTGTCATAAAAATTACAAAACAGGCTCGTTTGATTTTAAACTCAAATGACTAGTGCCATTTTTAATAGTTGAAAGTGATTGGATGGTAACTAGCCCCCCAAGCCCATATTGCTCCAAACACAGACAATCAGAATTTTGAGATAGCCACTTGGTTCAACGTAGTTGATTTCAAGATAGAACATATGTTTTTGAGGAGGACACTCCACCAAAACCCTCAGGGCAAGGGTTTATAAGGTTTTTATAGAAGGCGTTGTCGTAGAAACTTCAAAAAAGGCTCATTCGATTAGTAATTCAAAGGGATCAATCCTTCCCATCATTTCTTATGGAAAGGATGCTCGTATAAACTTTAGAGAGGGCTTATTTGATTGGAAATTGAAAGTTCTTGTTCACTTTTTAAGAGTCAAAAGAGATTGGAGGGCAACTAACCCCCTCCCCCCCCCCTCCTCCACACCCTAAATGCATCAGATACAAATTTTGAGATAGATGTTTTGTTAAAATAGTTCAAAGTTATGATAAAAAAAAACTCCGGTGTCGACACAGCCCTCCAGGGCCCGGGGGTAGGCGTTGTAAGTTATGGCATGAGGGCATACAAACAATCATTAAATAAAAAATCAATGCAAACAAACAGACAACAGATATCGCTGTAAGTTATTAAATAAATTTAATGTTGATATTACTTTTAGTTAATCAGCACATTTCTAATGTAAGGACTTTAACCTGGGGAAACAACTAGCATGAAAAGAACTTGCTGCTGCAGGGGGGATGAATTTTTTAGGGGTGGGTTTTCCAAATGCTAATGATACAGGGATCATATGATTAAAACCATTCGATAATATTTAAAATTTTACATCTGAAAGTAACGGGAATAAAGAATCAACTGAAATGTCAGAGATAGCACTTCAGGTTCCTTTAGAAGATTTTGTTCTCGTCTTTTGGAAAAAGACATTTTCAAAAGAAATATTATTCTCATTTTTTTTACTCTCTTTGTGGCTGCTCAATTATGTATGTGAGGAGGGTGACTTCCCCCCCCCCCCACTGTTGATACGAAGGTGTCAGTTTTTTTCTCCCGCCTGAAAAAGTAACCGCGTGCAATAAATGTTTAACTCAAAATAACATATACAGAATAATATATGCACATACCACGGAGCAATTAATCAAAATTACATTTTATGAGTTGAGGCTCACCCAAATGATGGGCCAGAAGGCTCACCATTCCACAATCTATGAAATCCATCCTGCAATAACTGAAAATATAAAGTATTTTTGAGTATTCTAACGTCCTCCACAGCTCAAACGGTCCAACATTCTACAGCCCAATGAGTCTGTCTAATCTCCGAAGTCGAGAATGGAGGAGATAAGTGAGGTTCTGCCCCGTATTGAATGAGCCTCCAACCTCCCCCTCTCCTTCTTTCTACGCTAAAGTTTTCTTGTTTATGCCAACTACGCCACCCCCACCCCAAAGATTTTACTAAGGTAAAGGTTTGTATGGGAAGAACACATAGTAATTTATCATAATTATCCAATTATAAGGTTAAAATACATACTCTGTGATAGATGCAAAATTGCTTTGGCACACAAAATCCTATTAAGGTCAATTCCAAACAGTCATCATCCCTTTGTGTCAGGAAGTGAAATGGTCTAAACCCCCGTATTGGATCTATTTTTTCAATCCATTCATTGTTGTCAATCTCTGTCCACAAGTTATGCAAGCTGTCTATTGTTCATCTATAAGGTTTTTATCAAAGAGGTAATCGTACAGACTTTGAAAAAAGCCTCATTCGATTTAAATTGAAATTTCTAGATCCGTTTATTAAAATCAAAAATAATCGGACAGTAAACAACCCCCCCCCCCCATGCCATAAAAACTTGAAACTTTTTGCAATCAAAAATGAACAAAAATTAATTTTAAAAAAAAACTTTCCGAAAAATAAGTTTTTCAAAGAAAAGTAAAAGCCATTTTAAACTTAAGCTCAGAAGATACAAATACCTGTTCAAACTCAAAACGACCAGAAATTACTATTAAAGAATAAATGAAACCCAAAACGAACAGAAATTAAATAAACAATCATAGCAAAAAACATACAATAAGTAATGATAAAAATGAGTAAATAGATCTTAAAGCGAGTAATTCTTAGATTGAATATGAAGATCAAGCTTAAAACGAAAAAAAATATTTTACTATTAAAGTATAAATGAAACTTAAAAGGAACAGGAATTAAATAAACAATCAATGCGAACAAACATACAATATATATTAATGTAAATGAATAAATAAATCTTAAAACGAGTGAAACTTAAATTGAATATGCAAATCAAGCTTAAATCGAATTAAAATAAATACAAACAAGAGTTTGGGTATCGCCTCACTGCAGAAGCCTAAAACATACCGCGTCATTGGCGCTTTACTGAAACCGAATTTTATTACAAATATCTTCTTTTATACTTAATATTGAAAATACATATTAAAATTACAGTTAAATTTTGAACTGATTAGCTTTCAGCAATTAATGTCATTATACATCAAATATTCAGTTTAATTTATTAGTTCTTTCTAAGATTGTTCAAGACAAATATAGTTTCACTACAAACAAAATTTGGATAATCCCCCCTTCTTTAACTGTAAAAACCTAAACTTATTTGTGTCATTCACGCGTCACCAAAAATGAATTACTCGTATATTGCAAATTTATTCCTTTCCAGTTCTTACGGCATTTAAAATGAAAATAAAAACTAAAGTGAAAAAAAGTCTTTGATTGATGGATCTTTCAACAATTAATGTCATTATATATCTAATATTCAATTTGATTTTGTTTATACTTTCCCAAGACTGTTCAAGACTCATATAGTTTTCAGGAAAGCGCCAATCACGCGGTAGGTTTTAGATTTTTGCAGTGAGAGGATACCCAAACTATCGTGTGCAGATATATTTATTCGATTCAAACTTGACTTGCATTTTCAGTTTAGGTTCTCACTCGTTTTATGATTTATTTATTCACTTTCATTAATATCTATTGTATTTTTGTTCGCATTGATTGTTTATTTAATTTCTGTTAGTTTTAAGTTTCATTTATGCTTCAATAGCAAAATAATTTTTTTTGTTTTAAGCTTGATTTTCATATTCAATCCAAGCATTACTCGCTTTAAGATCTATTTATTCATTTATGTTATTACTTGTTGTATGTTTTTTTATATGATTGTTTATTTAATTTCTGTTCGTTTTGGATTTCATTTATTCTTTAATAGTAATTTCTGGTCGTTTTGATTTTGAATTTTAAAATGTATTTTTATCTCCAGATCTTAATTTTAAATTGGCCTTTACATTTCTTTGAAAAACATAATTTTGGCAAATTTTTTTTAATTAATTACACCAGAAAAACGGATGTCTGTTAGGGAAATTAGTTATCAGTAAATGACTGCCGTAAAAGAAATTAGTGTCTACTCCAATAATTTCCTGTACTGGCTTGATTTAAAGTTCTTTATAATTTAAAAAAAGAGAAATCAAACGAATTTTGATCGTAGGCAAGGCCGTACCCAGAGGGGGGGGGGGGGTTAAGGGGTTTGAACCTCCCCTCCTGAAATGTTTTTCTGACTCGTAAAGACGTAACAAAAATGGATATCAACAAATTTTTTACGCGTTTTTT
Source organism: Artemia sp. Qi Xiang Cuo (assembly GCF_049724085.1). Lineage (NCBI taxonomy): Eukaryota > Metazoa > Arthropoda > Branchiopoda > Anostraca > Artemiidae > Artemia > Artemia sp. Qi Xiang Cuo. Next base: position 17,297,978 of record NC_142811.1, read on the forward strand.
GAAGTTTTTCGTGTAAACCCCTCCCCACCCCCCCACCCCGATTTTTTTTGGTAAAACCCCCTCCGAAAAAAAATCCTGGGTACGGCCTTGATCGTAGGTTTAAAGATAGGACATGTTCGTGATTTTAAACAGTACAATACATGGAAGCGTCGCCATACTGCTGAATACTGGTATATCCGAGAGAAACCCACGCATCTGGGGTTAAACAAGATGGCAGGGGTTCAAATTCATAAATAGTTAGGGGGAGATCTACTTTTCAAAGTTTAAGTGCGTAATTTTATTTAAGTTATCAGGAACCATCATGATCGGTACAGAAAATACTTCTGGCTGGATGACTGCCTCTCATTCTTTGCTTTACTTGCAGCATTTTATCAGTCAAGTCAAACCCTACGAACAGTCACCTGTACTTCTGAATTTATAAGGCCAGATCAGCCGATACAAAATTGAATTGGTTGATCTAGCTATAAATAATGGTGTTATACTTTTAACTATCCCTCCCCGCACTACTCACAAACTACAGCCTCTAGAAAGGATAGTCATGGGGTCTTAATGCCTAAAACAACCAGGAAACCACAATTTTTAAGACAACCCATAAATGTTAAACTATGTCAGTGCATAGCATTGCTGACCTGCTGGGGAGAGCATATACAAAGGTTTTTACTCCTGAAAATTTAATCAATGGAATCAGAACAATGGAATCAGAACAATGGAATCAGAACAATTGGGGTCTACCCCACCAATAAAAATGTCTTCAAGGATTATGAGTTCCTCTCGTCATATGTCTCAGACAGAATGCCTACCGCATCTAGTGAAACACTTACTAGGGAAGTTTCTATGCTCAGAGCAAGTCCTGTGCGACATTTCAACTCCTTCTTTAATATAGACCGCGAAACAGACACAGCACAGGTTCTGTCTCTAAATGAGAAGCAAAGGTCAGTAAATGAATCGTCAAAAGGGATTGTTCATGCAAACCTCTTTCCAAAAGCCTCAACACGAAAAACAACAGGAAAAAAAATACGAAAAAGTCACAAATGCTCACTGACATCCCCGTGAAAGAACGCAATACTGCTTGGATAAAATCTGTATTTGTCAAGAAAGTCCCACTCCTGGAAAGAAAGAAGCCAGAGAAGTGAAAAGGCTAAAAAGCAAAAGGCATGTTTCTCATAACAAAAGTTGCAGTTGGAGAGACGATGCTGACGTAGATGAGCCTGTATACAACAAATCTTCAGACTCCAATCTAAACGTTCCAGACAAGCCCGCTATCAGAAACTTCAATTTGACACTGAGAAAGTCAAAAGTGATGATTGCATTCAGGTTGAGCTGAAGAGCAAGAAAGGGAATCCTGTTCACTACATTATCCATATCAAAAAAGTAGCAACTGAAGAACTTAAGGTCCACTTTCTGAAAGGGACTAGAGCAAGAGACTTCACACTAACTGACGAGACGGATAGTTTCTTAAAGACAGAAGTTGAAGTGAAGCTGCAACCACTGACAAGTGGAACACCAAGATAAGTGGAACGGTTTACTTTTGGTGTTGATCAGTTATTTTGTAATTTGAAATTAATGCCCTTTAGTTTTTTTTAAAATATCACTGAAATTCATTTTGTAGTTTTTTATACTGACCGTATTCTTTCTTAATTTTATAGCTGAAAAATAAGTTTGAATGTTTCCTTGGCCACTTTTCTTGTTTGTTTTTTTGTCAAGTGGCCAAACGTAAGCTAGAGACGGCTAAACCAGTAAGGCAGTTTCTTCCCCTGCCACCACCCCTCCCTTTTCATATGCCCATATATGACAGTAAGATTATTTTTGAGTATATCTACTCCTTCTGTAACCTATTCAAAGGTTCAGGAAATTGCGTAACAACAAGTCTAAGTCTGTTATAATCTTCGGAAGCAAAAAAAATTTCTGTAATTTTAGTTTGAATCTGACTTTCTTTTAAGATTAGATACGTTATACTTAGGTATATTATTGATTAAATAGATTGATCCCTCTACAAGGATTCCTCGTCGTTTAAAATTTACTTTTTGTTTCATTTTGCATGTAAGTTTATTTGCTCTTTTTATTTGAGACTGTTTTCTAAAATGTATTTCAAAATGAACTTATTCCTAAAAAGAATATACTAACGATAAATAAAAGTTCAAATAGGGATAAAATCCTTTTAATAGACAGTGATGATAGAAATTCACAAAAATACCAGATATTTCGGTCACATATCCAGTGACCGTCATCAGTAGTAAAACTCGTATATGTGACGTGAGTTTTACTCGTATATGAGTAAAACTCACATATACGGTCACTGTATATGTGACCGAAATATCTGGTATTTTTGTGAATTTCTATCATCACTGTCTATTAAAAGGATTTTATCCCTATTTGAACTTTTATTTATCGTCATGGAAAGGCAGTGTGGTCTCCGAAATTATCTAAGAATATCCTAAAATACATTCCTTGTCCCCCAACAGCCACCGCTATTATGGAGTTTGCCCCCCCCCCCCTCACCTGTAAAATTTTCTGCTGGTGCCCTTGACTCTTTGATTAGAGTTTGTTATTATGAACTTTTGTCTGTTACATAACATTAATAAATGTATAAAAGCAAAATAAGATCTGTAAAAGGGGAAATTTTTATTGTTGTGTGTCTATTCAAATAAATAATCAAACTATGCTGCAATAAATTGAAAGAACTGGTGTCAGTGAGAGAAAACCTCTTTTTAAAAACCTGAAGAAATTTCTGGTGGGGGGCAGGCCCTCCGTCCTGCCTTAAATACGCCATTGTCTCTTCTGTCTGTAAGTTCTTATTCCCATTTTCTGGTTAGAACTCGATTTTGCTAGAATTTTACACAATTATTTAGCACGTTAGGTTACTTAGCACATCGCAATCAACAATTTGCTTTAAAAAGGTAAGAGGCAACGTAGACAGACTGACTGCGCGCCGCCGAACTTTTTCTCCACGCTGGCACTTCTTTCATCGGTGGTGTTGGGGTCTACCCAAAGGTGGGCCAAATTTCTATCCATTGAAAATTTCGTATGTAATTTCAATTTTACATAGACAAAATTAAAATTTAATTTAGATGATAACTGATTTTTTTTTAACCCCCCTTCTTGGTGTTACAGGGCATGAAGCGGCCTTCACATTGCCAGCTTTGCATTTTTCTCAATGACAGCTGACAAGAGGTATCTTACAAGCAGTGTTGCCAGATTGGGCTAGTTTCCGCCAATTGGGCTAGTAAAATTTCATTTTTGCGGGTAAGATTCCCAAAAACCCGCAACGCGGGTTTTTGGGCTAAAAAACCTTTCATTTTGCTATTTTTGGGCTATATTTACAAAACATGTTTTTTAATTTCGAAATCGACCGAGACACGATGCAAAAGCCAGCGGTCATCATGTCATGTCTGTAGTTGTCATGTAGATTGTCTGTGGCGGAACTGCCGAGCTCCAACGCTCCAACAACTTTCAAAGAAGAACGGAAAGAAAAGACCAGTGAGTAGTGTGTGACTCATTCTCTAGCCAAGAAAGTGATAAATCTTGGAACACGGGGAGAGGTAGAAAAACTTTTTTTTTCCTTTATTGATAGGTAAATTGTACTGACCTGCTGTCCGAGTTGCTGTGTCTGTTATGAGCCAAGATTCTGAAGTAACTTAGCTTAGATAAGATAACCATAGTTAAACCATTAGATAAACCATAGATAACCATTCTCCAAAGAGAGTACTCAAACGTAACCTCTGCCATTGTCCAGCCCGTCTGACACCAGTAGGGGCCACTAAATTTTGTTGGTACAGGAAGAGGACAGGGTAAATTTGGAATATAGGACCATAATGAGATAGCTAGGAAATAAACATACCATTCGATTCAGAATTCAATCCTCTATCCGAATATAACAATAAATTCCGGCGGAAATTGATTCTAGAAATTTTGAAAATTCTGGAATTTCCAGATTCTGGGATTGGAAAAACCTAGTTTCGGTTTAGTTTTCGGCTCACTCGGTATTCGAGGTCTAGGCCACCCCACCTACAACCCCATGGCCCGCCCCCGAATCCCTTCGTATCCCCGCAAAGCTTGATTTGTAGAATCTAAGGGATGAGTTTCCGCCGGAAATGATTGCTATATTTGGACACAGCATTGAATTTTGAGTCGAATGGTATGTTTATTTTTTAGCTATCTCATTATGGTCCTATATTCCAAATTAACCGAGGACAGATACCGTGAATCTTATTTGCACTATATCTTCCCAAGGCTGGACCAGAAGTGTAAAATTTTTACACAGCTGAAAATATCTGGTCTGCTTTACCTGCTGTGTGAAAATTATTAATTTCTGGTCAAGCATGAAGGAGATATGGAGCAGATAAGATTCACGGTATCTCTCTTCTTCCTATACCATACTATATTGTACACACAGAAGGAGATGTTTATCTGGACTGTGAGCAGAGCATCGTTCGACTGAAAACCATATAGGCTACCTGACCTTAGTTTTTCAGCATTTGCTTAGAGAAGGAACCAGAAAATATTCAGAGTAAATCAGTAAACAGATGAAAGGCTCAGCTAGACACTAATGTACCAGTATTGAGTTTCTACAGAATTTTTTTAAGATTCATAATAGCAAAATGGACATTGCAAAACTTGTGTTTTGATGGTTGCTTGTTGCTTTTATGTTACCTTACTTCTGCTTAACTCCAGCATCTGGTAAAATAGGAAAAGAGGTTTTAAAGATAAATTAAAGTTTTTTTGTTGATTGCTTCAGTTTGGAGTCCTCAATTTCCTTCCCTTTAAATGAGCCGAACAGCTCGTAGCTTGAAATACTTGATGGTTATGGTTACTCGAAAGTAGCATAGGGTAAAGGAGCTGGTAGTCGGCCAGGTCAGAGTATTCTTAAATTCAAACAAATAAAATTTTATTAAAAATTTGTAAAACAACATCTTGTGTTGTTTTTTTTTTATGCAATAAAATAAGCAGTGTTTCTGGCCCAACAGGAAAAAAAAAATCCAAACTATATATTATAAAAATATTTTTTTATAATTTTTTTTCTTTTTTACTGTAGTGCTAATATTACCAGGCCGTCTACCAGCTCCGTTACCCTAATGGCTATACAAAAACTATATAAGTCCTCTTTCTGTCTTACTAAAAATCAGAGTGAAATGGTTAATGGTTATAAAGAACCCTCATACTAAAAATGGGTGACAATTTGTTTATTTTGGTGTAATTGCCAATTTTTTAATAATAATTGCCAACTTGCTAGCTGGTTAGATTGACAATGATGTTGATGGGGTATGTTTTGGATTATCAGACAATATGCCAAATTAAATTATACTTCATGTAAAACTATAACTGTCAGAAGCTTAATATTCTTGAGTGCATGGGACAATCAGAAAAATTCAGTTGATGCAAATCCCCAGTTAGCTTGATGTGCTTGCTAATTAATAATTTCAGGACTTTCTAGCCAAAACTAAGCTTTAAATGAAAGGGTAAAACCTATTCCTGTTTCATTTAAGACTTTTCTGCAGCAGATAGACACAAAAAAGTTGTTCATGCTTTTCCAGCAGTTTGCTTTAGATGGTTAGAACAAGCAGGTGGTTAAAACATCCCTTTTTTCAGATTGTCGCCATGGGAAAATGGGCGAAGCATGCCAAAACATATAATGAAAGGTGGGAGAATGAATTTCCTTGGGTCAAGCAATGCCCAACTGATGAGTCAAAAGCATACTGTACGGCGTGCAGAAAAGAAATTAGGGCTCATCATAATGACCTGTCAGTGCATGCTAGCTCTCAAAAACATAAACTGAAGTCAATGCAACAGGTCCCGTCAAAAGGTTGCAAGACACTTGATGGCCATGTGACAGTTTTAAGTGACAAAGTGAAGAAACACGAGCTTGCCATTGCCTGTCACATTGCTTGCCACTCATCTGTTAGAACGGTAGACCACCTAGGAGAACTGATTAATGTCATTATATCTTCAACTGCTACTTCTGCTGCCAAACCAACATATCGACTTAGACTACATCGTACGAAATGCAGTGCTTTGATTGTGCATGTGATTGCACCTAGTCTACTAGAAGAAATAGTGCAAGATTGTAATAACAAGTATTCTTTGATATTGGATGAGTCTACAGATGTTGGAACGCACAAATACATGGCTGTATGTATTAGATTCTTTTGCAATAGAAGGAAGAAAATAGTGACACGTTTCCTAGGACTTGTCGAGATTCAAAGTGCTACAGCTGAGAACCTTTATAATGGACTGAAGGACTTCATTGAAAACAAAATTAAATTGAAGCTGGAGAATATTACAGGACTAGGAACTGATGGTGCCAGTAATATGGTTGGACAGAACTGCTCTTTGTTTACTAAACTAAGGGAGCATAATCCTGATCTAGTTTTGATCAAATGCATTTGCCATTCGTTGCACTTGTGCATGTCAGCAGCAGCTAAAGTTTTGCCAACAAACATAGAGTTTTTGCTAAGAGAGACTTATAACTGGTTCAGCAATAGCCCTCTCAGACGGGAGGCTTATCGTCAAATATACTCCTTGATCAATAGTACGGGAAAAAAGCCAAAGAAGATTTTGCAGCTCAGTGGCACTCGTTGGCTCGCCAGAGAGGCTGCCATTGATATGATTCTTGAGCAGTGGCTTGAGTTGAAGACTCACTTCAAAAGGGCAGCGCAGACTTAGCGATGTTTTACTGCGAACACGCTTTCGATGATGTACGAGGATGATGTGAACTATTTCTTTTTGACATTTCTGCTTCCTATTACAAAAGAATTCACCAGAATGAGCCTCTTATTTCAGCAGACTTCTGTCGACCCAGCCAAGTTGTTCAAAGATTTTGAATCATTTGTTTCTACATTATTCCGTCGTGTAGTGAGAGGGGCCGAAAAACTGACTACCGCTCAGTTGCTAGAAATAGAAATGATAGAAGAAAACTTTTTAGATGTTACACTTGCTGATCTTGGAACCAATTTCCGTCGAATGTTGATAAACTCGAAAGTTCCAGATGAACAAAAGAGTGAACTTAGAAAAAGATGCTATGACTTTCTGAAGAAATTGTGTGAAGAGGTGAAGAAAAGAGTCCCTTCACACATGAAATTGCTTTCAACTGTGGTTTTGTTATCACCAGAGCACTGTCTGAGTCAGACTCGTTGCAGTTTTGATAACCTACCTTTGTCTCTTCTTGTGCCAGTGCCAGATAAAAACTTGCGGAAAGTGGAACTAATAGAAGATCAGTGGAGAAGACTGCTGTCTATCGACTGGACACTGGTGGTTGAGAAAAGTGAATCTCTCAATTCTGAACAATTTTGGGTCGCTGTGTACAATTACACAAATGCAGGGGGAGAATATTGTTTTAGAGAACTCGCCGCCTCTGTACTCAATATTTTGGCACTACCAGTGTCGAACGCGTTTGTTGAACGGGTTTTTAGTATAATGAACTGCGTTAAGACAAAAGTTAGGAATAGAATGGGCCTGAAGCTGCTTTCGGCGATATTATTGATTAGAGGGTGCCTTCATGGGGATGAAAAATGTTGTCAAAATTTCATCCCTTCGAAAGCAATGTTTCAAAGGTTCGACAGCTCTATGTATAAGTGCGAAAAAAGTAATGCTGAAACTGAAGATGAAGACATCGCGGTTTTTGAACTGTTAGATGAGTTTTTTGAGGAGTGATAACCCACAGTTGTGTATTTTTTCTGTGGTGCATTTGTTGCTGGATAATATTTTTCTTCTAATTATTTATACTCAGGGCGTATTTTTCGCTATCATCGGACTCGCGTTAATGATTACGGCTGGACTTCCACCAACTGTCTTCAGTGCAAAAGAATAGAGCCTCATGGCTAGAATAGAGCCTCATGTATGGGATTTCCTTGTATTTCGTAAGTTTGAACCCAGTTAACAATAAAACTTTCTGTAATTGTGGTTTCGGTCTGATTTTATTTTATTCTAGGTTTTAAAATATCGGATAAAGATTGAATGCCTAACAATACATAATAATTAAGTATATAAGCTCCATGGATTAAATGGGTTTATAGAGTGAAGTTGAAACTTAAAACGAACAAAGTTATTACCCCTCTACTTGTGCCGTAATAGATTTACTAGCGCTTTACTTAAATAAAAAAAAAATTGAAGAAAGTTTGTTCTCTCACTGATAGAAAAAAACAGCCACTTAGTGGGCTGTACGTCTTATCGATTATCGCCCCTGAGCCTCTGGAGCATATATATCCGGTAAATTTGCCAGTTATATGCTAAAAACTTGGGACAAAATAGTACAGATGTGAATTTTCTGTTTGTTACTAGGTATTCTTTTAATCTCACATAACATTGTTTTTCAATTATATCATGGTATGTATAAAATAAACCAAGTGTCTAAAGAATACATTGCCTTTTTGTTTTCAGGGAAGCACTTGTCAATTTTACGACGTCATACGTAGAAGATTTGTTATTTTTGTTCGCTCACAGAGCTCTTTTTTGCTTTTGACCTATCCTTAAGTTTAGGTTATCTGATATGCCAATTGTATCTCTCCTCGTTTTACCCATAACAGCGCTATAATAGGGTTATAATAGCGTTCGCTATTTTTGGGCTACTTTGGGCTATTTTTGGGCTAATGATTGCTCCTCTTTGGGCTATACGTTATGCCAAAAACCTGGCAACACTGACTACAAGTTATTTGACTACTATGCTTTTATCGCAAAAGATTTTAAATTGAAATTATTCCACATGATGCTTTTGCTATTATGCTTAAGGAATTTGTATTTTGCTTTTTAAACATATGTTCCAAAATTATGGTAATGCCTAAAACATAGTCTAATAAGCTCGATAATTGGCAGATAGTAGAAGATTTGCTCATGGCTGCTAGGGTAATTTCATAGCTTAGGCTAGTTTTGCAGGGCTCAAGCTAACATCCAAATTAGCTTGAAGCAGTTATTTTCTTGGGAAATTATATAGGTTAATGATTTTACAAGGTGACTTACAAAAGTTTTAAGTCATGCCTTGGGGGCATATAAGGTTTTTATAGAAAGCATTGTTGTAAACTTTAAAAAAGGCTCATTCAATTGGAAATTCAAAGGGCTAGTGCCCTGTTTAATATTTGACAGTGATTGGAGGGCAACTAACCCCCCTCTCATGCCCATCTTTTCCCAAAACACATCCAATCAAAATTTTGAGATAGGCCTAGCCATTTTTTTCAACATAATTGAAAGTTCTGGAAATTAGGTCTTCAAGGATGACAACCCCACATCCCTCAGAGCAAGGGTTGTAAGTTATGCCCTGGGGGCATACCTCTCCTATGGCATGTCACTGGGCCCTTACATAGTGACAAATTTTTGCCATCATTGACCTGGAGCACAACAGATCCAGTAGGCTATGGACCTTAATTTGCTCCAAAGTGCAAATTAAGGTAATTAAGGTAACTTACTTCTTGCTTTCAAGTGAAACCTAGCAAAATAGATCTTCTTAGAAGTAGGCTAGGCTACAAGAATAGTATTTTCACAATCCCAATTTAGGCTATGAGGTTTCAAAGATCTGTAAATATGTATTCTAAATTTGAGAAAATCATATCAAGTAGGCAAATTTCTTAGACCTAGAAATCAAAAGAGGGTTAGCATTGCCTAGTGGTTTAGCAATACCTTTCTAGACCTTGTTTTGTCCCTAGATTCATTACTGATAATTTCATGTTCCTAATCTAATCATAGCTTCCAGGTTCTTGGAAGAATTTATTGCCCAAATCAGTGTAGTCACTAGCCTAGCTCAAAAATAGCCCAAAAATAGCAAATGCTATTATAACCTTATTATGTCCTATTATAGCAATTATTATGGGTAAAACAAAGAAAAAATACCATCAGCATATCAAATAACTTACACATAAGTATAGGTCAGAAGCAAAATAAGAGCCCAACAAACAAAATCCCTTCATGCATGCCATTGCAAAATTAACTAGGTAGTGCTTTACTAAAAGAAAAAAAAACATAAAAGCAAAGAGATAAGTTTCAACTTAGTTTTATCAGCCTATTTAATTCATGACATATATATACTTAGATATTATGCATTATTATGCATTTAACCCATATCAATTATATTTAAGACCTAGAGTAAAAGAAAATCAGAGTGAAACCACAATTACAAAAAGGTTTATTGTTACTCACTGTTAAAATAGATATAAACTTAGGAAATGTCAAAAGGGCTTAGGAAATGTCAAAAATTTCATACAAGACCTTGAAAACTCCTGCTTCTTCAATGTCACTTGATTTCTTGCTTTCCTCAATTTTATACATTGAATTATTAATCTTCTGAAACATGGATTTTGATGGAACAAATGTTTGACAGCAGATTCCATCCCCAGAAAAAAAACTCTCTAATTTTAGGCAGTGTGATTGCACTGCCTAAGTAAATAACAATATTGGCACAATGTATTATTTATTTATTTATTTTTTTCCTTTAAACCAGGGCACTTTGTATTGAAGGAGTTGTCATAGAAACTTTGAAAAGGGCTCATTTCATTGGAAATTGGAGTGGCTTGTGCCCTTTTTAATAGTCAAAAGTGATTGGAAGGCAACTAACACCCCTTCCACACCAACCATTTCCCCAAGCACATCCAATCAAAATTTTGAGATAGCCGTTTTGTTCAGCATAATTGATTTCCAGATAGAAATTATGTTTTTGAGGAGGAAATCCCCCCACAGCCCTCAGAGCAAGGGTTGTAAGTTATGCCCTGGGGGCATATAAGGTTTTTATAGAAAGCATTGTTGTAAACTTTAAAAAAGGCTCATTCAATTGGAAATTCAAAGGGCTAGTGCCCTGTTTAATATTTGACAGTGATTGGAGGGCAACTAACCCCCCTCTCATGCCCATCTTTTCCCAAAACACATCCAATCAAAATTTTGAGATAGCCATTTTGTTCAACATAGTTGAAAGGTCTGGAAATTAGGTCTTCAAGGATGACAACCCCACAGCCCTCAGAGCAAGGGTTGTAAGTTATGCCCTGGGGGCATATAAGGTTTTTATAGAAAGCATTGTTGTAAACTTTAAAAAAGGCTCATTCAATTGGAAATTCAAAGGGCTAGTGCCCTGTTTAATATTTGACAGTGATTGGAGGGAAACAAACCCCCCTCTTATGCCCACCTTTCCCCCAAACAGATCCAATTAAAATTTTGAGATAGCCATTTTGTTCAAAGTAGTTGAAAGGTCTGGAAATTATATCTTTGAGGATGACACTCCCCCCCACAGCCCTCAGGGTAAGGGTTGTAAGGTATGCCCTGGGGACATATAAGGTTTTTATTGAAAGCTTTGTCGTTGAAACTTGGAAAAGAGCTTATTCAATTGGAAATACAAAGGGCTAGTGCCCTTTTTAATAGTTGAAAGTAATTTATTGGCAACCAACCCCCCTCTCACGCCCACTTTTTTCCCAAACACATCCAATCAAAATTTTGCGATTTCAATTTCGTTCAATGAAGTTAAAAATTTTAGTAACTAGGTCTTTGATGTTTATAACCCCCTCAGAGTCGTCGGGGCAATGGTTAAAAGTTATGCCCTCGGGGCATATAAGGTTTTTATAGATAGTGATGTTGTAGAAACTTCAAAAAGGGCTCATTTGATTGGAAATTAGAAGGACTTGTGCCCTTTTTAGTAGTTGAAAGTGATTAGAGGATAACTAACCCCCTCTTATGCCAATCTTTTCCCCAAACACATCCAATCAAAATTTTGAGATTGTCATTTTCTTTAACGAAGTTAACAGTTTTAGGAATTGTGTCTTAGGAAATGAGGATGATAACCCCTCAGAGCCCTTGGGGCAAGGGTTACAAGTTATGCCCTGGGGACATATAAGTTTTTTATAGATAGTGATGTCGTAGAAACTTCAAAAAGGGCACATTCAATTGGAAATTAAAAGAGCTAGTACCCTTTTTAATAGTTGAAAGTGGCTGCAGGGCAACTAACACCCCTCTCATGCCCACCTTTTCCCCAAACACATCCAATCAAAATTTTGAGATTGTCATTTTGTTTAACATGGTTGAAAATTCTGGAAATTAGGTCTTTGAGGGAGACAACAGCCCTCAGAGTAAGGGTTGTAAGTTATTCCCTGGGGGCATATAAGGTTTTTACAGATAGTGTTGTTGTAGAAACTTCAAAAAGGGCTCAATCAATATGAAGTTTAAATGGCTAGTGCCCTATTTAATATTTGAAAGTAATTGGAAGGCAACTAAAACCCCTTCCAGGCCCACCATTTCCCCAAACACATCCAATCAAAATTTTGAGATAGCCATTTTGTTCAGTGTAGTTGAAAGTTCTGGAAATTATATCTTTGATCTTGATACCCCCCCCCTCCCCAAGGTCTTTGGGGCAAGGGTTATAAAGTTATGTCCTGGGGTATATATGTTTCTTATGGAAGGGATGCTCATATAAACTTCAGAGGGCTCATTTGATTGGAAATTGAAAGTTCTAGTTTACTTTTTAAGTGTTAAAAGATGCTTAAAAATGTATCCAATAAAAAAATTTAGATAGCTATTTTGTTAAAAATAGTTCAAAGATCATATAACAAAAACTCTGGTGTTGACACAATCCCCCAGGGGCAGGTGTTTTAAGTTATGCCCTGGGGCATATATGGTTCTTATGAAAGGGATGCTTGTATAAACTTCAGAGAGGGCTCATTTGATTGGAAATTGAAAGTTCAAGTTCACATTTTATTAATCAAAAGAGATTCAAGGGCAACTAGCCCCCCCCCATGCTTTCTTTTTCTAAAAAAAAATCTGTTAAAAATTTTGAGATAGACATTTTGTTTGAAAAACAATAGCTCAAAGGTTGGATAAGAAAAAGTCTGGTGTCAATACACACCCCCCCCCCCCGGGCGTGAGGGAAGGTGTTGTAAGTTATGCCCTAAGGGCATGTATGGTTTTTATGAAAGGGATGCTTGTATAAACTCCTTAGAGGGCTCATTTGATTGGAAATTAAAAGTTCTAGTTCACTTTTAAGAGTCAAGAGGATTCAAGGGCAACTAGCACCCCCATGCTCTTTTTTCCCCAAACCCTTCTGCTACAAGTTTTGAGATAGCCAGTTTTTTTAAATTGTTCAAAATTAGATAACAAAAATCCAGTGTCAGCACAACCCTGCAGGGTCCAGGGGGTAGGCGTTGTAAGTGTTATCCTGGGGGCATATGTGGTTCTTATGAAAGGGATGCTTGTATAAACTTCAGAGAGGGCTCATTTGATTGGAAATTGAAAGTTCTAGTTCAGTTTTGAAGAGTCAAGAGATATCCAAGGGCAACTAGCCCTGCCCCCTTTCCCCACACACCCCTTTTCCCCAAGCCTATCTGATAACATTTTTAAAATAGCCATTTGATTTAAAATAATTCAAAGGTCTGATAAGACAAACTCCTGTGTCGACAAAACCCCCCATGGCCCGGAGGCAGGCGTTGTAAGTAATATTTTGGGGGCATATGTCGTTTTTATGGAAGGGATGCTTGTATAAACTTCGGGATGGGTTCATTTGATTGAAATTGAAAGTTCTTGTTCACTTTTTAAGAGTCAAAAGAGATCAGAGGGCAACTAGCCCCCCCCCCTCCATGCCCTAAATGCGTCAGATAAAAATTTTGAGATAGACATTTTGTTAAAAATAGTTCAAAGTTCAGATAACAAAAACTTTGGTGTCAACACAGCCCCCCAGGGCCCAAGGGTAGGTGTTATAAGTTATGCCCTGGGGGCATATATGGTTGTTCTGGAAGGGATGCATGTATACACTTCATAGAGGGCTCATTTTATTGGAAATTGAAAGTTGTAATTCCCTCTTTAAGATTCAAAAATGATCGGAGGGCAACTAGCCTCCCCCACACTCCATTTATTTTTTTCCCAGATGCACTTCATATAGAAGGGGTTGTCATATAAACTTCAAAGGGGGCAAAGTTTTTTCACTTTGATATTGTTACTTTGATACCAGTTTTGATACTTTGATGAAGATTTGGTTGTTTAAGTTTGATTTTGAAATAAGGAATTTTTAAAAACTTGAAATTTTTGCAATAAAAAACAAACAGAAATTAATTTTCCAAAAAATAAGTTTTTCAAAGAAAAGTAAAGGCCATTTTAAACTTAAGCTCAGCAGATACAAATACTTTTTAAAATTCAAACTCACAACGACCAGAAATTACTATTAAAGAATAAATGAAACCCAAAACGAACAGAAGTTAAATAAACAATCATAGCAAAAACATACAAGTAATAATATAAATGAATAAATAGATCTTAAGCAAGTAATGCTTGGACTGAATGTGAAAATCAAGCTTAAAACGAAAAAAAATATTTTCCTATTGAAGTATAAATGAAACTTAAAACAAACAGAAATTAAATAAACAATCAATGCGAACAAACATACAATAGATATTAATATAAATGAATAAATAATTCTTAAAGTAAGTGAAACTTAAATTGATTATGCAAATCAAGCTTGAAACAAACAAAAATCACTACAAACAGGAGTTTGGGGTATCGCCTCTTTCTCTCATTGTAAAAGTCTAATACCTGCTGTGTCATTGGTGCTTTACTGAAAACTATATGCGTCTTGAAAAGTATAAACAACATCAAATTGAATATTTGATTTATAATGATATTAGTTAAAAAAAAAAGGGAGAAAGATTACTGGACTTGAAAAACCCACCAAGAAATGGCATTTGCAGAGAGGGATAGAGGGATATCAAAACGGATAATGTTCCATAGTAGAATTGATTGATAAACAGGATATCTCTGAGTTGCTGTTGAGAATTGTCTAGGTAAAGTAAATCTGCAAGAAGAACTATGCAAAGAGGAAGAGTGCTTATCTGAGCGGGTCTGTGAGAAAAACTGCTGCAGAGATATTGGATGTGTACCTACAAAAGCAGAATGCACTAAATAAAAATTACTTTTACCCACAATACAATCCAGCAGAGCTATTTCAGTTCATTATAAAGATCAGAGGAAGGTATAGCCAAGGGAGAAGAAAAGTAGCCTGCACTGCCCTATTTTGGGCTCTTTGAAGTGACCACAGAAAAGATTTGTTAGTACTACACAAGACAGAGGAGCAATAAGAAAGGTAAGGAAAAATAAAATCATAATAAAGAGAAAGTATAACATCTGGGGAAGAAATGAGTTAACTCTGTGCAACATTGAAGACTGTAGGAGGATGAGGGAACAGGTGGGAGTTATATAGGGTTTAAAAGAAAGAAAACAGTCAAGATACCTTAAATTACCTTAAATTTCAGCTAGGAGGAATCTAAGTATTTCTCCTTGTAAGGCTTTGGAATGATTACCTGATATGTATACAAAGTTCATTAGTGACCAGGGGCCGTTCCATGTTCAGTAGTATACCAATTGAGTTTAACTCTCTGGAGGACCACTCAGCATCTAGCCTTTGTTTGAAAAAAAAAGAGATACACACCAAGACTTTCCACCATAGTGGCTTGCAGTATCATTCCCATAAGTTAGGATGATTGTCTCCTGTACATCACTCATATGACAAGGGACCCTGAAACGTACAATGGCACTCTTCTGGCTGTTAAGAGCCATACCGTTTGATCAGCACCAATCCTTTACTTTATCAAGAAGACCTTGAGCTACAGAAGTGACAGATGACAGCTCCACTGCAGCAATGAAAAAGTTACTGTCATCAGTAAAAAAAACAGGATGTAATTGGGGATGAAGACCATCAACAAGATTGCTACTATAAATTAAATAGAAAAGTGGTCTAAGCAAAGAGTCTTGTAGGACACCTTTCAATATAGGCAAAGTAGAGGAAGAAGTACCATTAACTAAAACATTCTGAGATCTCCCTGAGAAGTAAGGCCTTAACCATTCTAGAGGGACTCGATGCTCTCCAAATAAAGATGGTTTAGACAGAGTGATTGACCATATTAAATTCCTATGAAATTTTGTCTTCAAAATATTTTAATATTAAGGCTAATGAAAATAAATCGCCATTCCTGAATTAGCTATAAATGACAATTTTTTTTCTCATTAGACATATTTTTCTGAGAAACATATTTTCAAACTGTTGGCTATGATGGATTGTTTTACCTTTTTGAACCCGATTAAGGTACCAAAATACAATTTCCCTTGAATTGTGAAAGAACATGAAATGTATTAATTGATGTATTCATTTTCCTCCTAGATAAATAATGTTGTCAGCTACAAATTTGCAAAAAATTCGGTAAATTTGCAGTTTTCAACGTAATTTAGTTAGGATGAAAGTTAATACAGCAACTGATACCTTTTCTTATGCTCTTTCATGGTTCAAAAATTGTTTCTAGGGAAAATTCGATTTTCACATATAACTAACCTCATTCTTCCTTTGGGTGTTTTTCCTCATTTATTTAAAGTTGCTGATAAAAAATTGCATAAAAAAGGTGATTCGTCTCTAATTTCAAACTATGGACCTATTTCTCTTCTTCCTGTTGTCTCTCTAAGGTTGTTGAAACAGTAGTGTATTGTAGACCCTCCTCATTTATATTTAGTACTAACACAACTGTAGGAAATTCTTTCATATCTAACCATCAAGTTTCCGTCCCTCTTTCTCTACTTTACATGCACTCTCAGATATAACAGAGTTTGTGCAATTTAATCTGGACAAGGGGTTGTGGGTTTTGGGTTTATTTCTTGACTTTTCAAAGGACATATCACCAATGCTTCAGGAATGGTTTATGGTATTAAGTTGAAATTTTCACTGTGTGTCAATAGGGATGCTGATGAAAACCAGAGGTGCTATGCATATACTGCTACTACAACTATTGCAACTACGCAAACTAAGGATATTAAGGTGAAACTTTCAAGGAATGTTAAGGTAGATGTTGAACTAAATCAAAACTAACTATGAGCATTTAGATTGTCTAAAGAATGACTCAGCAATATTTCAAGAATGGCTTACGTTATTAAGTTAGACCTTTCAGGGTAAGTTATGGCGGGTTGTGAACTAGCCAGAAGGCACTATGTGTATACCATTAATACTACTGCTACAGTTACTGTAACTAATGATGCTAAGGGTATTAAGGCACTAGCCCTTTCAGTTTCCAATTGAATGAGCCCTTTTTCAATTTTCTATGACAACACTTTCTATAAAAACCTTTTATTCCCCCAGCACATAGCTTGCAACCCTTACCCTGGGGGGTGTGGGGGAGTTTTCTTCCTCAAAGACCTAATTTCCAGAACTTTAAACTACATTGAACAAAATGGCTATCTCAAAATTTTGATTGGAATTGTTTGGGGAAATGGTGTACATGAGAGGGTGGTTAGTTGCCCTTCAATCACTTTTGACTATTAAAAAGGGCACTAGGCCTTTCAGTTTCCATTTGAATGATCTCTTTTTGAAGTTTCTATGACAATACTATCTATAAAAACCTTATATGCCCCCAGGGCATAACTTACAACCCTTACCCTGAGGGCTGTGGGGGTTTGTCATACTCAAAGACAGAATTTCCAGACCTTTCAACTACGTAGAACAAATAGCTATCTCAAGATTTTGATTGAATGTGTTTGAGTAAATGGTGGGGATGAGAGGGGGGTTAGTTGCTCTCCAATTACTTTCGACTATTAAAAAGGGCACTAGCCCTTTCAATTTTCAATTGAATGAGCCCAGACAACACTTTCTATAAAAACCTTATATGCCCCCAGCACCTAGCTTGCAACCCTTGCCCTGTGGCCTGGGGGGGGGGGTTGTCATCCTCAAAGACCTAATTTCCAGAACTTTAAACTACATTGAACAAAATGGTTATCTAAAAATTTTGATTGGATGTGTTTGGGGAAATTGTGGGCATGGAAGGGGTGTTAGTTGCCTTGCAATCACTTTTGGCTATAAAAAAGGGCACAAGCCCTTCCAATTTCCAATCAAATGAGCCCTTTTCAAAGTATCTACAACAACTCCTTCAATACAAAGTGCCCTGGTCTAAAAACAAAAAAAAAATAATACATTGTGCCAACATTGTTCTTTACTTAGGTAGCGCTATTGCTCTGTGGGGGGGGGGGTTTGTCATCCTCAAAGACATAATTTTCAGAATTTTAAACTATATTGAACAAAATGGCTATCTCAAAATTTTGATTGGATGTGTTTGGGGAAATTGTTGGCATGGAAGGGGTGTTAGTTGCCTTGCTATCACTTCCGGCTATAAAAAAGGATTCTGATCTGCACAGCATTTCTGAGCAAAGACTTACTGAAATTGGTCAAAATGCTGGGGAGAGGGTGGGGGGGGGGTCAAAGTTGAGACTAATTTTCCCAAGTCAAGTGAAAATGACCAAGTAAAAAATGAGCCGTAAAGTACCATAAAGGTACTGTATTCTAAAGAAAAACTAATGTTATAGTCTAATGTTATAGTTAACTAATGTTATAGTTATACTAAGTACAAAATTGTTAGTTTTTATGATCATCTGGTTGTAAAAACTGATTTAATGCATTGATTTAATCTGGACTGACCTTTATATCAATTTTATCACAATTATTTTATCTTAAGATGTATAGAAAGCAGAATATATCAGAATTTTCTTGGTGAAAGAGAAAACCCTTTAGGTAATTAGAAAACTGTCAAAGGGATTGTGGTCTAATGCTTGAATCTTCAGGCCAATATTTCAATACTTCTGTTCGTATTTCCTCTTAGAAAACGGGTTTTCTTCAGATTATGTCAGGCAGCGCACAAAGAAAATGGTGAACCAAGAGAAACCCCTTTTGAGACAATTGATCTTCTTAAAGAAAAAATTTAACTGCCCTCAAAGTTATACTTATGTGTATCTATATTTCAAGTAATTTCCCTATTTTCTTTGAAATTCTTAACTAGGGGCAAGGCTATATTCAGGGGGGAGTAATAGGTTTGAAGCCCCCTCCCCCCTCCAAAAAAAAAAAAATAAAATCTGACTTGTAAAATGTAACAAGTAGCCTATGGATATAAGCAAATTTTTAATGCGTTTTAAAGTTTGTTTTTGCAGATTCTTCCCCCCTCCCAAACAAATCCTGGATATATTCTTGTTTACGGGTCCTTGGATTCATTATAGGGTAATATATCCTTATCATCCTCATCACAATTAAAGGACATCCGCTTAGATTATTTAATTTCCAGATAATTTTCTTTGGTAATGATGGAAGATACAGAGTCCAACATAAGCAGCATTCAGTTGTCTCCATTGAGTCTGACCTCTGATGATATAGATGGCTCTGAAGCTAGTGATGCTGGCGTTTCACAGCTTAGTGAATCTTTGTTTAAGTTTATAACACCTATGCCCAAAGCTAAGAAACCTGAAAACGACCAAAAGCAAGTGAAGAAAAATTTAGCAAATAACTTTGAAAGTTTATCCAAAGCTGATCAAAATGGTGTTAAAGATATACAGAGTGAACATGCAAGTCATGAAAAATTACCAGAAAATGTTAAAGAAAAAATAACAATTGTTACATCAGATGATAATAGATCAACTTTGACATCAAAAAGTGTAGAAGCGGTATATGAAGAAAAGGGTACAGATGAGGTGCTTGCTACTGTAAGGCAGAGTAATTCAATGTCAACCCAGGAGAAGCACTATGATTCAGCAATGAGTGGTGAAAATACAGTGAAATCCATTTATCAAAATAGATTGTCTATTTTAGAACCAGTGATCAAGAGATCAGAAACAGAATTTTCTAATATGGATAAAGAATTGTCAGAGTTGAAAAAGTTTGGAGATTCTTTAACTGAAAAAACATGGAAAGATATACAACCAGAGACATCAAAAAGATCTGCTAATTCTGGATTGAATAACCTGTCAAGTTTGTATTATATCAGTGATCACTTGAACTTGGATGAAGAAAAAGACAAAAGAGAGGTAATTGATTTTTTACAATAATAACCTTTACCGTTAGCCTAATATAAATACAAACTTTGAGAGGGCAGGGGCGTAATTTGCTATGGGCAGGGGGAGGGAACTCCCCCTCCCAGACCTTGGTTTTCCCACACCCCCCACCCCCACCCCGCCCCAGTTTGCTCCCCAGCTGAAGCTTAGTTTCTTCAAAAATCTTAGTAAAACTAAGATAGACCCAGGATTTTTCAAGCATCTACAGAAATGGGTCAGTTTTTTTTAGGATATCTTTGACTTTATGGTACTATATGGCTCATTTTTCACTGTCTCTTTCACTTGATTTGAAAAATTGGCTCCAACCTCCCCCCCCAAGGATTTTGACAAAATTACGCCACTGCGAGGGGTTGGGGCTCAGAGGTTAGAGGTTTCCCAAAGTGCTGATGCTTGGGGGACAGGCCCCCTATAAGTTAGTACTTGAGAAGCTTTCATATAACTAGTTAACATTCTTATAATGGGACCAAACTAAAGTCATATGATCACTTATTCTATTTATTGTTGGTTCTTGTAACAATTATGAGTTTTATCTTAATATAATGTAAAGTATAAAAATTATGAGCTATTTTAAAAGTCAAAGTTATTGCTTAACATTCTAATGATTGCCTGAAAGAGAATATGGTAGATTTTTTGTAATTCTATGGTAAATTGTACCACTTCACAGAAATGTAAGGTGGAGGCAAAAATGTAGGCCTTTTTCAAAATCTTGGGGGGGGGTTGGCAATTTTTCCGTTATTTCTAGTTTTTGTTCAAAAATAGCAAAAAGTCATTTTTCAATTAAAATACCAAAACAGATATTTTTCAGAATAAACATTCATCAGCATTCATCAGATAACAGTTAGTGAAACAATATATTTACTTAATACTAGGATTTTCTTTTAGTAAACATAATCCCCAGATACCTCGCTATTCTACATATAAAATGTGGCAAAGTACTATTTAAAACATGTGGAAGTATCAACTCAGTTTTTCTAAATATCCCTCCCCTTATTGTACACAGCCCCTGGCACCTTCTCAAGCATTGCACCAAATCATCCTCCTTACTTTGCAAAGCGGGCAAATATACCTCTCTTCTTTTTTCCGTTATTTCTAGTTTTTCCGTTATTTCTAGTTTTTGTTCAAAAATAGCAAAAAGTCATTTTTCAATTAAAATACCAAAACAGATATTTTTCAGAATAAACATTCATCAGCATTCATCAGATAACAGTTAGTGAAACAATATATTTACTTAATACTAGGATTTTCTTTTAGTAAACATAATCCCCAGATACCTTGCTATTCTACATATAAAATGTGGCAAAGTACTATTTAAAACATGTGGAAGTATCAACTCAGTTTTTCTAAATATCCCTCCCCTTATCGTACACAGCCCCTGGCACCTTCTCAAGCATTGCACCAAATCATCCTCCTTACTTTGCAAAGCGGGCAAATATACCTCTCTTCTTTTTTCCGTTATTTCTAGTTTTTCCGTTATTTCTAGTTTTTGTTCAAAAATAGCAAAAAGTCATTTTTCAATTAAAATACCAAAACAGATATTTTTCAGAATAAACATTCATCAGCATTCATAAGATAACAGTTAGTGAAACAATATATTTACTTAATACTAGGATTTTCTTTTAGTAAACATAATCCCCAGATACCTTGCTATTCTACATATAAAATGTGGCAAAGTACTATTTAAAACATGTGGAAGTATCAACTCAGTTTTTCTAAATATCCCTCCCCTTATCGTACACAGCCCCTGGCACCTTCTCAAGCATTGCACCAAATCATCCTCCTTACTTTGCAAAGCGGGCAAATATACCTCTCTTCTTTGTAATTTCTTTCTTTTGAGTGTATTTTAAATCTTGCAAATAGCCCTAAGCTGCATTCACAAAGTTAGATATCTAGCTGGTAAATTCAGCTTAAGGTAGAACTGCCTATAAACTACCCATAAAGGGGTTAGTTAAAGTTTTGGAAAATCGCTAGGTACTTCCCCCTTTTCAAAATAAATGTTCATAATTTCGAGTAATTTCTTAGGGTTTGACTGTCTGTAACTATGCTATTGCATAGGTGCTGGTAACCAGCACATTGGTGCTGGCTACTTATCACCCACCCACCCCCCCCTGGCTAGAGCATTGACTATGGGATAAATTTCAATACATAGTTAATGAGTTTTCTGCTATGCCCTGTCTTTATTTGGTGTAGTGGCTTGTTTTAATTGGCCAATAAAGATATCTTAATTTGTTGTAATAGCGTGAATAAGGCAAATTGCTAATTAAATTAGAGCACCATTCCATATCTCTCAGTCATCTTAGTGCATAATTACCAGCTTAAAGTGGCTTTTGTCTCGGAAGGAGAGGAAAGCGTGGTCTCATCTACTCATCTTACGTGTACTAATAATGATGCTAATAAAGAACAGTCTATTTGCTACTTATAGGCGCTGTTTGCACCTATAAGTTGTCTACTCTATTGAATATTGTTTTGTCCTGTTACAGCACTATGAGGCACAAGTTGTGAAATTGCAAAGTCGTGTTCTTGAGCTGGAAGAGCAGCTAGCATTAGCAAACGCATCGACCATTCGTAAAGACAGAACTATTCAGGAGACAAAACACAAATTCCAATGTGTCATAAAAAAATTAGAAGAAGTATCAAACTGTTCAGCAAAAGAAGTGCAGTCACTTCGAGAAGATAAAGAATATTTAGAAAAAGAGTTGAAGAAAGAGAAAGAGGTAATTAATCCTGTGGTGAGCATAGAATATTTTCTTTTTGGACGTTGGTTAAATATTGTATTGTTGCTATATGTATTTAGCTTGTACTTTTTGCAGCTGGTGTTTTGTATCAAAATCTCTCTGTTCTACTCCTCTCTTAAAGCCTCCATAACAATGCCATCAACTAGGGTGGCAGACTTTGTCTCCTCTTCCCAAAAATTTTTACACCCCCCCCCCTCCAAACCACTAGTCCTAGCCAAGTAGTTAGCATGCTAGACTCGAAATCATTGTCCGTGAGGACAGGGAATCGAGTCGTAGCGTCACTGTTTATTTGGTTAGGGGTCAGTGGCGTGACTCTGTAAGCTCAGTCAGAGTCGGCCCAGCTCTAAATAGTTACCTGGAGAAATCTGGGAAAGATAAACAGGAAGGATGGCTGGCACAGGATGGCTAACCCCTTACCCCCATTGCACTTCCTGGCTGAAGGGCCGTGAAACGGAGATCAGCACCGCCGGCAGGGACTGCAAAGTTCAATGCAATATTTTTTACCTTACCTTTATCTTCCTAGATTTTGGAAAAATACCTTATTTTATATTTTCACTGAAAAGTGGCTTTTTTAGGTACTTATGTTGAAAAAATTGGAAAAAATAACTAGGTTATATGAATTTGGAAAAATATACCCCCCCCCCCTCTCCAAATTTCCGCACTAAATCAAATTCTTAAATTTGAATAATAATAAAGACCACATACAACTAATAGAAAATAAAAGCATTTTGCAAATATATATATATATATATATATATATATATATATATATATATATATATATATATATATATATATATATATATATATATATATATATATATATATATATATTGCTAAAGATGAATTTATTATGAGAGAGAGAGAGAGAGAGAGAGGGAAGAAGGGTTTAAGAATAATTTGAAAATATAGGCAATTTTTTCAAATGTTTGAAACCCTTAATCACAAAAATGGCCGTATTTTAGAATTCTTTTTTGGGGTGGATGGGGGTTTTACAAAATATTTTTTTCGGGAGGGGGGTTGTTTTACAAAAAAAACGTATAAAAAATTTGTCTATGTTCATTTTTGTTACGTTTTTACGAGTCGGACAAAAATTTCGGGGGGGGGGGGGGCTCAAACCGCCTATCTCCCTCCCCTTGGATATGGCCTTGATTGCAAACATCTTATTTCTGTAAAAAAAGAAAAATTATATCAACGCATTTTGCTATTTAAGGTTTTATCAGGACAATGTTTGGACCAGGGGTTCTGCTGCTTCTTCAGTAATCGACCAACCGTCAATAATTTCAAATTTATTTTGTGCTATCAGTATATATTATATTTTACCTTATTTTGTTACCCCTGCCCCAGGTCCACACCTATGTTCACGCCAGTCCACACCGTGTATAGTAAAAGGAAGCTAGTAAATGGAATTGGTATCATTTTACCTAATCTTATTTCCCCTGCCCCACTTCTACGCCAGTTAACGCCACACTGGCGTGGTTCATGCCACGCCTGGTCCTGTCATGGCATGAGCTAGTAAATCGATTTTATATCATTTTACCTTATTTCGTTATATTTGGCCTGGGTCCGTGCCTTAACGTTCGCTATTTCTTAGCTTCTTAAAAATACACTAATTTTTATGTGATGTAATCTTATTTTAGGGGACTTCAAAAATAACAATAACAAACTTCTTAATATAAAAAAATTTATGTCTTGTATGCATAGCTCCGTGCAAGGGGGTTCCGAAGAAGAAAAGAAAAAATTTCAAGAAATTTTGGAAGTTAAGAAACATACTATTTCTACCGTTTTTATAACCCCACAGTCCTAGGAATCCTCTCCTTAAAGAAGTTGCCTGACTAGTTTTTTGGAAGTAATTTTGGAAGTAAGTCTTTTGAAAAAGACATTTTGGAAGTTAAGAAACATACTATTTCTACCGTTTTTATAACCCCACTATAGCTTTTTAATGCTGAGAAAAGGTGTGTGAACAAGACAGAGGCTTTTGAAACTCAATTTTCCTTACATTTGAATTTTTTTTCTATAATTATTCCACTTTTTTGTACAATTTATCTGTTTTTGGTTGTTTGTTGTTCTTGGCACCGTATCAGACAGGTTTCGTAAAGCCAAACTTTTTAACTAGTCCAGCTGTCATATTCACCCTTTTAATTCTATCATGGGACCATGCTGAGCATAATTGACATTTTACCTTTTTTCATATTCCTGATATATAGGTGACCCTGCCGGGGGTCGGATTAGACCATTCAGAGAAAGAAGTTGTTTTTGCCCAGATTTAGGGACTTTGCCTGTTGAATTTAAAAACTTAATCTTCTCTAGAAATAATTTCAAAGTGGGTCTTGAAGAAATAAGACGATGTTAACTTCAAAAATGGCTATAAGAAGCCCAAATAGGCTACTTTCAAAGTCAATAAACACTGAAAAAAAAGATAAGAAAAAAATCGGCATGTCAAAAAGATTAAGAATAATTAAAACTCGCAGAATTTGTAAGGGGATTAAACCAAATAAAACACAAAGACAATTTAGTTTTATATAATATTATAAAATATAAAATTTAGGAAAGGAAACGCATAAAAAGAAATTTCAAAATTTAAATAATTGTAAGTTAAAAAGTGAGTGGGAGGGGGGGCAACGAGGAAGTGGGAAGACGGCTAATATCGCCTGACACAATCCTTGATAAAAATCAAACAGATAGACAGTGACCGCGAGGAAGACCACGGAAGCGGTGGATTGACAACTTCGACCGCAAGCACATCGTGCAACTCTCCAGAACAGCACAACACAGATCTTCATATCGAGCCTTGGCTCATACCCTGTCAAAAGGAGTGGCCCCAAGACGTCCCACGAGGATGGACGGGACTTAATTAAGGGGTGACTTATTGAATATATCGATTACGTTCATTGAGCTCATGAGCTCATTTCTCCATGAGCTGACTCAGTTTCTCTTGACCAACAACCCGACTTTGTATAATTTTTTTTTTTTTTTAGAAAGCTCATGAAATGGAACTTAAATTCAAGGAAGTGCTAAAAATTGCCGAAAATCTACGTGAAAAATACCAAGAAGTAGATGCTCTATCCAGAACACTGAATCTTGAGTTAACAGACTTGCGAGGGAATAATAAAACTCTACATAACGACTGTTCTGTCCTTGACGAAGAGAATAGGAGACTTGTGAATTCTCTTAGTGACCTTGAAAATAAATACTTAAAATTAAGATTGGAAAATGAGAAGCTGATCAAAGAATTTACTGAAACCAGTAACTGTAGTAGAACATTAAAGGACGAAGTGGAAGGATTGTCCAAAAATTTGAGTGAGTTGACAACGAAAAATATTAAAATTGAGCAGGAATTGCGTAATATTATGGACCAAAAACAGAGATTGAAAATTGAAGTTGAAGATTTGATATCAGAAAAGGTAAGTTCCCTTTTTTTCCCCAATTTCTCCTATTTTTAAAGTACTAGATATATCAGAATAAAAAAAATTGGCCCTCCTTGACCTATCTCTGGTCTACCTAGACCCATCTTTGGTGTATTCATAGTGTAAAACCACTATTTCGTAGCATTTTTCGTTTGGTTGTTTCAAGCTTATAACATTTTTAGGGTTGTACCAAATTGTCGGCAATATTGTCACGTTGAACCGTAAAAATAAGTTTGCAAAATTAACTTGTTTAGTTTTACAATGCTCTTCGTCCGTAAAAATTTAAACCTTGATAATCTGTTGATTTCCAAAGACAAATACACCTACAAGGGGAAGCTACGCTTTCTGAAGCTGTTTAGTGTCATATGTTTTTAGCTAATTTTTCGCTGATTTTTCACTCGCGTTCCTTTTTTTCTTTTGTTTTTATTTGGCACCCGCTTCTGCCAAAAACCTAAAACAACATATGAAGGTCTTTCTTATTGAAAATTGAACTTCTTTTGTCAGTCTTTTTTATTCTGATTGTGTAAATTTCCGCTCGATCTTTTCAAGCAATCAGATTTCATTGTCCTTGGTACGTCAAGAAGTGTGGTACGGAAGTATTTATTTAGTCGAGTTCTGAAAATCTGTTCACAAATTCATGTAGCCTTTGAATTAAATTGAATTAAAGATATTTTATTCTGCAATAGTTACCCCACTGAACTTATTGAGAATTTTATAGATAGAAGATTAAAAAAGGTCCGACAAGAAAATATTGACCCCCCCCCCCCCTTCTTTAGTTATTCCTACAAGTGAAAATAAAACTTTTACCACTTTACTATATGTCTCGAATCTCAGGAAAAATTTTAAAGCCACAAGATCTTTCTGTTTCTTTCAAGGCCGTACCCGGGATTTTTTTCCGGAGAGAGTTTTGCTAAAAAAAAAAATTTCGGGGGGGGGGGAGGGTACACAAAAAAACCACAAAAAACGCATACAAAATTTGTTTATATCCATTTTTGTTACGTTTTTACAAGTCAGACAAAAAATTCGGCAGGGGGTTCAAACCGGGTATCCCCCCCCCCCCTCTGGATACAGCCCTGGTTTCTTTCAAAAATAACTAATGTTTGAACGTTTTATCAATTCTGAGAAAGATAAAACTGAGTCCCGGCGTTTACAACGCCGGCGTCCAGTATTCTAGAACGCGTGTTTGACGTCCAATTTTCTTGTGGGAAGTTTTACACTGGCAGAACGCGTCAACAGCTGGGGGAATGACTACATGAACACAAGCTTTCAATAGATAAAAACCTAAGATTTGAAAATAAAAATTATGATATTGATCCTGCCTTGGCCCTCCATGTTTTTGAAAATCCTGACATTTAGTTCTTTTTGACGAGGCAATCTTAATCTCCACAGTAAAAGGTTTAACAGTATCTTTTAGGGAGGCAATAGGTGTAGTCAAAAATCGCCCCATAAACGGGTTTTTGCGACTAGATTTTCCTGGGAGGATGTCCTTTGCATTCATCATAAGGTTTTTTTCTATCAGTTCTGTTTCTAGGTTCATCAGTCCTGGCCCTCTCTCTTCCTCCAATAAGAAGCTGTGGCCCTAAACCAGAGATGTACGAACTAGACCTTTAGCTTTATTTATGAGATCAACGGATTTTTAGTAGGCCATTTCCTTGAGGAAAAGGTCTAAAAGGCGGTCATTGCCAACTCAAGAATGAAAATGTTTTTTGGCCCTCTTCGGGCCCCATATTTTTGGGGGGAGGGGACTGTGCCCCGTTACTTTTTTTTAAATTAGGCTTTTCTTTACCCAAAGACTTACGGCTGTGGGTTTCAAATTGATGAAGGACAAAAAGGTAGTGGCCCATTTTTGGGCCACTACCTTTTGAGTAGGGATTTGTTCGAGTCAAGGGAGGGTAGGTACATGCCCTTTTTTCTAAATTACTGCTTGTATGGCTGGTCACTACATTTATGTGTTTGTGTTGTCTTGAATTGCATAAAGAAAGGAAACATAAATTATTTAATTTATCTCTAAATGGCTAATAACAAAAGATAAAAGAATATAACTGCAAAAAAGTAGTGTTTATTGAGATTTTTGAAAGGTTTGACTTCTCTCTTAATTTCAAAACAAAAAATAAATCTAGAGAAGACAAACGGTTCAATGGCCAGTATCACGAATAAGAAGAAACGCAATCAAACGAATATTTTGCCTGTATGAAAAAAGGTGTCTTCGACATTAAAATAAAAACGAGAAAAAAACGACTAAAATATAAAACTAAAAGAATACATATACAAAAAAAAACAATATACGTATATGTGCAATTAATGCTCATATGTAAAATTAGTGCTACTTCTATCAAGTCACAAAAGCAACTGGCAAAAATAAGACAATAAAATTAACTTAATTTTAATTAAGTTAACTTAATTTTAATTAAAACTTAGCATCCAGTGTTGCCAATCTTAGTGGTTTTTTTTATTCATTTTTATCTCTTTGAGATTTTGCAAGACTTTTTTACAATTTTTTTATGTTTATTTTTTACAATTTATGATAATTTTTGATAATTCGTAAATTGAGTCAAAATTTAAATTTTCAGTGTCCATATTAGTCGACAAATCTGCAAAAATATGTTTTTTGTTTCTATGATTTTCCTAGCCCATTGCATAAAATCTTCACTAGAAATGGCTGTTGCTTCCTCAAATTGTAAATAATGGTACAGCTGATCAAAAATATGTTCTTCTAAAGCAGAAAACAAAGCTTCAATATGTTTTCTAAATTATAAAATGTTATCTATAGAATTGTGAGCATCGAAGTATTTTTATTTATATTTGTAAATTTTTCGTTTTAGATTTTAGTTTTTTTTTTTTTTTTTTTTTTTCGTTTTTCTTCTAACGGTGAAAACATGTCGTTTTATACAAGTGAAATATTCGTTTGATTGTTTCTATTTTTCATCATACTAGCCATACACCCGTTTGTCCTTGCTAGATTTATTTCTTTGTTTTGAAGGACAGTTCGGCTTTGCATCTATCGTTCTCCTAATTCAGGCAGAATTGAAGAAATCTTTTGAGGCAAAGGAAAATCTTCTGTTGGAAAAGTGCCAAAAAAGTGAAGAAGACAACCGTCAGCGAATGGAAGAGTTTCGTAAAGACTATGGTGAACGATCCAGCAAAATGCGGCAACAACTTTCTGATGAATATGATGTCAAGCTTCATGGATTAGTTGTTTCGTTTGAGGAACAGCTGAACCAGCTTAAGCAAAAGTAAGACCTCGCTTCATATTTGTTCAGGACAGTTTTTAAAAAGGAAATAAGAGCAAAATTTCAGTGGTTATTAAAATACTTATTAATTACGGTATTTATTATTAATAATATGTAAATAAAACAATTCGTACTGAATAATATGCTCCAAAATTGTAGTCAACAGATTTTCAGGGTCGCTTCCACTTCCATTCAATTTTTTTACACTTTTTTCAGATGTATCATTTTCATTTCGTCCTTCTATTTGTATTTATCTATTGGCTAAACGATGCTTCTTGATTACTAAGGTTCTTGCGTTGGCTCTGTGGTGTGTTACTGCAGCTGGGTTTGAACCAGCTGGGTTGTGTATTACCAAGCTGAGATCAAACCCAATGCGCCAATATTTAAAAAGTAAGTAATCGGATTAACGACGCTTCTTTGCTACTAAGGTCCCTTCGTCGGCCCTGCAGTGTGGGTCCGACTTCTGGGTCCTATATTGCAAAGCTACGGTCAAATCCACTCTGATTCATATTTCAAATATTGGCAATAAAACGCCATCTATATTTTTGAATAATAACAATAGATGGCGTAGCACCTCGTTTGATCCGAAATCTCTTTTTTTTTACTACCACCGACATAAAATATCGGTCCTGTGGTAGCGGAGTGGGTTTGACCTTAGCTTGGTAATACGGGATCCAGAGATGGAATCCCGCTATAGCAACAGACTGCAGGGCCGACGCAGGGACCTTAGTAGTCAAGAAGGAACCATAGTAGTTAATAGTAGAACCATAGTAGTTAATCCATTAATCCATTAGTAGAACCATAGTAGTTAATCCGATTACTTACTTATTGTCATAAAATATCAATAGCGTTGATTGCCAATGTCTAAAATACAAATGCACGCAATAGAAGAAAAAAAAACAAGGAAAATGACATATTTATAAAAATAAAAGTGGAACAAACCTAATTGAAAATGGAAGCAACCAAAAAAATCTACTGGCTGCAAATTTTATGCATATTATGAAGTAATAATTGTTTTATTGGCCTCTGGTTGGCCTCGGAAGAGGCAACCATCAAAAATAACCAGATTATTAGGGATTATTTTTCAAGTCAAGACTTCATTACTAAGACTGTTGAAAGGCCAAATTTTTAGGTAATAATAAGTGGAATTACAATTGATTATGAATTAATATTAATTAAAAAAAATGTTTCCACAAAATAAGTTTTTCAGAGAAAAGTAAAGAACTCCATTAAACAAAAAATGAGCAAAAATAAAATAATCTACCGAGCTCGAAACTACCACAAATCAGCATCGATAAATAAATGATACCCAAAACGAACAGAAATTAAAATAAATAACCGAGTCAAACTCAAAACGAGCAGAAATTAACATAAGTTGGGCGCAAAACCCCTATGCCTTCCAAAGGCCAGAACAAAATTTGCACTTTACTGAAAAAATACAAATGAATGTGCATTGTCAGTTTAATATACTTATACTGATATTTAGTAATCAAAATGTTAAAATTATTTGATTTATTAAAGTTATAAAAGTAAAAACATCTTTATTTTCGTTTTTTAAGACTTTATAGTTTGGCCTGCTATTTGTATGCTGGAGAAAATTTTTCAGCAACTTTTAACAACATACACCATTTTATAAATCTGGACACAAATAGTACATTTTAAATTAGTTTCATACCTTCTCTAGTTGACCTGAAATTGAAAAAGTTGATACCATTCGCAAAAAAATCTTTTTACCTTCTTTGATAGCTTTGATGCACTTACACTATTTTTACTTAAGATTTGGTTGAAGTTTAAGGGCAAATACAGTCCTGAAAGTTCGAACATATGACCCCCTGTTGCTTTCGGCATACAGTTTAGACGCCATACTGGGATTAGTCATTACCACATCACAATGTGTTTAAACATTATGCCTAAGCTAAGTTTATAACATATTGGCCACATGTGAAGGTGGGTGTGGAAGAAGGACCTTAATCCCTCCAACTCATGTTAAGTATTAAAATCAACATGAGCCATTTCTCTTTTCAATTGAATGAGCTCTTTTTGAAGTTCCCACGAAAACTCCTTCGATACGAAGTGCCCTGGTCTAAACAACAACAACAAAAGAACATTACTAATCACTTTCGACTATTAAAAAGGGCACTAGCCCTTTGAATTTCAAATCGAATGAGCCCTTTTCTGAAGTTTCTACGACAACGTCTTCTATAAAAACCTTATATGCCCCCAGGGCATAACTTAAAACCCCCTGAGGGCTGTGGTGGAGTATCCTCCTCAAAAACATATTTTCTATCTGTAAATCAACTACGCTGAACAAAATGGTTCTCTCAAAATTTTTATTGGATGTGTGGGGGAATGATGGGCGTGGGGGGGCTAGTTATCCTCCAATCACTTTTGACTATTAAAAAGGGGACTAGCCCGGTGAATGTCCAATCGAATGAGCATTTCTTGAAGTTTCTACGACAACGCCTTCTATAAAAAATTAAATCCCCCCTGGGCACAACCTAAAACCCTTGCCCTTAGGGTTATGGGGGAGTGTCCTCCTCAAAAACATATTTTCTCTCTGGAAATCAACCACGCTGAACGAAATGGCTATCTAAAAAATTTTATTGGATGTTTTTGGGTGAATGATGGACGTGGGGGTGGACTAGTTGCCCTCCAATCACTTTCAACTATTAAAAAGGGCACTAGCCCTTTGAATTTCCAATCAAATGAGCACCTTTTGAAGTTTCTATGACACCATCTTCTATAAAAACCTTATATATCCCAGGATATAACTTAAAACCCTTGCCCTGAGGGTTATTGGGGAGTGTCCTCCTCAAAAACGTATTTTCTATCTGGAAATCAACTACGCTGAACAAAATGGCTATCTAAAAATTTTAATTTGATGCGTTTGGGAGAATGATGGGCGTTGGGGAGGGGCTAGTTCCCCTCCAATCACTTTCGACTATTAAGCATGGAACTATCCCTTTGAATTTCCAATCGAATGAGCCTGTTTTGAAGTTTCTACGACAACGCCTTCTATAAAAAAAACTTATATGCCCTCAGGGCATAACTTAAAACCCTTGCCCCGAGGGTTGTGGGGGAGTGTCCTCCTCAAAACGATATTTTATATCTGTAAATCAACTACGCTGAACAAAATGGCTATCTCAAAATTTGGATTGGATGTGTTTGGGGGAATGATGGGCGTGGGGGGGGCTACTTGCCCTCGAATCACTTTCGACTATTAAAAAGGGCACTAGCCACTCCAATTTCCAATCGAGTGAGCCCTTTTCGAAGTTTCTACTACGCCTCCTTCGATACGAAGTGGAGAAAAAAAAGCGCCTCCGGGTATGGAGAAAAAAAAACCCAAAAAACAACACATTGTGCCCACATCGTTCTTTACTTAGGCAGCGCTGGCGCGCTGCCTATGAAAGGGTGGGCGTGAGAGGGGGGTTAGTTACCGTCCAATCACTTTCAACTATTAAAAAGGGCACTAGCCCTTTGAATTTCCAATCAAATGAGGCTTTTTTGAAGTTTCTATGACAACGCCTTCTATAAAAACCTTATTTGCCCCCAGGCCATAACTTAAAACCCTTGCCCCGAGAATTGTGGGGGAGCGCCCTCCTCAAAAACATATTATCTATCTGGAAAACAACTATGCTGAACAAAATGACTATCTCAAAATTTTGATTGGATGTGTTTGGGGGACTGATGGGCGGGGGGGGGGGGGGAAGTTTCCCTCCAATCACTTTTTACTATTAGAAAGGGCACTAGCCCTTTGAATTTCCAATCGAATGAGCCTTTCTTGAAGTTTCTACGACAATGCCTTCTATAAAAAACCTTATATGCCCCCAGGGTATAACTTAAAACCCTTGCCCGGAGGGTTGTAAGGGAGTGTCATCCTCAAAAATATATTTTCTATCTAGAAATCAACTACGCTGAACAAAATGGCTATCTCAAAATTTTGATTGGATATGTTTGGGGGACTGATGGACATGGGGGGGGGCTAGTAGCCCTCCGATCCCTTTTGATTACTATAAAGGGCCCCAGCCACTCCAATTTTTAACCAAATGACCCCTTTTGGAACTTTATGCGACAACGCATTCTATACGAAGTGCCCGGGTACGGAGAAAAAAAAACAGCACATTGTGCCCACATCGTTCTTTACTTAGGCAGCGCTAGTGCGCTGCCTATGATACAGAATTACAATTTTTATTTTATATAAAATATTATTAAATAAAATATTGGAAGGACAAGGACTATAGTGATGATAGAGGAATAAGTGTGGTATTTACTCGCTGAATCAAATATTCTTATTTGCCCTTTCTTCGAAATATATCGATTCTGCTCTCTCTTTAGATCGTAAAGGAAGAAAAACTCCTTAATAGTATAATTAGTTTAGTTATATAGTTAGGAAGTTAGAAAGAGAAGAAAATGGTTTCGAACAACTTTTTGAGCTTAATAATATCTTTCAGCTTTTTATATCCTTTGCATTATATTAGATTAAAATCAACAGTCTTATGTTAACTCCAGATGGGTTATCTTAACCCCGGATTTATAATTATCTGACCTTTGAACTATTTTTAACAAAATGGCTATCTCAAAATTTAGATTTATTGGGTGGGGGGCTGGTTGCCCTCCAATCAATTTTGACTCTGAAAAAGGGCGCTATAACTTTTGATTTCCAGTCGAATGAGGTTTATACGAAGTTTGTACGACCACCCCTTCCGTATAAAATGCCCCTGGGGAAAAAATGATACTTTAAAATTTTATGGCTGTGAAGGTCCGAAGCACACTTGGCGTTCCTTGCCGATTGGAATTGTACGGCCACCGCCGTACCAGTAAAGGGGAATAGAATGGTATTGTGACATACACATTCGGCGATAAACTAAATAATCTGTTGTTTTTATGCCGGCAGCAGCAATGCAGCCGCCCAATGTCACTACAATAAACGATCAGTTTTCCGCCGAAATGGTGGCCTATGTGACTAAATGCGTGGCGAAATGGTGGCCTATGCGACTAAATGCGAGGCAAAATGGTGGCGTATGTGACTAAATGCGTGGCCAAATGGTGGCCTATGCGACTAAATGCGTGGCGAAATGGTGGCCTATGCGACTAAATGCGTGGCAAAATGGTGGCCTATGCGACTAAATGCGTGGCCAAATGGTGGCCTATGTGACTAAATGCGTGGCGAAATTGTGGCCTAACGACTAAATGCGTGGCGAAATTGTGGCCTATGCGACTAAATGCGTGGCAAAATGGTGGCCTTTGCGACTAAATGCGTGGCCAAATGGTGGCCTATGCGACTAAATGCGTGGCGAAATGGTGGCCTATGCGACTAAATGCGTGGCGAAATGGTGACCTATGCGACTAAATGCACGGTTACACAATCGTCGTCCAGTTTGCTGACGACCTCTGTTTTATCTGCATCGTGATAATACGTTTGCAGGGATAAAAAACAATCCCCCCCCCCCCCCAAAAAAAAAAAGATAAATCTAGTCGATTAAAAACTGATTTGTCTCCAGGAATAATGCAATTGAAGTAACAAAAAATTTGACAAAAAGAGAAACGGTCCTCTTGTATGCGAGACTCACCTCATTAATTAAAAACACTTAATCAACTTTTTTTTATCTAGAAAAATGTTCATCTCTTCACTGCGAAATAAAATTTGAATGTATTGCACTCACTAAAGATAAACAAATAAATACATATTTAGTAATAATAATAGATATCTGGGCTAATGCCAGGGACGTACCCTGTAGGTTTCGGGGCCCGCCCCTCCCGAACTCCTAAATTTTTTGGCAATTCTTAGTCAAATTATTTGATCAAATTTGTTACGAAGAGCCCCCCTCCCTGAAATTTTGCTATTGCTCCCTCCTCGAAAAAAAGTTATTGATACATGCCTGTCTAACGTATTTTGAATTTGCTTAGGAAGGATCTTATGACTCATTCTCTGTTTTAGGATGATTGATGAGACAAACACACTAAAAGTACAAAATAGTAAGGATGTATCGAAGCTGAAATCGAAGCTTGAGGAAAGAGAAGCTCAAATAGTGAAAATGAAACAGTATAATTCGTATTTAGCTGATCATTGCAAGAGTATGATGCAGTTTCAAATCACATACTTCAATGCATCTGGTGGTAGGGATCAAGAAGGTCTTACAGCGTTGCCAGCTTTCTTTGCTCAGGTATTTCGAGTTATTTTTCTATTCTCAATCATAAACTCTAAATTACATGTTTTGATTGTTTTCTGTATCCCGTTGTGAATATAGTTTAAGTATTTACCAAATGTAGTAAGATTTTGGTTTTTGTCTTTGTTGTTTTATGGATGAAATAATTGCTTATTTTAGCCGCATAGCCTCCCTTGAGCTTAATGGCTCGCATTTTTTATGTATTTTGCAACTTTTTTTCCTTTTTTCTAAAAAATCAATTCTTTCTCAAAAATACTAAGGGGTAGGGTGTGGTAAGGCACTTTTTTTTGTTGTATTCAGTCCATCCAGAACCTGATAAACAATTCTCTACAGATACCAAACATATGTCTTTGAACTCCAGTTGAAACGTGTACGAAAATCTTTCACTGTAGCCACGAAGAGAAAAAACTTTATTAACGTTTGGTTAACGTTTATTAATGTTTGGCTAACGTTTATTAATTTGTAACCAAAGTCACAGGGTTGAATGGACAAAACATACAAGGTGGCTAATTGTGTGATCGAAATATGATCAATCGCGTGACCGGAATATGGCCAATTAGTATAGGCAAAATACGGTTAGACCTTGAATAAATTGCAACAGAAATGATTTTACACCATTCAATAGAGAAAAATGCGCTTATTAATATATCCAATATTGGCATCACTACCCCTAGGTGAAATGGGTCAAACCGTGCCCAGAAAGTGCGGAGGAGGGGGTTTTACCCCTTTTTGTCGAATCTTTATTGTATTAAATGGTATGAATATGACTGGAATGTGGCCAATTGTGTACTTGGTAGTATTGACTTTGTAGGTATTAAATCGATTTTAAACGATACTGTAGGATTTAAGAACGGAAACCGTTTAGGTACGGAATTTATGTCTCAGAAAAGAGAATAAATACCAAAAAAAGGCTTTGACACTAATATCGCGAGAAATGTAGCAGAAATGAATGAACCCACCCATAAATTAACTTGGAGTTATAAAAGTAACCTGCAAATTTAAAGGAAAAATATGAAACTGATGGAATATTTTAATGAAATTGATGAGAAAGAAAGAAAAATTCTTACATACCTAGATATATTTTGACGATATACACAAAAGATATTTTTTTCCAAAAATATTCCCAAAAAATTAAACTTTCATTCAGCCCATTCATAAAACTGACAGTGCTATAGCCTTAGAAAATTATTCTAGATGGTGTTGATGATGTTTATCCACTTCAAACTTTCACTTAGATTATTATTAAATCCGACAGTGTTGCCAATGCATAAACAGCGTTGCGAATATAACTCTCGTTTATCTATTTAATAAATCTGATATTGTTGCTAATTTAGTAAACTATTCTAGATGGTGCTGATGTGTTTATTCGCTGTTTATTAACTTTTTAAATTATTCAATTAGGTTCAATTTAATCAGTTTTATTTCTTATTTTTTCATTCAATTTTTTAAACCAGAGGTTAAAAGTTTTGCTTATTTTTCTTTTGCCATTTTGAATAGAAGCTTTTAGAGCTCAATGGGAAACATAAAAACTGATAGTGAAATAATATTTACCAGATGTTTAAGACTCCCTTTTGAAACATGAGCCTACAACTATAAATTGCATCGAAAGGACAAGAGATCTATATCGTCGAATTCGCTTGTTTCAGATCTATCCACCCATTCCGCCGAAATCATGATATTCCTTAGACTTTTTCTTAAATAATTTCTTAGAATCTTTTTTAGAGAAAGTTTCTAAACTTTCTTAAAAATTGGAAAAATTCAGTGGTTTCGTATCTTTCTGACATGTTTGCAACGTATTTTCAATATGAAAAAATGCTAAGTAAAGTCCAAAAATACAATTCACTTGGTGGATAAAGCTAAATCTCAGCTATCGAATTGACGTCTTATATTGAAATCAAATAAAAAAAATCAAGTTTTTTGGACTGAAAGTAAGGAGCAACATGAAAAGTTAAAACGAGCAGAAATTATTACGTATATTAGGACGTTTGCCCCCTCCTTGATACCTCGCTATCTGCACTAAAGTTGTTGTGCTTTTAAGAAAGCTTCTTATTCTAACTAAACAGCCCTTCAGTTTCAGGAGTTGTTTTTAAAGCTTCTTATCATAGGCAGTGCAATCGCGCTGCCTAAGTAAAGAACGAAGTTGGCACAAATTTTTTTTTTTTTTTTTTTTTTTTTTTTTTTTTTTTTTTTTTTTAGACCAGGGCACTTCTTATCGAAGGAGTTGTCGTAGAAACTTCGAAAAGGGCTCATTCGATTGGAAATCGGAGTGGCTTGTGCTCTTTTTAATAGTCGAAAGTGATTGAAGAGCAACTAACGCCCGTCTCACGCCCACCATTTCCCCAAACACATCCAATCAAAATTTTGAAATAGCCATTTTCTTTAATATAGTTGGAAGTTCTGGAAACTAGGTCTTTGAGGATGACAACCCCCCCCCCCCCTCACAGCCCTCAGGGTAAGAGTTGTAATTTATGCTCTGGGGGCATATATGGTGTTTATAGAAAACGTTGACTTAGAAACATAAAAAAGGTTCATTTGATTGGAAATCGAAAGGCCTAGTGTCCTGTCCAAATGTCGAAAGTGATTAGAAGGCTTGACATTTTTATATTAAAGGTCGATGGGGCTATAATGTATTTTGTTTATTTTTTTTTTTTTTTTTTTTTTTTTTTTTAGACCAGGGCAATTGGTATCAAAAGAGTTGTCTTAGAAACTTCGAAAAGGGCTCGTTCGATTGAAAATAGAAAGGGCTGATGCCCTTTTTAATAGTCAAAAGTGATTGGGGGTCAACTAATCCCCCTCCCACGCCCACCCTCCCATTTGCCTCGTATGTTTAAAAACTAAATTTTGCCTTAAGATTATATCACAATGCCCTTTAATCATGCTAATTCCCAATAAGGCATCTCAGCAGTATCCCAAGAACGACTGAGGGTTCTATGTTCAAACTTTCGGGGCTACTTCTGCACTTAAAATTTACAAAGACTATGTCAATATAAAACGAACAGAAATTAATTAAAAACTTTTTTCCACAAAATAAGTTTTTCGAAGAAAAGTAAAGAACTCCAATAAACCAAAAATGAGCAAAAATAAAATCAAATAATCTACCAGGTGTGAAAGTACCACAAATCAGCATAAATAAATAAATGAAACCCAAAACGAACAGAAATTACAATAAATAACTGGGTCAACCTCAAAACGAGTAGAACTTAACTTGAGTTGGACTTGAAACCCTATGACTTCCCAAGGCCGGAACACAGTTTACACTTTAATGAAAAAAATACAAATGAATGTGCATTGTCAGTTTAATATACATATACTGATATTTAGTAATCAAAATGTCAATATTACCTGATTTATTAAAGTTATACAAGTAGAACATTTATATTTTTTCACCTCCTCTCTCCATGTAAAATTCCACTCTAATCATAAATATCATAAATAAAATAAATAGATGATCAGTAAATAAATGAAATAAAAAACGAACAGAAATTACCACGAAAAGGCGTAGGGCTAACGCCCTCTATGCCTTTTAAAGATCAGAACATCATTTGCGCTTTACTGGAAATAATTTTTATTTTCAGTTTAGTATTCAGTATAGTATTAATGTGAACATTAATAATTAATGTTCGTTCTTGTAAGTCTCAGCAATTTTGGATTTATTAACAGTACAGAAAAGGAAATCTTTAAATGTATTTTGTTTATATTTACAAATGTAGCTGTTAATGTATTTCGTATAAAAGAGTCCCTTCAAAATAGTCTTGAACTGAAACGGAAAGTGCACCATTGGGATGGTCTTAGTATGTCGGGATAGAACTTTTGAACGGAATTTGCAATACCTAGTACCCTTTTTAAGAAATAAAAGAGATTGTGCCCCAGTAAGGTAACGTTTTCTGGCAATTTGTGCCACAAAACAATAATTTCTGTCAAAAGAGGTTCAAAATACCAAAGAATGATAATTCTAAGATAGCCTGTTTTACATGGCTAAACCCTAAACGAGAGGGTTTACCCCCTTGTATTGCAAAGCAAAGTGGCGTTTTATGCCATCTTGTGCCACAACCTAAATTTTTGCCCAAAGAGGGTCAAAACGCAGGGGAATGCAAATTCTAAGACAGCCATTTGGCTTGTAATTGTAAAAAATCCTAAACAAGTGGTGTTGAGCTTCCCTCCTCTCCCTCCCTCCATCTAGAAAAAACAGCTCTAAATTTTGACGTGAATGCCACAATGGGTTCCTTGTTTATTCATAAACCTCCAGCTGATAATGACATGAATTGTGCAGAGATTACCAAGGTTTTTCTTTACATCTTCAGCAGATGGTGACTTTTTTAAGCAGCAAAAAGTGATGTTATCTGCGTTTTGTGTCGTTTTGTGTCAGCAGATGATGACTTTTTTAAGCAGGAAAAAGTGACATTATCTGCCTTTTGTGCCACAAAACCGCATATTCTAAGATAGCAAATCGATTTGTCATGGTGTAAAACGCTCAACTGGAGACTGTAATGCCCCCTTCTTAAAAAAAAGTAACATTGTGGCATTGCATTGTTGTATGTTGTATGTGGCATTGCATTATTTATTTCTAATTCTTTTTTCTGTTACTGCTAGCAGGTTACTACCACCGCTCCATGTACGTCTTATAAATTTGTCTTAATTATATAAATTTGCACGTTATTGTAATAACGTTATTGTAATAAAGTATGGTACTTACGTTATTGTACTTATATATGGTACTTTACGTATGCTGTACTTATATAATTTATATCACGTTATGGTACTGCAACGTAAGGTACCATATAAGACCAAAAATTGTACTTTTCGATACCATTTCTGGAGTTAAAAAAGCTGGGAAATATAATAAGGGGGCCATTGTATTCTCCATGGTTTAAAACCCTTAGTCGGAGGTGTACAATTCCCCCTCCCCTGTTTTGCTTGTTCTCTTTTCCAGCCCTCTTGGTAAGCGACAACTAAAAAACGCGTTAAAAATACCAAATAAAAATGTATTAATTTTCATTTTTATGAAAATAATTGGAATTTTCGTGGGCAAATCCTCCGTGATACCGGTGATAACATACCGCATCTACAGATGCAGATGCGGATTACTCTTGCCTCAGATGTAACCTAGGTATTGAGGATGTGGCCCATATTCTCGCCGAGTGTCAGAAATTTTATATCTTAAGGGTAATGTATTTTGAGGGTGGAAACTTGGTGTTCCGGGGTTACCTGAAAACGACTGTAAAAAGGACAATCAGGCAGTTATGTAAATATGTAAATGAAGCGCTGTCATCAATGAGTGAAACTTGATATTTATGTTATTTTTCTTGTTGAGTGTAATTAAGAATACTGTTCTGTAAGGCCTGCTTTTTTGGTTTTTTTTTCGGCTTATAATAAATTATTATTATTATTATTATTATCATACCCTCAGACTCTTTATTTTTGTGATGAAGTTGCAGATTTCTCGTGAGAAAGTTTTAAGGAGATAGGAATTAAAACCCGTATTTAATGAACTATTTTAAAAAAAATTATTGACTTGTTTTGTTTCATCACCTAGCCTAAACAAAAATCATTTTGTAAGTTTATTATGTACGTGTAAAAAAATGAAAACGAACCAAAAAGTAATTCAAAAAAGAACAGGTTTTTTGTTACAAAAGTAAAGAGCGAGGTTGAAACTTGAAATGAACAAAAAATTACTGCTTATCAGAATACACAAGATATAATTATGAAACTAGCGCTTTATTGAAAACTGAGCTTACTTGACTGTTTAGAGAATAATAGTTCTATGCTAAAAAGTTATTGATATTGCAGTCGGGATAGGGCATTATGATGTAAAGCAATTATGGTAAACTAATTATATTTTCTGTAAATTAATTATAAAATTATCGGTTCCTAAGGGAACATCCTTTTTTGGGAGTTGGTTTTGTGTCTTCAGTTACAGTGCTAGTTTTGAGAGTTTAAAAAATATTAGAAGAAAAAAAAATTCACGAGCCAGTTATTCGAGCTGATTTTGTAGATATATGCTGCAGAAACGGTGAACCAACTTTTGTATTTGTTTTAAGTGTTAACTTCCCTTTTTATTCACATTAGAAGAACCTTTTTTTAAATTAGTTCTTCTAAAGGAACAGATTCAATTATTATGTAGTTATAGTTATTGTTTAGTTATATAATTATATTGTTGTATTATTATGTTGTATATGTAGTAGTTTATATAATATATAGTACTGGGAGCCCGGGCCCCGGCACGTGGCAGACTTGTATATATTTGATTTCTAATTGCGCAATAGCATAATCAACGCGTTATTCTTAAGTTTTAAGTCATGAAGTGTCAGCAATTTCAATTTAATTAAGAAATTCTGGCGTGAATTCAATTCTTCCTTCCTGTTAATATAGTTGGGATTCATTGTGATTCTGACTGTTGCTTCTCTTCTAACCGCAGATTTCTTTGTCCACTGTTTTCATGTGCGATTCCTTGTGATGCTTGTTGTCGTATTTTGCCAAGCCACAGATCTCGTTAAGCTTCATTTTCGTGCCTCATTACCTCAGACAGTTTTCCACGCCTTTTTCCTTAGCTGCTCAAATTCATTCTAAATCATGTATAATTTTGCATGACATAGTAGATGCCAAAAAATTGTTTCCCAGCTTTACCATACATGGCTAATAACTCAAAGAAAGAGTAGCTCTCTGCATTCCGAATGACAAGCGCTTCTTGTTCTTTGTGGTATTGCAATACTGAATGATAATTCTGAATGATAAACGATTGTTTTTCTTTTTGCTAGTGCTCAGTACTCTTTAAGAATACTTATACGTTCAATCTTAGTATATCCGTTATTTTTATTTATTTCTTCTTTTATTTAAATCTTTAAGGAGTCATCCAAGGCACATCACTAGAAAAAAGTGGCTAAAAAAAATGGTAGCACAAAAAAATGAAAGCATTTTTTTTGTTTTGGTTTTGTTCAATAATCTTCAAAAATACTTAGTCGTTTAGTCCAATGTACCCGCTATCTTTTTTTTTAAGGGGCCATCTATGGCTCATCACTACTTGGTCGTTTATTCCTAGTGTATCTGTTATTTTTATTCATTTCTTTTTTAAGGGGCCATCCATGGCTCATAACTAAAAAAAAACAGTGGATCTCTGCACTCTGAATGATAAACGCTTGTTTTTCTTTTTGCTAGTGCTCAGTACTCTTTAAGAATACTTATACGTTTAATTTTAGTATATCCGTTATTTTTATTTATTTCTTCCTTTATTTGAATCTTTAAGGAGTCATCCAAGGCGCATCACTAAAAAAAGTGGCTAAAAAAAATGGTAGCACTAAAAAATGAAAAACTTTTTTTAGGTTTTGGTTTTTTCAGTAATCTTCGAAAATACTTAGTCGTTTAGTCCAATGTACCCGTTATTTTTTTTTTTTTTTTTTTTTTTAAGGGGCCATCTATGGCTCATCACTATACTTTGTCGTTAGTACTAGTGTATCCGCTTTTTTATTTTTTCCTTTCTTTAATTTTTTTAGGGGCCATCCATGGCTCACCACTCGAAGAAAGAGTGGCCCCCTACATTTGGAATGAAAAACACTTTCGAAGACTTTATGATGAATTTACAAAAAAACGATGTCAATTCAAACAAGGAGGTATGCTTGCCTGGGACTGATGATGTTGATAATCAATCTGAGTCAGAGACTAGCGGAACTGTTATATCCAGTTTCAACGCATCCTCCGTTAAGATATTCTATCCACATATGAAAGACGTGTCAAAGACGCAGCTTAAAGGCTTAGTAGATGAGGTCAGTAAAAGAAAATATTTTATGTAACTAAAATTATAATTAATTAATAGTCTACTATATAAGGCCTATCTATATATATAGACCATATATTTTTAGTAGGCTATATTCCTTTTGTAGTTTAGCTGTATATAGCTTACTGTATACACTTAGACATAGAGATGCTGCCTACTATAATAGCCTTCTACTTTAAACGAGAGATGTAATATAAAACCCAATTTTGTCATAGAAAAGCTGGTAATAAGGTTTGTATTATGTTACTATATTATGGTATGTATTATGTATTATATTACTATATGTATTATGTTAGGTGTGTATTATGTTACTATAAACCTACATATAAGTGGATAAAAAGGCTTTATTACCCCTCTTAT
The DNA here is from genome assembly GCF_049724085.1 of Artemia sp. Qi Xiang Cuo. Taxonomy (NCBI): domain Eukaryota; kingdom Metazoa; phylum Arthropoda; class Branchiopoda; order Anostraca; family Artemiidae; genus Artemia; species Artemia sp. Qi Xiang Cuo. The sequence continues at coordinate 17,341,433 of NC_142811.1, forward strand.
AAGTATTGAAAGACAACCCCTGAAAGTTTGTCAAAGTAACTTCAAAAATTCCTTATTTGTAAATAAAGCGCTTTTTTAATCGTCTTAAAAATTAATTACGGATTAGTCAATGATTAATTAATGTCCTCAATTAGTAAATTATTAATGTCCTTAATTGTCAGTTTTTCTTTTTTATGTTCTTTGGGTTATTTTTTGCTTTAAATTTGAGATACGGGTTCTCTGGTTCAGTTACACATATAGTATCTGTCTGTACCCCTTAGAAATAAGTTCTAATTTCCCCAAACCCCGTGATTCTTTGATTGTGCTCACCTGTGATAGATAAGTGACATTGCTTTTGTGATAAGAGATAACCCTCAAAGGAAACGTGAAAAAAGGGTAAAAAAATGAAAATCCATCTTCAATAAACGATAAATTAAAATAAACAAATGAATCAAAAATGCGTTTCAAAGCTATCAAACGACGAGATCAGTATTAAATCATGTTTTGGTTTAAAGGCCGCATCAGAGCGTCAGTTAGACTTTACTGAAAACAGTTTTGCTTCGAGCAATGTGTTTTTATTTGTCATGGTATCAAAAAAAAAAAAAAAGAAAGAAACTCATAATATTAAATAAGATTTTTTGAAAGAACTAGTTTTTAATAGACTGACTGTTTAATATATAATGATATTCATTCCTGGAATTTTCAGCAATTTTGGATTTACTTACGTTATTAAATAATATAACAAGTTTTTTCAACTAAAATAAAGAGCAACTCTGAAACTTAAAACGAACAGAAAGTATTCCGTATTTGAGGGGGGCTGCCCCTTTGTCAACCATTGCTCTTTACACTAAAGTCTTAAAGTTCTTTATAAGTACTTCTCATTCAAATTCAACGTCCCCTGTGTTTGAGCAGTTTTTCTTAAAGAATAGAGACAAAAGTCAAGGTAATTTTGTATAGAATTAGATAAATAGTTTGGCTAATTTTTGTGTATTATTAAAAGATATTTAAATAATAATTCTTACAAATTATCCTTTCCCAGCTCTCTTGTTGCAGTCACACTCACGAGTATTCTGAATAAGCTACACTCGTGGGTAGCCCATACTAAGCCATATTTGAGGAAGGTCCCAAAAGGGGACTCCAATAACAATTCTGTTAGTATACTATTTGTATCCCAATTTTTTTCCTAGTACATCCCTTTTGTTGTTCAGGTTCACCTACTCAGATGTATTTATTTGTTCAGAATTACACGAATTCTAAATATAGTGCTCAGTTTTAATGATTTTGGATTTGATATCTATTAAGAAATTAAATTTAGTAGTTACTAATTGGTGATTTATTGCTTTTTAAGTGTATTGGAAACTGATCCAACGAAAATTTAAAACTGAAACAATTGACCCTTGACACCATTCAGGTTTTCAGTGTTTACTTTAATAAAGGTATTTTGTTTTTATCGAATTACGTCGGTTTTTTTATTTATTGTGCCTATTTTTTCTGCAGGTTTTGAACAGACCTCCTTCTTCTGCCTTGAAGCCAAAACCGAAAGAAGAAAACGCCATCTCAGATTATAGTAAGGTGAAAAAATTGACACAACGGGGCGGTGAATATGTGCGAAAAAAGAAATAAAACGAGGTTTATTTTTATTGTTTTTGCATTTTAATGGAATAAAATTACCTTTTTTAGTTGACTTTTTGTAAAGGTGCAGAAGCATAGTCTTTAACTTGCTCGAATAGATGTTGTACTAGGCGAATGAAACTCAGAATTGGATCTAAAACTCCAAGTTGGCATTGTGTCAGTCTTCTGAATTCCCTACATCTACCCCTTCTCTACTTGCAACGCTACCCCAATAATGAAAAGGAATGTTTCTCAAGGTTAACTTACTCTGGGTCTCTCCAACTGTTGGCTCTGTATACCCAGGATTTTTACGATTTAAGTTAAGTTCTAGGATTCCAGCTTTATAGGATTCCTGGATTTCCAGGACTAGCCAGGTTCCAAGATTTAACTTAAAGTTTTTGCCAGATTTGAATCTTGTTTTCAAGTTTGAGTAGTTTCAGTAAAATATAGTGCCACGGTGGTTGGTCTCTGCTTGGCAGTACGAAACCCGATGTTTGACCCCAGCTGCTGCAGGGTCGATTCAAGGCCTTTTGTAGTCAAAAAGCGTCGTTAATTTGTAGATCTGTTTTCATAGAATCTTCCAAGTCCAGCTATTGGGGGAGGAGCGAAAATAAAACGCTGGAGAATACTTTTCTGGGCTGCAGATTCATTCAAGAGAGCTTCATTCACGTAGTGAATTTTAAAGCTTGTTTCTTCCTAGGAAACAAGAAGACATTACAAAAAAATGCGTAAAAATGAGAAAAATTGAAAAATAACCATTTTAATCCTGATAAAAACAAAGCTTTTAAAATTCAGCTGATAACTTTTATTGCATCGAGAGTAAACTGCCACCAAGCCAAGGATGGTACGATCGCCCCTCCAGATCTGTCTCTGTAAGCATGGAGACCCCATAGACCCTGTCACCTAGAAACATCAATGTTTTAAAGATTGTTTTCTCCTTTTCTCCATAGAATTTGTCAATTTTGCTGCAAAGTCGTTCCTTCGAATGGAGATGCCGATCTGCTCTTTTGCTCGGATCGTACGAAGACCAAAGATCTCAGAGTCTCACCCGCTGTGGGGATTTGAGAAGACACTGATTTGTTTGTCACCACGCATGCTCTGTAAGCAAGGAGACCCCATAGATCCGTGTCACCCAGAAACATCAATGTTTTAAAGATTTTTTTCTCCGTTTCTCCATAGAATTTGTCAATTTTGCTGCAAAGTCGTTCCTTCGAATGGAGATGCCGATCTGGTCGTCGCTAGGACTGTACGAAGACCAAGGATCTCCGAGTCTCACCCAGTTGTGGGGATTTGAGAAGACACTGACTTGTTTGTCACCACAAAGAAGTACAAGTAGATACTACTAGAAACAAAAGAGAGTGGATTAGATCTTCTGTGGTGCAGAAGCATGGTCTTTTACTTGCTTTAATCTTTTTCCAAAGTATAAAAACTTACTGTTTAAATTCCTGAATAATTAACTCGTGAAGTTTGTTGCAGAAATCTTCAACTAAACAATGTCCACTTTGTAATACCACAGGCGAAGTATAATCTAGCAGTTTATGATATATATAGATGTGGCTTTTTATTTCATTTATGCATTAAATGCTACATTCAATTAACAATTATGGGGATTTTCCGCAGGGAGAAGGGGAATTTTCCTTGAATATCCTTTCTTTTGAGATCGCAGCATCCTAGATGCTGCGACCTCAAAGCATCCTAGATGAAAGTGTGAGCAAAATGAATGAAGTTTTAGAGGTTTTGCGAGTTCAGGGTGCTAGAATAGGTTTGAAAATTAATGTTAAGAAGACTAAGTCACCAAGGCTAGGAATAAGTGAAGATGAAAATGTGAAGTTGCGTAATGAAAAGATTGATCAGGTGGACAGCTTGACTTACCTTGGTAGTATTATTAGTAAAGATGGTTGGAGCAGTGAAGATGTCAAAAGTAGAATAGCCTAGGCTCAGGGTGTTTTTTCACAGTTAAAAAAAGTTTGGAAGAATAGGAAGATAAGTCTGCAAACCAAGATTAGAATATTAGAAGTTACTGTGATGACAGTGGTCAAATATGGCCCGGAAGCATGGGCGCTCCGAAAAGTGGATGACGATTTATTAGATGTTTTCCAGAGAAATTGCTTAAGGATTGTTGTGGGTATTTCCAACAATAGGCTATACGAAAAATGTGATTCAATACCGCTCTTTTGGGCTATAATGAAAGAAAGGTTGAGATGGCTAGGACACGTTTTGCGGATTATGCATGACAGATTGCCGAAGATTGTCCTTTTCGGCCAAACGTCTAGGGCTAAACAGAAAGCAGGTCGTCCTCGTCTGGGGTGGGAGGACGTCATAAAGAAAGATTTAAGGGAAATGGGAACTTCCTGGGAAAGTGTAAAAGGGAGGCTTAGAATGGATTGGGATGGAGGAGGAGCATGCGTAGCTGTGTTGACCTCAGGCGGCTTGCCGCTGTTGTGAGTTGTTAGTTGTAGTAGTAGTTTGAGATCGCAGCAACGCGTGACGGGGTGGACAGTTTTTTGGAATGGTTGTTTCTTCACGACAACTATCAAGGAAAACTGGAACCACTTAGCCCTTTTTTAGTCTCATAGACATCAACATTGCTATCAACACTATTTACAGCGAAATTGAAGTTGGTTTTTAGTAAAGGTGCGGAAGCATAGTCTTTAACTTACTCGAAGAGATACTGTGCTGGTTGAATGGAACTCAGGACTGGATCTAAAAACACCAAGTTGGCGCTGTGCCAGTCTTTTGAATTCCCTACATCTACCTCTTTTCTTCTTGCAACGCTGTCCCAACTACGAAAAAAAAAATTCTTTCGAGGTTAACTTGTTCTGCCTCTCTTTAACTCCAGGCTTTGCAAAACCAGGAATAAAATAAGCTGTAAAATTCCAGAATTTCCTGGACTAGCCTGGCTCCATAATTTAAGCTAAATTCTATGCCAGATTTGAATCTTATTTTGAAGGTTTGATCTAAATAGAATAGAATATAGTGGTAGAGTGAGTTGGTCTCTGCTTGGCAGTAAAAGACCTGAAGTTTGACCCCAACTGGTGTATACTTAATAATACTTAATAATATTGAAGTATTCAAAATATTTTTTTTTTATCCGTTCAAACATGTTCAAAATGAAAGCCTTGCAAATGTGTAGAATCTAAGATTAGATAAAGATCTAAATAATTTATTTGTTTACTCATTTAAATATTTTTTATTTATTTACTTATTTATCAAAGGTTAAACAATGGAGTTAATTGATTGATAAATTCAGAGTTAAACAAATTGGAATTGTAAATTAGGAAAAAACACTTAGGTAAATTAGGACTTTTTTCATTTTTTTATTAGAAGTAGTTGAATTTATTTGAATTTATTTAGTTGATTTTATGGATATTGATGGATATTAAATGATCTTGTGTTGTGTATAATTCGGTGAAGATAAAGCAAATATTCAGCACTTTTTTGGTATTTGCTTGGGTATGGAAATTGTTCTGGATTTAAAACGGAATTGTTCAGATTGGCTTCTGAAAAAAATAATTTAGTAATTGCTGGTAAATTTTTTTCTTACGCTTTTTGAGTTAATCAAATGCTATGACGCTAAATCTTAAAAAAGTTTAAGCACAGGACCTGGTCACCACACACGACACCAAATCGCACAATGATTTTAGAGTGGATTAGATCATGTGTATCTACTTGTTGTGTAGTAGATGTATAATTGTGTAGTTGTAGTTATGTAGTGGTTGTGTTGTAGAGTAGGTGTTGTGTATTAGGTCTACCACAAACGACGAGCACCCAGTGTACAACTGGGTGCTGGGTCCTAAAAAACTTGGTGCTGCTACAACAGGGTGCTGGGTGCTAAAAAAAACGAAGAGCTTGGAATATAAAAAACCAAGACAATACTTAGCGATGCTGCTTGTAGCAAGGCCATATCCAGTGGGGCTAGGGGTTTGACCCCCTTCCCCTCGAAATGTTTGTCTGACTCGTAAACAAGTAAGAAAAATGGACATCAACAAATTTCATATGCGTTTTTTGAGGTTTTTTGTGTAAAACCCCTCCGAAAAAAAATCCTGGTATGACCTTGGCTTGTAGTAATAGATTGCTGCCCACCCATGTTTAAGGTACAGTACTGCTCGTGGACCCTGAATCGAAGGGCGTATTCGACTAGTTTCTGCCAGCTTTGCTCAACTCACTAAATTACTATGGAAGCATCGAAGCACAAGTCTCACTACGATAATTAGAATCTGCGAGGCAATCATCAGAAGCACTCTCCTATATGGGTGTGAAACAGGAGTGAGCCCATGGGGGTATAATGGGGATAAATCCCCTCCCCCCGAAATTCGGGAAATTGGTTCTGTAGGTTTGACATTCTTATACATCTTGACTTATACGAAAGGATAATGTACGCTGCAAATCTTATTTTATCGAGGATAAAAAATGACTGATTTATTTATTTTATAAAACAAAGTTTAAACAAAACTGTCTTAAAAACTAACCAAACTCATAATGAGTTTTAATCCAATTGATATAACGCAGTAATGTATGCACGATAAATAGGTAATGTGTGGCGCAGGGGCGGATCCAGGATTTGTTTTAGGGGGGCACAAAATAGGTTGATCCGATAAACTTGCGTTAGGAGCAAGTTTAATTAGGGCGAACTTGCGTTAACTAAGTAAATTACACTACTTTAGACTAGGTTAGGGGGCACGCCCCCCTCGCTCCTCCTCTGGATCCGCCACTGGTGTGACGTTCTCCATATGAATTTTTTTGTTTTATGAAAATGCAGTTGGGAGCAATGCCAGACTGCTCCCAATTAAGCCACGTGGTGTTATAACCTCGGGCTCCTAAGATTATTGGACTTCATTTTAATCACGTGTTTTCTTTTTCAGTGTTTATATAGAACTCTATGTCCCTGTTTGTCCATCACATCAAAACAGAAATCAACAGTTATAGACTTTTTCAAAAAGAAACAGTTGGTTGATAGCAGGCCTTAGCTGGTTGATACAAACCTTAGGTGAAATGGAAATCAATTTAAGATACTTGGGGTAAGGTTATGATGGAGCTTAATCTATGAGCGGCCAGTTTCAAGGTTGTGCTGCTATAGTCCGGACTGTTTTCCCCATGCAGTGTATGTTCACTGTGCAAGACACTCCTTAAACTTAGCCCTGTGTTATTCGTACAATTTACCTGTTATAAGAAATTGTCTAGTAACTTTGAAAGAAATCATTAATCTCTTTCAAATTTTACCTAAACACATTGCAATTTTTAAACAAATAGTTCAAGGAAGTAATTTTATCACAGGGACAAAAAGAACAAAATTGAACAAACTTTGCGAGACTAGATGGGTGGAGCACTTACAATTAATGATGTTGTTTAAAGGATGTTCATTATTATCTTTAAGGCTATGAGGGATATTCAAGAACATCCTGATTCAGATTATGAATCTTCAAGGAAAGAGATGCAGTTTTGTTGCAGCTATGATTACTGTCAGTAAAGTTTTTAGTCTTTCTCACAATTTGTCAACATCTTTGCAATCAGAAACTATAGATATCGCATACTTTCTCAAGCACGCTGACGATCTTAAGAGCAAAGCTAGAGACATAAGAGAGTGCGAGAGACGAGTGAAGCTATGTTTCATCCAGTTTTTACTGAAACAACTGAACTGTGTCAAGATGCTGAAATCAGCGTTAGATTACCCAAATGAGCTCCAAAACAAACGTATTGGGATAATTATGAAACAGTGTAAGAGGATCCTGAATAGTATTGCAGACTTTCTGTGTTTATCCCATTTATGGACTACTTTATGCAGCAGCTGCATCAGCGATTCCTTAGTCACAGAAAATTGCTGGAGTCACTGCAGTAATTCATCAAACTTGTTGTCCATCTGGGATTTTTTTCAAAGGGCTCGCCCGTCTGGCTGGGACAATGGCTCAGCCACACGGGGCATCGCATTTTTACAATCTACAAGACTGGGCACTGTTGCTTACAGATTTTCTTGTTGGATACTCATTCAAGGCTCTGGACATGCAGAATGCGACAGAGGCATTCGTGATCAAAGACATCTAGGTTTCTACTATTTTGAGATATGAAAACCCACATATCACACCAGGGGCAAACCCAGCGACAAATTTCGGGGGGAGATGACTGAGGGGTGTAATACTGGTTAAAAAGGATAAACGAAGCATTTAGAATATAAGGTACATTCTTTATTGAGATTTCTTTTGGCAAAAAATACAAAATTCAACATTTTCGTAGATAGAAACTGGAAACCTCTACAGTGGGGTTTTCTGATACGCTGGATCTGATGGAAAAAATTTAAATTAAGATTCTATGAATTTTAAGGGGTGTTTCTCCCTTTTTCCGAAAATCAGGCTAATTTTCTCAGGCTCGTAGTCTTTGATGGGTAAGACTAAACTTAATGAAACTTATATATTTGAAATCATCATAAAAATCTAGAGTTTTTGGTAGTATTGAGACGGGTCCACTCCTTACTTACAGTTTGTTACCACGAACTGTTTGAAAAGATGTATAACTCGACTTCTTACAATTTAGTTGGCAATATCCGTTTTTCTTTTCTTTATTTACGCATTGAATAAAAAAAACAGGTTTTTTCAACTGAAAGTAAGGAGCAACATTAAAACTTAAAACGAACAAAAAATTACCTATATGATGGAGTTCGCCCCCTGGTCAATACCTTGCTCTTTACGCTAAAGTTCGAATTTTGTTCCAATTCTTTAAGAATGACCCCTGAATCCCAAAGGCCGTTTAATTAGAATAAATAGCTCTTTTGAAAGTACTAAACAAATAGTACCAAAGTACTAAAAATACTAATAAAATGAAATGTGCTATGAATGCACATAGTGCATGAATAGTGCTATGTCACTATACATGAATAGTGCAATATCACACAAAAGCATCTTCTTTAACATTTTCTACATACTGCTTAATTTAACTGTACTATCTGTGAACTAGAATGCTGCACAATATGTGCACTATAGTGACTTGAATGGTGCTACATCACAGAAAACCATCTTGTTTTTGTTTTTTACATTTTCTGCATACTGCTTAATTATAGAGTTATGTTGT